>NC_138048.1:37993858-38462881 GCF_964194185.1 Rhinolophus hipposideros | reverse complement strand
TCGAGTTTTATTGCTAGCTCTTCTAGATCTGCAGTTTCTGGCAGACCTTAGCTATAACTAGTTACCACTATTCAGAGTTGCTTAAAAAATTTTAAAAGAGGATGCAAGCCCTTTAAAAAAAAACGAATCTCATTATTCCATACCAGTTCTTTGGCTGGGAAGATGATTCACCCCAGCAGGTCCCAGCCCCACTCCTCAGTAAGCAACAGGAACTCTTCCCCCCAAGATAGGGAGGTATCATTCTTTCACACTTTTGAGTTCTTGATTTCAGATACAGCTGTAGTCCAGCACTGAAAAGCCTTTTCCCACATGGCTTCTTACTTCCTTTCACAAAGGTGGGTTTGTTCAATATCTTTCTTTATGTAATACTGTCTGTTGATAGCAGTGATTTCATGTCCCCCCAGGGCTAGTGGCATATTCATTTCCAAAGAAAGCGTGGCCACTTATTTTCCCCATTCTTATAATAGCAGCAACAATTCCAGCTTTTGGCATTAAACACCAAACAACATTACTTACAATTAGATCTCTGCCAATTTTCTACAGCCTGTCTGTTTTATTTTTCCACCTCTGGGATGGCGGATTAATAATATAACTTTCGGTAACATTTATACCCATAGTCTGAGCAACAGTAAGACACAACCAAGTGTGTGATAGGAGTTTTTCGTTGTTTCACAGAATTTGAAAAGTACAAATGAAACAAATGAAAAATAACTCATTAAAGTACTATTTATCAACTCCAGTTCCTGACCTCATCGCTACAGTCATGCAGCACTTAATGATGGCATAATTTTGAGATGTGTTGCTGGGCAATTTCATCACAGTGCAAATATCACAGAGGGCACTTACACAAACCTCGTAGTACAGCCGACTCCACACCTAGGCATGGGGTGTAAGCTATTGTTTCTAGGCTACAAGCCCACACAGCATGTTACTGTACAAAACAGCATATGATTAAATCATACACAAGAGAAAATGATGCAATCAAGAGACACAGTAAACATGACATATATGAGGCTGCTGCTGGCATAACGTGGCATACTGTTTAATAGCAAACCTTTTTCATCAGTAGGAAAATGATTCATAAGCTAATGATTCATTAGCTTAGAGAAGCTAATGATGAGAAGTATATTACAGTAAATATATGAACCAGTACTATAGTTGTTTAGTATCATTGTCAGGTATTATGTAGTGTACATAATTGTATGTGCTATATTTTTATACAACTGGTAGTGCTGTAGGTTTCTTCACACCAGCATCACCACAAACACGTAAGTAATGCTTTTAGCTATGATGTGATAACAGCCACCACTCCACTAGGAGATGGGAATTTTTCAGCTCTATTGTAATCTCATGGGACCACTGTTGGATATGTGGTCTGTTGTTGACCGAGACATCCTTATGCAGAGCATGGCTATACTTTAGAATGAAATTCTACCCCTTGCAATGTGTAGGGGCACAGAACTTTTCTAAGCTATAGTACATCTGCTCTGTAGCTTTTATGATATCTCCCCCAGAGCATTTTAACTCTAGCTAGTAAAGTTGAATATGTTCTGAATAGGCTGCATCCATGGCTAATTTGTCTTCCTTTTATGTACACAACGATGTTCATATTTTCCTCCATAACGATCAAAGAATTTTACACTGCACTAATAAGACCCCAGAAGACAACCATTCTCTCATTTGTTTCTATTTTCTTGATGGGAAAGCTGGAGCATAAGAAGGCTTTGTTTTTGTACTCCCGTGTAATGCTCCCACTGAGCACACTTCTCCTCAAATACACTGAATGGTCCTTTTAATATTTACAAAAGCTCTATAATTCCAAGAGAATGAGTTTGAAAGGAGGAATGAGAATTTGGCACCTTGAATGTAGAGCACTGGTCCTTAAGTGTTCTTGGCTATTCTGTCATTAATTGTGTATGCTTTGCTCTTCAACTTCAAGAGAAACTGTGCCAGTTCACAAGACGCTGAAAATGCCTTAGAAAATTTCAGTGAGGACTTACACAGTGAAGATGTTTCCGTCCACAAGTATATTTGTCCTCAGTAATGATTCAGTGATAAGTACAGGTGGCCACTTAATTAACAATACACTTCACTAAAGTGAGATGGCTGACAGGCGGGAGCAGCCTCCTCAACTTGGTGTAAATCAGCACAGTTTCCTATATATCCAGTTCTCTCAGTCCTATAAAGTATCTGGAACTCCTGGCGTAATCGAGAAATGTTTGGCATTTTATCTCTGATATGAAGTAGTGCTACGTACAATGGAAATGATTCTTATTCAATAACTGTATGGCTTCTGCTCTTTCAGAGTATTTCAGTTGTCAGTGATGAGTGAAGAATAATTTCATGTCATGATAGCACTACTTGAAAATCCGTAATAAATAATCAGTTAATAAGTTACAGACACCTCTTCCCTTTCCCTTCTATTTTGAAAACTTTGTATCTCCAGACTTTAGCTCTGATTTAATTACACACACACACACACACACACACACGTGTGTGTCTGTAATATATACGTTACACATATATGTAATTTAGTCTACAGTGGCAAGTATTGTCTTTCCACCTAATCTTTTCTGCAAAATATTAAAGTCAAGACGGTACAGAAATTATTAATCTGTTAACCTTTTTTCTCAGTAACTAAACTTTATCATGTGTTTTAGATACATTTATCTTATATAAAAGTTCATTCTAACAGTGAGAAGCCTGGTCCCATTATCTATAATTTATTATTCAATAATGCTCAATTTATTATTTATTCACCCTAGTTTACATGAAAATTAGTTTCAGAATTGCTAACATGTAATCTCTATGAGAAAAAGTAATTACCAATTACCATACAGTGTTTATACAAACTTCTTTTGGTTTTAGCTTTATGGTCTCCTGTCAAAACTATTTTTGAAAATTGTTTAGCTCCTTTTTGCTCCTCTCCTTCATGAGGTTAGATTCACATGTCACAATCTGCATCTCATCCAGGAATTTCCCAATATCCCGATATATTTATATAACATATATATATATATATATATATATAATTAAATATATGATATATAAATATATAAATATAATATATGATATAATATATAACAATATAATATTAATATAATATATAAACATATATTGTATATAATTAGATTATATAATTAAAAATTATATATACAAAAATTTTAATTTGCACATAGTTAATAATTAATGGGTTTTGACTAATTCATAGTCATATGTCCATCAACCCAGATTCATAGAGAACAGTGCCATCACCCCAAAACCTCCCACATGTGGCCTCTTTGTAGTCAACACTTACCCTCTCCTCCAACCTGGCAATAACCAATTTGTTTATTTTTCCAGGTTTATTGAAGCATAACTGACAAATGAAATTATAAACTAAAATGTATAACATGATTTGATATATTTTGCACTGTGAAAGGATTCCCCTCTATTGTGTTAATTAATACATACAACATTTAATGTATTTACTGTATTTTGCTGTGTATAATGTGTACTTTTTTGCCCAAACTTATGAGGGAAATATAAGGATATGCATTATACATGGGTAGTACTAATTCTGTATTTCTATAAATGTTTTTAATTCATTTATTTATGCTTATGAGTTAAACATGTAACTCTAGGAACCAATAACGATATCTGTTTGCAAAATAATACCCTGGAATACAATAATAGGTTTTGTTGAACTTACGATGAACTTGCTACTATGAAGAGTTCTTGGCCTTCTATGATGCATAAATATTGCAAATTTGTTACCGGTACATAAAATTTCTTGTATCTTGTACCTGTTCCTGTGTTTTATAATTATTTGCTTCATAAAATGTCTCATACCATAATATGTTTAAAAAATGCTAAAATTCCTTTATAACACAAAAAACAAGTACTTATATGTAAACAAAACTTTGAATTAAAAAATTAAAACGAAAGATTTTTTTCCCTGAAAGTTTGGGCCAAAAACTTGGGTGCTAAATATACATGGCAAAATACTTTTTGTGAAAACATTTAAATTCTAACTTATTAAATTCTAATTATATAAAGTGTTATCAACTATAATCATCATGTTACACATTAGATCCTCAGAACTTATTCATCTTACAGTTGAAAGTTTGTGCCCTTTTACCAACCTCTCCCTACTTCCCCACACCCCAACTACTGGCAGAAACTTAGCTAATCTCTATTTCTGTTTTTTCTTAAGATTCCATATACAAGTAATAACACGTAGTATTTGTCTTTTGCTGTCTTGCTTATTTTACTTAGCATAATTCCCTCCAGGTAAATCCATGTTATTGTAAATGACAGGATTATAATCTTTTTTAAGGTAAAATAATATTCCGTTTATATACAGAGGGTGCCAAAAAAATGTATATACATTTTAAGAAAGAAAAATACTGTGTTAAAATTGTAATACTCAATATATACCGATGACAAAAGATGAATACAAGTCAGGTGTATACATTTTTTTAGCACCCTGGTATATATAGTCTCACCAGAAAAAGTAATTACGCGAGCTGATGGATATGCTAATTAACTCAATGGGGGAAATCCTTTCACAATGTCTATATACAGGGTGCCAAAAAAATGTATACACATTTTAAGAGATATTAACACTTTGATCAATGTTGCTCAAGCAGTAGTTCTCTGTAATTAGAAGTGTCTGGAAGCTGATGCTAACCACTTTGAGCATCTCTTATAATTGCAGAAGTCAAACATGACTTGTATTAATCTTTTGTTACCTGTATATATTAATACAGTTTTTTTTCCTTTCTTAAAATGTGTATACATTTTTTTGGCACCTTCTGTATATCTATATAGAAAAGTGTGTATACTTCATATTTTATTTATGCCTTCATCCGTTGAGAGACACTTCAGTTCTTTCTATACCTTGGTTGTTGTGAACAATGCTACAATGAACATGGGAGATATCTCTTCAAGATAATGAGGTACATTCCTTCTTTACCCTATTTGTTGAGAGTTTTCTGTTGTTATTGTATATGCATGTTAAATTTTGTCAAATGTTTCCCCTGCATCTATTAAGATGAGCATATGATTTTTATACTTGGTTTTGTTAATGTGGTATATTACATTGACTCATTTATGGCTATTGAACAATTCTTGCATGACTGGAATGAAACCCACTTGATCATGGTGTATAATCCTTTCATGCATTTTGACTTCAGTTTGTTAATACTTTGTTGAAAGTTTTTGCATCTATATTCATCAGGGATATCGACCCAGTAATTTTCTTTTCTTGTAGTGTCCTTGCCGGGCTTTGGTATCAAGGTAATGTGGCCTTGCAAAGTGAGTTTAGAAGTATTCCTTCTAATTCTATTTTTGGAAGAATTTGACATGTAATGCTATTAATTCTTTTCTAAATGTTTGGTAGAATTTACTCGTGATGTTATTTGGTTCTGTACTTTTGTTAGTTAGATTTTTTTTTATAGCTGATTGAAATGCCTTACTAGTACTTCCTCTGGGCAAATTTTCTATTTCTTCAAGATTCAGTCTTGAAATGTATGTTTCTAGGACTTTATTCATATCTTCTCTGTTGTCGTTTGTTGGTGTGTAAGCATTCATAGTAGTCCCTTATGATCCTTTGCATTTGTGTGGTTTCAGTTATAATATCCCATCTTTCATATATAATTTTATACATTTGAGTCTTCTCTTTTTTCATGGTTAGTCTAGCTAATGGTTTGTCTATTTTGTTTATCTTTTAGAAAACCACCTCTTCAATTTATTGATGTTTTCTATTGTCTTTTTAGCCTCTATTTTATTTATTTCAGCTCTGATCTTAGTTGTTTCTTTCCTTCTGTTAACTTTGGGCTAGTTTTTTCTTCTTTTTTTCCAGCTTTTTGAGGTATAAAGTTAGGTTGTTTATTTGAGAGTTTTCTTTTTTCTTAATAAAGGCATTTATTGCTATAAACTTCCCATTGAAAACTGCTTTTACTGCATTCCTTAAATTTTGATATGCTGTGTTCCCATTTTCATTTGTCTCAATATATGTTTTGATTTGTTTATTAACCAGAACCATTCTCTTTTGATTTGTTTATTAACCCATTTGTTGTTCAGGACCATATTGTTTAATTTGCACATATTTGTCAATTTTCCAGTTTTTGTCCTGTAATTAATTTCTAGGTTCATACCATTGTGGTTCAAATGGATGATTCATGTGATTTCAATCTTAAATTTATTGAGATTTCTTTTATTGACTAATATTTGATGTATCCTGTAGAATGTGTACTTGAGTAGAATGTGTATACTGTTGTTGTTAGATGGAATGCTTCAAATATGTCTATTAGATCCATCTGATTTAACATGCAGTTTAAGTCTGATGTATTCTTAATGATTTTCTGATGGAATATCAACCCATTGTGAAAGTGGGGAACTTAAATCTTTACCATTATTGTATTGTTGTCTATTTAGCCTTCAGATATTTAATATTTGCTTTATATATTTAGGGGTTATATGTTGGGTGAATAAATATTTGTAATAGTTATATCCTCTTGAAGAATTGACCCTTTTTTCATTATATAAAGACCTCTGTCTCTTGTTATAGTTTTTTGCTTCAAGTCTATTTTGTCTGATACACATATACATATACATACACATATACATATATATGTGTGTGCGTGTGTATGTATATTTACTCCTGTCTTTTTTTCTTTTTTGGTTTCCATTTATAAGAAAATCTTTTCCCATCCCTTCACCTTCAGTCTATATATGTCCTTAAAGCTGAGGTGAGTCTCTTGTAGATAGCGTATAGCTGGGCCTTTTTAAAATAAACCCTAGCAACCAATAAAAAGTTAAACTAACTATAACTAATAATCTACTAGTGGATATAAAATAACAATAAAATATTCACATTATTTAAAATAGGTCAGAAATAAAAAAAACAAAACAAAGAACAGATTCTTCAATTAGAAAACAAAAAGTTAGATGTTAACTTTAAACTCAACTATATAAATTTCTTTAAATATTCTAAGTAACCAATTAAAAGACAAAGATTGTCAGTCTGTATAATAAACAAAAAAACAACTAAATATTAAAGAAATAAATGCATTTTAAATGTAAAGACATAGGTTAAAAGTAAAAAGAATGTAAAATTTAGTATGTGACAAAGTACACCACAGAACAAGATTTAATACCATAAAAAAGATCTCTCTCTCTCTCTCTACACACATACACACACACACAGACACACACACACACACACACACACAAATCAGTCAGTAAGTTATAGCAATCCTAAAAGTATATGCAGCTAATGAGAGAGCTTTAACCAAAAAAAAAAAAAAAAAAAAAAAAAACTGAAAAGAGAAATAGACTAATTTACATTTACTGTGGAGTCTTCAATGTTATTCTCTCAGGAACTGATAGAACAGTCATATAAAAAAATCAGTGAGAATATAGAAGATTTGAACAATGCCAACAACATAATTGACCTATTTGACATTTACAGAACACTCAATCCAGCAATAGCAAATACACATTTCTCAACTTCATATACAACATATATCATGATAGACTATATTCTGAATCATAAAACAATCTCAATAAATTAAAAAGATTAAAATCAAACAGGATGTTCTTTGATCATAACAGAATCAACTAGAAATCAATAACATACAGATATATGTAAAAAGGTACTAAATATTTGGAAATTAAACAACATACTTCTAAATAATCCATTGGTCAAATAAAAAAAAATAACAGGAAAAGTCATAAAATTCTTTGAATTGGAAGCAAACATTTTGAAAACAAAATGTGAAAACTTCTGAGATGCAGTTATTGGGAAACTTATAGCATGAGAAGCTTGCTACATTCTAAAAAAAGAAAGGTCTTAAATCAGTGATTTCATTCTATACAATGAAAAATTTTTAAAAGAACAAATTAAAACCCAAAGCCAACAGAAGGAAGAAACTGAAAGAAAAAAAAAAAAAAAAGAGCCGAAATCAATTAATTTTAAAACAGAAAAAATAAATAAACATAAAAAGCAGTGTAACTAGAAAAAGATCCATAAAATTATTAAACTCCTAGTCATACTAGTCAAAAATAAGGAAAGAAACACAAATTACCAATATTAAGAATCAAATAAGGATAATCAGAGATCTGACAAAATATAAAAAGATGATTGATAAGAGAATACTAAACAAACATGCTAGTAAATTTGATAATATAGATGAAAATAAACAAATTCTTTTGAACAAACCACCTGGTAAAATTTATTAGAGAAGAAATAAATACAGTGATTAATATTCCTACATATTTTTTAAAAATTGAACTCTAAATTATTAACCTTACACAACCAGGCCCAGATTACATTACTTGTGAATTCTGCAAAATATTTAAGAAATAAACAACACAATTTCTATACTAATACTAACATGTAATAAAAAAAGAAGAAATAATTCCCAACTCTTTATTTTTATTTTTATTTTTTTTCAGTTTACCATTACCCTGAAACAAAAGTCAGGCCTACATTACACAAAAGAAGAAAAAAAAACTACAGACCATTATCTGTAGCTCATTAACACAACATTAACCATTATTCCACACTATACTGGTGGTCCTATTTCATGGAATGAGGCAAGAAAAAGCCATCAAAAACATAACAATTAGATAGCAAAAGGTACAAATCTCTATATAGATAATCTTATCACACACATAGAAAACTACAAAGACCATAGAATATAAAGTCAATATAAAAAATTCAGTAATATTTGTATATATCAGCATTGAAAACTGTGAATTAAAATTTTAGACCAAAAAACCCAAAATTCTCCAGAAATTGGAGGGATCCCATAACAATAGCTCTTCCTATGTCAGGAAGATCTCACACGTGCTCTCCTCTCTCAAGAATTCTTTTATATTCTCAAGGTGAGTGTGAAGCCATAGAACCAGCTTTTTTAAATTAAATAAATTATCATATAATGATTAGTTTCACACTCAACTTGATATCTGATATATATTCTGTGGGATCCTCATATTGGAAGATAAGATACCAATTTTTATATTGTTTTATTAATTTCTAATGACATTAGCTTAATAAATTGGTGGTGAAAACAATCTATACGGGTGAATATATGGGTGAATCGTTCAATTGCCTAAAGTTGCTCAACAAATCATATGAAATGTAGATTAATTTTCAATTGATAATCCACTGTCAGGAACTCTTCTATTCCAGATACTCTAAGGCTGCCTGCCTTACAACCTGCATGTTTTACCTTGTCAAGGTGAAATCTTTCTTGGCCACCATATCTAAAGTAACTCTCCCTTACTCTTTTCCAGTCTCTATCACAACCTCTCACTCTATTTTTATTTTTAAAAAAATCACTACTATCTGTAGTCACACACACACACATACACACACACAGAGCTATGATGTTTATTGTCTGCCTCTCCCACTAAATATAAATTCCTTGAGAGCAAAGTTGGACACTTTTTGTTCACAGCTATATTCCTAGCATCTAGAAGAGTGCATCTTTAAAACTCAATAAATCTTTGTTGAGTTAATGAATGAATTAATATTTATCAGTCTTCAAAATTTTCTTGTTCAGTATTTTGTTTCCTTTCTTGAATATAAGCTCTTGGCAATAATAACCATGTGTATCTTCTTTACTGCTGTATCTTCAGATATTAAAACAATTTGTAGCTCATAGGATACACTCTATTATTGCTCTAAAATTCTAGAAAGTACCTATGATCCATGTTTATAATTAGGTACTGAGTTTCACTTTCTAAAATGTTCTAAGAACCAGTAAATAATTAAATGGCATTTTAAAAACTTTTAAAAGGCTGTAGTAGTATTCTTCATGTCGTTCTGTAACTTCATAAATGTTTCTTCTTGCTATAGATGGTAACATGTGATTTGAATCATAAGACTTGTTTATAGCGGGCATTTGTGCCAGAGAATACTATAGTTAATTAACTAAATTGGCTTGATTCAGATTACTCCTGTTTCTAATTTTCACAGGATTAAAAAAAATAGCATTTCAAACTATAATATCCTATACTTCATTTTAGGTGATCAGTGATTGTGTAGGGGTAAGTATTAACTTATTTCTGTTTCAGATTTTTTCTTTGTCATTTCTTAAGAAGAAATAACACAAATTTAACTAGTGAAATACTATAAACAATTCGACAGGTTAAATGATGAACATTTAGGTGATGCAGAAGTGGCATTAGCAAGTGTTCGGCTAACATTTCATGATAAATGAAGATGAAATGCGAATACCTCAGGAGACAAAAGAAATAATAAACCATTAGTCTCTTAGACCTCATTGGCATCCTATAAACAAATCACAAATGAGCCACAGGCAAGACAGGTGACAGTGTACACAATTTGTAATGATGAAGTTGAAGAAAGATGAAATTAAAAAACAGAAATATTGGCAAAATTGGCCACATAAATATGCTCAAGGCAAAATAGAACTAATCATAATTTGGCACACAAAAGAGTGTTTTTTTTTTTTTTTTTTTTTTTTTCTCAAGCATCTCTCTTAAACAGGGAATAATTCTTTGAGAAAAGTATTTCTCTGGAGAGGATCATCCATAAGTTTAACAACAGCTTCTGGACAATAAGGGAGAGGTATCATCTAGAGCCTCCACATAGATCTGCTTGAAGGTGCTGCAATTCTATGATGGTGATAGTCCAGTGTCTTACTAATTTTCAAAAAATGAACACTTTAGTTATTAGAAAATGTGCTTTGAAAAGTTTAGTATAACAGCTTCTAAATTCCATTTGTGTTTTATCAGCTTCAGTGAAGCATGTTTACTGTAGCATTGTGTTTCTTCCTTCTTAGTGTTCTAATTTTTTTTTTAGGGCTTCAGGAAGAGTGTTAAACTACTAGGAGCCTGGCATATTATATACTTCTATTTATTCAGAAAATATCAAAGATACTCAAATTAGTGTGACGCCTTGAGAAAAAGAGGGAATTTTATGTACTATTCATTATAATCCTGCGCCTGTTTTATTCTATGCTTCAAGATCCCTGGCTTTTAAAATTGATAGTTCACTCAAAGGGTAGACTGGTTAAGATATTTTAATCAATCTCTATTCTTGGACTCAAAATACATTTTTCCATGAAAGCTAGGTACATTCAAATCTGTCATATTCATCTCTCTGCACCTACATGAGAAACGGCTTCCTTCCATTAGCTATTGCTTCCTTAGTAAAAGTTCTGACTTAATGCCATCTTATTTTCTTATAGTTTTCCACTTCATTTTCTTTTCCTTTTTAGGAGTAATTATTTTACTAGCAGGGGTACTGATAATTAAAATACTAAAACCCTTTTCCTTTCTTAATTTCTGCTAACTCAGGGACAGAAGCAAAAAAAAAAAAAAGTGACTGATCCTTCTATTAGCATTTGTAGTATGAAAATTTTAGTTTATTTTTTCAGTTACAGTTGACATTCAGTAATATTTTATATTAATTTCAGATGTACATCATAGTGGTTAGACATTTATATAATTTTTGCAGTGATCCCCGATTAGTCTAATACATCCCTGGCACTATATGTGATGTGTGAACAAAAAGAATGATTAATGTTTAAATTTAAAAAAATATATAGTAAAAGCCACATTGCCATTAATATCCTCAAAATACTCCCCCTTGCTTCAAACACTTATCTCATCATTCTTGCCACTTTCTGAAGCAGTTCTGGAAGTCCACTTTTGTGAGAGTCTTTAGTTGAGCTGTGCTGGCTGCCTCGATGTCCTGAATCATTTTGACTTTTGGGAAGAGCCAGAAGTTGCACAGTGCCAGATCCAGTGAATAAGATAGATAAGGACACACCATGTTTTTTTAAAAATTAATTTATTTTCTAATTAAATTTACTGGGGTGATAATGGTTAGTATTAATACATAGGTTTCAAGTGTAAAATTTTATAACTGACTCTTGGTGGTGAACACAATACATATATAGATGATGCATTATAGAATCATAATGTTTTTATTTAACAGAAATTGCTATACCAGAAACAGTGTGATACAGCTTATTGTCATGAAGTAAAGACACTCATGAACAAGGAGTTCCAGAACTTCTTCAGAAAGTGGCAAGAATGATGGGATAAATGTGTTCAAAGTGGGGGGGGGTGTTTTGAGGGGGATTAGTGGCAATGAATGTTTTCTTTTACTGTATAAATTTTTTTTATGTAAACATTAACCAAATTTTGAAATCACACCTTGGATAGTTGTTGCAACATTATTGATTATATTCTCTATGCTATACTTTACATCTCTGTGACTATTTTGTAACTACCAATTTGTATTTCTTAATTTATTCAGCAATTTCACCCAGCTCCCTGACTGCCCCCTGCCCTCTGGCAAGCATCAGTTTGTTTTTTGTATCCATGAGTCTGTTTCCATTTTGTTTGTTCATTTATGTTGCTCTTTAGAATCCACATATAAGTGAGATTGTATGTTATTTATCTTTCTCTGTTTGACTTATTTCACTTAGCATAATACCCGCTAGGTCTATCTATGTTGTTGGAAATGTTAAGTTCATTCTTTTTTATGACCGAGTAATATTTCATTGTATATATGTACCACCTGCACTTTATCCAATCATCTACTGGTGGGCACTTGGGTTGTTTCCATATCTTGGCTGTTGTAAATAGTGCTGTGGTGAACATAGGGGTGCATATATCTTTTTTGAATTAGTATTTAGGATTTCTTCAGACAAATGCCCAGGAGTGGAATTGCTGGGTCATAAGTTAGTTCTTTATTTACTTTTCTGAGGAATCTCCATAATATTTTTCATAGTGTCTGCACCAATTTGCAGTCCCACCAACAGTGAATGGCAGTTCCCTTCTCTCCACATCCTCGCCAAAATTTGTTGTTTGTTGATTTATTGGTGATAGCCATCCTGACAGGTATGAGGTGATATCTCATTGTGGTTTTAATTTACATTTCCCTGATGATTAGTGACATCAAACATCTTTCCATAGGTCTATTGACCATCTGTATGTCCTCTTTTGAGAAATGTCTATTCAGGTCCTCTGCCCATTTTTTAAAAATTAGATTGTTTGTTTTAGGGGCTGATGTTTAGTTGTATAAAATTTTATAAATTTTGGATTTTAACTCCTTATCAGATGTATCACTGGTGAATGCCTTCTCTCAGTAGGATGTCTTTTCATTTTGTTGGTTTCTTTTGCCGTGCAAAAAGTTTTAGTTTGACTTAGTCCCATTTGTTTGTTTTTTCTTTTGTTTCCCTTGCCTAAAGAGATATATCAGGAAAAAAATACCACTAAGAGCAATGTTAGAGAGTTTACTGCCTGTTTTTTCTTCTAGGAGTTTTGTGATTTGGGGTCTTACATTTAAGTCTTTAATCCATTTTGAGTTTATTCTTGTATATGGCATAAGAAGGTGGTCTGGTTTCTTTCTTTTCTTTTCTTTTCTTTTTTTTTTTTTTTTTTTTGCATGTATCTGTCCAGTTCTTCCTACATCATTTATTAAACAGACTGTATTTACCACACTGTATGTTCACGTCTCCTTTGTTATAGATTAATTGACCATAGAGGCCTGGGTTCATTTCTGGGCTTTCTATTTTATTCCATTAATCTATGTGTCTGTTTCTATGCCAAAACCATGCTGTTTTGATTACCATAGCCTTATAGTATAGTTTGATACAGGTAGTGTGACACCTCCAATTTTGCTCTTTCTTAAGATTGCTATGGCTATTCAGGGTCTTTTGTGGTTTCATATAAATTTTAAGATTTGAGTCTATAGATTGCTTTAGGTAGTATGGACATTTTAATGATGTTAATTCTTCCTATCCATGAGCACAGTATATGCTTCCATTTGTTTGTATCTTATTCAGTTTCTTACCTCATTGTCTTATAGTTTTCCGAATACAGGTCTTTTACTTCCTTGGTTAAATTTATTCCTAGGGTTTTTTGGTTTATTTTGTTGATGCAATTGTAAATGGAATTGTTTTCTTAATTTCTCTTTCTAACAGTTCATTATTGGTGTATAAAAATGCAACTGATTTCCAAATATTAATTTTGTATACAAATTGCTTAAGTATACCAATTTTAAGTTATATTTCTTCATCCCTTTTCAAGGGTTACAATTCAAAAAGAATGTTAGAAATGTTGCTGATTAAGCCTCTGATCATCTCATCATAGCTATTATTTTTCTTTATCCATGTGCATCTTTGATAATATTTGTATTAAATTTTTTTTACCAAAAAATGATATATGTCATGTCTCTTTAATCAATAATCTACAGGCTCTATTCAGTAATAGTTCAATGAATTTTCCAGAAAGTATTTGCTCCTTATTTTGTTCTTATTTGCTGATACAACTAAATCAACCTATCATTTGGTGCTACTAGATAAGACCTTGAATTAGTGGCAGCCATTTCCGAAGAGACCATTTTTGCTGAGACTTTATTTCCATAGTTTGGGAGTAATTGTCTTTTGATATAACATCAAGGTTACTAATTGCTTTTGTACACAAGTGTAAAAATCCACAATGACAACAGCTCAACACTTGGCTTTATATCTATTTCACCCATTGAGATTGTAGTGCTTCAATCAAGGGAGGGCTGCTAATAGGATGGGAACATTGGCTGATGAGTTATTGAAACAGACTATTTATAAGATCAATTTTCTAAGACATTCATGGATACCTCATGTAGTTTGCTTTAGACATTTTCTTCTTTCTCTTTCCATTTTCTCCTATTAAATTGTGTGTGTGTGTGTGTGTGTGTGTGTGTGTGTGTGTGTGTGTGTGTGTAGTATACTTGTGTGATACATTGTCTTTTTCTTGGTTAAAGTTAAATATTAGGACTATTTCGGGTATTCACATGTCATCCAATTTTCTTAATCCTTCTTTCACAGATTCCCTTTTACTAAGGCTGATTATTGATCCCAGATATTTATCCTTCCTCATAATTACATCCCTGTAGTTCTTTAGCTCTTTAATGACTTCTGTTCTTCATAACTAACATAGAAAGATGCCTCCTTTTTTTTTTTCTAGAAGCTAATATGTCATTATCCCTGTAAGTTAAACTGATCAATTTCACTGCTTGAAGTGGTTTTGGGATATTCTCATTTCCTATACTACTTTCACTCCTTCTATTTGATGCTTGAAGCCTGAGGTAAAGAAAGTTCCCAGCAAAAAACAGTTAAAGCAGATGAGTTTTTCATTCAATAATTTCTGGTGGCTAAAATATTTCTTACAGGTTTTAACTTTATTTTTTTAGTGTCTGACTCTCTGCCTCAAGGAGTGAAGGGGTACAAAGCTTCAAAAACAAGTTGAGCAACTGTCAATGAAAAGCAGAGAATAGTTGTTTAGAAAATTTTCCTCATGCAAAAGCCAATAGATATGTGCCATTTGGAAATATAATGGTGGTGTTAATAGCAGGGTAACTGATAAAGGACAAGAGTAGAAATGGGCAGCAGTAGGAATCCAACTGCCAATGTGACTCTTATCTGAAATTCTGTGATATCGTCAACAAATAATTATTGAGTAGTGTTTGGAGAACAGTAGGCTGAGCACATAGAAACAGGAAGAAATGGCATTCAAATTTACCAATTGCCTATTTTATATTCATTTATTTCATAATGGTATATTTCAATAATGCTTTAAAAGTGCTAAAGCATCTTTCAAAATAACACAACTGAGGTTCAGAAACATTAGATGCCTTACCCACATTTACACAAGAGGAAAATGCAGACTTGGTGTTTGCGACCACTTTTATAGGATGCCCATGCCCATGTCTTTCCAATATACAACACTGACTCCTTACTAAAAGTTAATCAGAAGAACACATTCCAAACCATACAGGAGTTTAGTAAAAGAACAAGTTAATGAACCATTAATCCACATACATAGTGCCAAAAAAATGTATACACATGACTTGTATTCATCTTTTGTTATCAGTATATATTGAGTATTACAATTTTAATACAGTTTTTTTCCTTTTCTAAAATGTATATACATTTTTTTGGTACCCTCTCTATATGCAACATAGAATATCTGACTACAAACTACATATAGTACTGAAGATTTCAAAACATGGTTGTATGTGTTTTGATTTAGAAAAATGTCTTCTAATTGATGGGTCAGATTATAATCATATCTGAAAACCACAGACCTGGCATAAATTAAATTAAATATTGAAAGTTAAAATGAAACTTACATGATTTTCAAAGTCTGAGTTTCAAAAACAACTGTTTTCCCCCCTTTGGTAGTAATATGGATGTTTTATCCAATGATTTCTAAGCTACCTTAAAGCTTAAACTGGTTCCCCAAAGAATTTTCAGAGTGGAGATTTGGACACAAGTGTGGAATATTTATTTACATTCACAACGCCTAAGGACAAGAAGTGTGCTATTTCAACACTTTTTGTAGCGTCAAATGCTGTCAAAAGTTGCCAATAAGAGAATGATTACGAAGACAATTGTCAAAAGTTATTCTTTCTTCATCCGTTTTTTTCTTAAGTGAAAATACGTGAGCAAACAGAGACTGGCGGGATTTCTTTAGAGGGCTGTAACATGACTTTGCATAGGAGCTGGTGTTTTGGTTATAATAGGTAGAATTCATACAATTTGAATTTTATCAGAAGTTTTACATTTACAAGACAATAGGAATTTGAAGTAAAATTAATTAGGACTTTCATGTATTGCCTAGTTTGTAAAGGTTTCTGAATTCTGTAGGACATTGAATTTGAATTTAAACCAGCATCCACTACTACCTCTTCCCTGAAGGTCTGCTAAGAAAGGAATCAACAGGTGACCTCCCTGGACTCTTCCATCCATACTATTCAGAGTGGCATCACACCCAAAACAATAAAGGCATAGAAGTTTGAACTTTTGCAAAAAAAAAATACATGAGATTGAAAAAGACATAGATTGGCAAGTGGGTGGATTTCTAAAACATTTTCCTTTTTGGTGCATTATCATTTTCTTTCTTCTTCTAGGTTCCATTTGGTTATCTATTTCCTCCATTGTCTTCAGATGTTATTTATTTGTGCTTGTTTATTGGTTGGATCATATTTTTAATTCTCTAACTGAAGAGTCCTCCTGTCAGTTGTGCCTTCTCTCTGCTAACATTGCCATTGACAATTCCCTTTATTCCTTTGCCATTCTAGTTTCATACGATTTCACCAATATTGTTATTTTTTAAAATTTTAAACAGACAAAATATGGTCTTCCATACAGAACAAGAAGTATATTTCAGTTTACTTGGAAATATCCGTGGGGCTAATTGTCTGCAGCTTTATTTTGCTTTGGAAAAAGAAACTTGTAACCTAGTTTTGATTGGAGACAGATATTAACCCACCTTACTGTCATGCAATCAGGGCCTGCCTTATTTATTCCTAATGTATGGTTGCCTCCATATTAAAACATCCCTCTGAAGAGCAGTCCAAGCCACCTTAGACAGTGAACTATTTCTTACCATTTTTCTTCCTTCTCTTCTTTTTTTCCCTTTTGCCTTAGGATTTGTCATATCTCCATTAATGAGTTTCCCAACTTCCCTCACCTAAGTTCATGGGCAATTTGGGAAGACTCTTAGTGACAGAATTAAAATGTGAATTGTGAACAAAGGAAGAGGTTACTTCTCTTAGTGTTCCTTTTTCTTCCAACTGAAGGTGGAAGTGTTTTTATAGTTTCATTACTACACTCCTCAACTATCCCTCTCTTATTTGTTACCCCAGAATTAGAGCTATTTATTTATGTATTCATATTTTATTATTTTCACCTATTATATATGACAGGCAGTATGCTAGATTCTAAGGATACAGCAGTAAGTAAAATCTAAGACAAATTCCCTGTGCCCTTTATGCATACCTCTTAGAATGGGAAGACAGATAGACGTCAATAAAAGAATAACAAATATGAAATCTCCCTAAGATAAGTGCTACAAAGAGTATATGATGTTATGAAGATATTTAAATAAGGAAAATGGACCCAGTCAAGGAAGTAATAATCTGCCTGAATCTACAGAAAGATAAGGAATTAACTAGGCCAGAAAGGAGAAAGGGCTATATATTGGGTAGTAGGGCTATGTACTGGTTTGATTAGTGTCTCACCAAAATTCAGTCCACTTGAAACCCTAGAATGTGCCTTCATTTGAAAATAGGTCCCTTATAAATGTAATCAACTTAAGATGAGGTCATATTGTATTAGATTGGACCCTGATCCAATGACTGGTGTCCTTATGCAAGAAGGAAATTTGAACACAAAAATGCACACAGAGGGAAGATGATGAGAATATATATTGGAAGAAAACCATGTGAAGACAGAGGCAGATTTGGACTGATGTGTCTAAAGGCCAAAGAATATACGGTCTGCTGGCAACCACCAGAAACTAGGACAAAGGCATGGGACGGCTTCTCCCTCAGTCTTGAGAAGGAATTGACCCTGCTGACACCTTGATTTTGGACTTCTAGCCTTCAGAAATTTGAGAGAATAAATATCTGCTTTTCTAAGCCACGTAGCTTGCATTATTTTGTTACAGCAGCCATAGGAAACAAATACAGGGTATTAAAGATTTGGTCAAAAAATGTAGTGTGAAAATGCCCTATCGAAGCAGAAACCATGGTGCCGACAGTTGGGATCTTAACTGACTGATGTCCCCGGCTGTACATATTCTAAATTCACTCTCACATTCACTCTGAGGTTACATTTCCCAAGGCTGCTCCCAGCCAATGAACGATCATGGTGGGTGTATGAGTACGGGCCATTTCTGTGAGATGTGGGACTCTTTCTATGGATGACATTGGCTCAAGGACATCCATCAACCTGACTGAAACTTTCTTACAACTGTGCTGTAGTCTATGAATCTTCTTACAAAATCTTCCTTTCTTCCCCTCTCTCCTTCACAGGTGTCAGACCTGCATCATGGTATTAAGGCTTTCCTACCCTACCCAGGCTCCCTTTCGTTTACTTTTTCAGGTTTTCCCCCAATAAATATCTTGAATATCTTTATCCCATCTTGATGTCTGCTTCTCTGACGATCTGAACGAACACAAGTGGTGTCAGAAATGATCCAAGACAAGCAGGAAGATGAGGTTTAGGATAGTCTCACTCACCACCTGGAAGGCAAAGGAGATGCCACCCTGAGTGGCACGTGGGTTCTCAAATTGATTAAAGGTATCTATTGGAGAGAAACGCTCTGGAAGACATTTGAAAAATATGAGTGAAATGATGCTGTAGTTGTCATAAAAATACACCTTGCAGAGCTTTAACTACAAGAACTTAATTGACTAAGAGCTCCATATTCTGTTCACGAAATATACTACACTTAGCCCAAGGCTGTGCTTACCATAGCCTATTCCCAGCCACGGCATGAGCACTGTAGGATCTATGAGGCAGGCCTGCCCCTGGAAGACGCAGGACTGCTCTAATACACATATGGAGCTGGATGACGCTGTTAGCCATCCCAATGCTTCCTTAGAATTCACAGAATTCACAGCAGTCTAGGAGAATTTCACCCACTTTCTTGCCCTCTTATCTCCATGCATTGTCATCTCAGAACTCCGCGACTTCCTTTGACTCCTCTTCCTTTTTTCTCTCAGACATTTTCCTAATAAAAACCTTGCACATTTAATTCCATCTTGCTATCTGCTTTTCACAAAATCCTGAAAGGACGATGGAGTTGGATGTTTACTGCTATATTATATTGTTTCCCAGAGGGATAACAGCTATAAACAGCTATTAGAAGCTAAATGTAAGAGCCATAGAGCCTCTTCGTTAGATTTTAAAGAGGCCCTATGTTTCTCAGTGGAAGAGCTGACACACTTAGCACCAGAGAATCTGATAACATCTGATAACATCTCAAAGATCCAAAGAAATTTAAAGAGTCAGCTGAGGTGGGTAAGTCTGTCATTCTAAGGTCAGGGTCTTAATTGAGAAAATCTTAGCATCATGAAATATGGTGGGATTTCCTCAGGATTTGGAAGCACTTTTTCAGGACATGAAATTTAACTGTGTGGCAAAGAAAAACAGAGGATGGGACAAAGTTGCTGTTAGGGTGGCTCTTAGAAGCCTCTAGAAAGCAATGGCTAAAGCTAAGTCCCCAGAGTGACACTATTCCTTTAGGAAACAAACCAGACACTCGGTGACAAGTCAACTGCACTTCTATCTTTTAAGGGCTAACAGCACATTGACACCCAAATAGATACTTATTCCACAGATGAATGTGGCTTTCTTGCTCTCAGAACCTTAACCTGCACCACTGTTCAAAAGGTACAGAACACTTGATCCACAATTAACGGAATCCCAGTGTAGCTTATGATGAGGGACCCACTTCTTCAGTGGGTGCATCAGTGGACCCATGACCATCCTGAGTGATATCACACATCACACTACAGGCAGCTGGCCTGAAAGAGCACTGGAATGGCATTTTTAAAGGCATAGCTAAAAATCCAGTATGGAGAAAACATTCTAAAATAGATTAGCATGTTGTCATTTAGGGTAAATATATTCATTAAACTAAAGATCTCTATATGGTACTATTTCCCCAGAAAGAAGATTATATGGATCCAGAAACCCAAGAGTAGTTGGAAGAGTGACTCCATTGGTTATCACTCCAAATGATCCACTGGGAGATACTGGAATTCCATCCCCACACCATTGGGATCTGTAGGGTTGGAAGGCCTGGTTTCCAAAATGTACCAGATCATTGAAGAGTCAATTTTAGAATAGATGTCCAGATCCCCCATGATCTAATTAACATCCATAGAATGCTGCATTTACAAACTATACAAAATATTCTTTTCGAAAGCACACGGTATATTCATCAAGATAGACCATATAGAATATCACAGAAGAAAGAGTATGAAGCTGCAAGAAATTGTCCCTCCACAAAAACAACTAATGATCTGAAAAGAACTGCCTGAATCAACTATTTTGACATCAAGGTTTGAAAGCATGGGACAGTCCCTGAAGTTTGGATACAGAAACAATTTCTCTGGAATCCAAGGATATAATGGCTATGGAAGATGGGAACAAGGACCAGCTGAGGCTACGAGCGGTGTACTTGGGGCTCCTTGTGTATGGGGATCAGCAAGTAAGAAGAGTAGTCACCATCCTGATAGACGTAATTAAACATCATCAGCCAGAGGAGGTACAAACAAAAACTGTTACACAATTTAACCATAAAGGAATATATAGATCTAGGTCATTGACTTAGGCATCTCCTAGTAGTACTTTGCCCATTGTTGACAATGAATAAATATGTATAGCTAATCCTGGCCTGCAAAGGGTATGCCTGCCTAGGGCTCAGACCACTGAAGAATGAAACTTTGGATGACACCACCAGTTAAGTCTCTATAACGTGCCTAAGTGCTAGTTCAGGATGAGAGTGAAGAATAGCAAGGGAGGGTTAAGTATCAGTTGCAGCCCTGAGACCAACTACAGAAATATGGATTCTAGTTCTTCTCATTAACCTTCCTCATTTGTGATGTCCTTCAGAGATAAAAGCCCCAAGGGACTATGAAGAAGCTGTTCCCTGAATATTCATGGAGCAATAGATCTGTGTGTAGCCACGAGTGGACATGGTAGCCATCAAAATGAGCTTCTCAGTAGCATAACTGACTGACAGCCTGAGTTGCTTCTCTTCTGGATCCTGGCCAACTTCTAAGCACGTGTTAATGTTAATGTTCACGCTAATGCAGGCTCATTTCTGTGAGACAGAATTCTTAAAACAGGAGACTTTGGCTCAAGGACTCCTTATCAACCAGGATGAAGCCTTGGAACTCTTCTGGAATCTCTGGTTTTTCCTCTGCTTTTCCTTCACAGGTATTAAGCCTGTGTTGCAGTCTAAAGGTTCTCTTTTTCTTGTCTGTCCCCTGCTCTCTAGCTTTCTCAGTCATCACTTGCACATCTACTTCTGTCTTGACATCTGTTTCTTGGAGCACACAAGCTAACACAGTGTTTGAGAGGAACTGAAACAGCAATGTGATGGGAAAGCAGAATGAGGAGAGGTGATGGTGCCAAAACAGACTAAAGATGCAAGTAGACCCAGCTTATCAGACCACATAAAGATTTATGATTTGGATTTTTATCTTTATCCTAAGAAAAATGAGAAATCTCTTTAAGAGGCCAATGCCAAGGAAACCCTGTGTAAAATGTTTACTTGAAATATAAACAGTTCAGAATTGTGTTCATACAAACACCCACATAAAAAAACACATTTGTATATTTTTCTTCAGCTACAGTTTCCTCAGTGAACTATAGGAAATACAACAGACAATCCCTAAGCTACTAAGTCTACGAATAATAACAAGTCATCAATCTTCAATAACAATTGATATCAATAAAAAGACAATTAAAGAGAGACTTCATAAAATGGTACAAGTTGATCTTTCTTGGCTGCAAGAAAAAAAAAAAACCCTAATGACTTAAGCAAAAAAAAACAATATCTTTGGAATAATATTAATAGTTTATAGAATTGATGAAAATTCTGGAGACCCAAAGTCATGGCTGTGAAAATGTACCTTAGGAGCCACCCTGTCATTCACATCAGACCATGCTTTCTCCAAGCTGTTCAGCCAGTAACAGCACAGGAGATAAACTGGGCTATTCCCAATGTGGGCTTTCTCTGATGTGCAACTTTTTCTTAAGGATCTCCCATTGACCTGACCAAAACTGTCTCAGAAATACTGTCCTCCTTTTCCCACCTCTTTTCATAAGTGTCAGGCAGGTTTGAAAACTGTACTGTTTGATTGCTGCTTCCTCCTGCTTCTTCAATCTCTCCAGGCACTTCTCCCTATTATATGTCTTCCACATCTTAACCCAGCTAGCATATGCTTCTCAGATGATAACAAGGCTTTAAAATGGACCAAAAAAAGCAAGGGAGAATGACCGAGCCATAAAACCACCACCAAGTTCACCCCATAGGAACAGCCAGGTGGCACAATGCTGATGAAAACACATCACTGTTTTCCCAGTATCATCATTAGGAGCAGTCAGTACTGCTCCTGCTAGACTCTCCTGTCTCTCCTGTGGCCACCTCCATCATGATAAATAGCTTCTCAGTTGTACCTGCTCTTCACATTACTCCCTCAATATTCAAAGTCCCAGGAATTAGTGAATGATTGACTGATCCTGAATATGGGGATGGGCTGCCAATGACAGGAAAAGAAATGTTGATCCTTAGATTTTTCTTGAAGAAGGCAGTGTATCGCATTCTACAAATAGAACTACAAATAGTTCATGCAATGAGAAGTTAAACTAAAAAGTAGAGGATTAGACATTTAAAGGCAAGCAAACAGAAGTATTTACAATTGCAGACCAAAACTTCTTGGTTGAAAAAAAAAAAGTTTTAGTTAGGATTTCAAAAGTAAAAATTTTATTTTAAAATATGCATATCTTGTCACATATTTAAAAGAAAGTAGGCTATGCATTGATTTTTGGAAATTATGAATCGTTTATATGCAATTAATCCAGCCAAATTTCTTCTTTTTAACATTTTATGAAATAAGTTTATTCTGATTCTTCAGACATATTTTGTTTTTTTTTTACAATTAAGACCTTTATTAACAGGTGCTTGCTAATGACAAATGTGTTTTTTAATAATAAAGAAAGACTTTTTTTTTCTCAATACACTTTAAAGGTTTTTAAATTGTTCCATATTTGGTCAAGATGAGATTTTTAAGAACTTCATTTTTATTTTGTAATAAAAGTATACAACTTAATTTTTTCAGATATACCTGTGACATTAATGTCTTTAACACTAAATCAACCTTTTAGATTATTAGTGTGCTTTTTAGAACACATCATCCCTTTAAAATTTGTGAGATAAAATCTTTTCACGGGTATGATTAATGATTGTATCCCAAATCACAAACACCTTTTTTTATATCTTTAAGGCAAGTTACGGTTTTCATTTTTCTTCTTTGTAAATATTCCTGATCTCCACAATGAAATTATTTATTGGGTAGTTGTTTTTTATTGTTTGTTTGTTTTTAGTTTCAGGTGCACAAGACAAAGTAATACTTAGACGTTTATCTTTTATATCTCTCACACTGTGTGAACCCTCCTCCCCCTATCCACTATCCCTCTGACATCGCACACAGCCATTGCATTTACACTGTCTGTATTCCTAAAGCTGTACTCCGCTTCTTGTAAGTATGTACATACATATATATACATATATATATATGTATATATGTATATATACATATATTAAATTGTATATACATATATACGTGTATACATATATGTGTATATATATATAAAATTATAGTTGGCATTCATTATTGTTCAGCTTCAGGTGTACAGTGCAGTGATCAGGCATCTACATCATCCCTGATGTGGTCTTCCAAATGGGACAATTGTCCTTCAGATACCCTACAAAATCTTTATAACATTATTGATTACTTTCCCAAAATTAATTTTCAAAACCCTGTGGCCATCTTGTGGTTACCAACTGTTTTCTAATCCCCTCACCTCTCCCTTACCCCCACCCCCCCTCCCATCTAATAACCCTCAGTTTTTCCTCTATGTCTCCAAAACTGTTTCTGATTAGTTCATTCACTTATTCTTTTCTTTAGATTCCACAAATAAGTGAGATCATATGGTATTTGTCTTTCCCTGTCTGACTTATTTCACTTAACATAATGTTCTCTAGGTCCATCTATGTTGTTGCAAATGGTAAGATTTCTTTCTTCTTTGTGGCTGTGTAATACTCCATTGTATAAATAAATATACCACAGTTTCTTAATCCAGTCATCTACAGATGGGCATTTCGGTTGTTTCCATGTCTTGACTATTGTGTATACTGCTGCAGTAAACATAGGAGTGCACAGAGATTTTTGAATTGGAGTTTTGGATTTCTCCAGATAGATACCTAGGAGTGGAATTACTGGATCATAGGGTAATTCCATTTTCAGATTTTTGAGATACCTCCATACTGTGTTCCATAGTGGCTGCACCAATCTGCAATCCCACCAACAGTGCACAAACGTTCCCTTTTCTCTACATCCTCGCCAGCACTTGTTGTTTGTTGATTTATTGATGATAGCCATTTTGACTGGGGTGAGGTGGTATCTCATTGTGGTTTTTATTTGCATTTCTCTGATGGTTAGTGAGGTTGAGCATTTCTTCATATGTCTTCTTGCCTTCTGTATGTCCTTTTTAGAAAAATGTATCTTCATATCCTCAGCCCATTTTTTAATTGGGTTGTTTGTTTTTTTGGAGTTGAGTTTTTCATAAATTTATGATATTAACCCCTTATCAGATGTATCATTAGCAAATATCTTTTCCCATTCAGTAGGATCCCTTTTTGTTTTATTGATGGTTTCCTTTGCTGTGAAAAAACTTTTTAGTTTGATGTAATCCCACAAGTTTATTTTTTCTCTTACTTCCCTCGTGAGAGGGGATATATCAGTAAAACCTTACTCCGGGTAATGTCTGTGAAGTTTCTTCCTATATTTTCTTCTAGGAATTTTATGGTTTCATATCTTACATTTAAGTCTTTAAGCCATTTTGAATTTATTTTTGTATATGGTATAAGGAGGTGATCCAGCTTCATTTTTTTGCATGTGTCTGTCCAGGTTTCCCAGCACCATTTATTGAGTAGACTGTCTTTACCCCACCATTCTTCCATTGTCGTAGATTAAATGGCCATATAGGCATGGTTTTATTTCTGGACTCTTTATTCTGTTCCATTGATTTATGTGTTTTGTTTTTTTTAAGCGAGTACCATACTGTTTTGATTACTATAGGCTTGTAGTATAATTTGATGTCAAGGAATTGATATACCTCCCACTTTGTTCTTATTTCTCAAGATTGCTGAGGCTATCCGGGGTCTTTTATGGTCCCATGTAAATTTTAGGATTATATGCTCTATTTCTGTGAAAAACGTTGTTGGTAGTTTGATAGGAATTGCGTTGAATATGTATATTGCCTTAGGCAGTATGGACATTTTAACTATATTAATTCTTCCTATCCATGAATGTGGTGTGTATTTCCATCAATTTGTACCTTCTTTCATTTCTTTCTTCAGTGTCTTATAGTCAGATCTTTATTTCTTTGGTTAAATTTATTCCCAGGTATTTCATAGTCTTTGAAGCAATTGTAAATGGGATTTTTTTTTTTAATTTCTCCTTCTGATGTTTTATTATTGGTATATACAAATGCAACTAATTTCTGAATATTAATTTTGTATCCTGCTACTTTACTAAATTCATCTATCAGCTCTAATAGTTGCTTGGTGGAGTCTTTAGGGTTCTCTATATATAGTATCATGTCATCTGCATATAATGACAATTTTACTTCCTCCTAACCGATTTGGATGCCTTTTATTTCTTTTTCTTGTCTGATTGCTCTGAATCCAGCCAAATTTCTTATTAACCCAAAGTAATACTCTTACATTTTAACTTTTAAAACAATAATAAAAATGGTCATTTCTGCAAATTATTCAAGGACCTTATCAATTTTCCCAATAGATTTCCATAATCCTTTGATATTCAAGTCATGCTCTTTGAAATACCAATCATTTCATTGTTCTCTCACTTTATTTTAAATTGGCTTAAATTGTTACTCAAGAGACAATAGAGTGTTGTGTGCTCTGGTTCAGATTGTGTGCATTTGATGTCTAGCTAGCTCATACGCCTTTGAGCTAAATTACAGACAAGTTACTAACCTCTGTGTAAATTCTTTTCTCCATCTAAAAAATGGGCATAATTAAAGGACCTCCTTCATAAGTTTGTTGTGAAGACTAAATAAGTACACGTCTTAGAGCAGTGCCTATTGTATAGTAAGTGTTCAATAAGTATAAACTGCTATCATAATCTTTATTTGATAATATTTTGTCTGAGATGTCAGAATATTTTCCTTGGACTTCCTGAAACTATGCATCAGTTATAAATTTTGCAGTTTCAATTTGCAACTGACTTCCTTTCTCAGTAATATTTTGGATGGTCAAAGTAGATGATAGACAGACAGACAGACAGACAGATAGATAAGATAGATAGATGAGATAGATAGATGATAGATAGATAGATAGATAAATAGATAAGAGATAGATATTGATAAATAAATAGTGATAGATATGTCTGTATGCACATTAGCAAGAAATTTATTCAAATGCTGACAAATTAATTGGTGTGATGGGTTAGGATAAATGTTATATTAAACTAAAAGGGATGTTTTGAGTAAGAACTAATTCAATAAGTGGTGGTTTAATTAGGGAATGTTTTTATACTACGATTACATTTGTATGTGTTTCTCTAATGGATTTATGGAAAAGAGAATCACAGTTATGTAGTAAAACAAGAAGGAAGTGGTAGAAGAGGGAGATTCTGGCCCAAAGTTATATTTTAAAAGTTTTTTTTTAATTACTAATTTTTCTCTTAGTTACTAGTTTGAAAATACTATTCTAGAAAGTAAAAATGTTTTCTTCCTATTCTAAAATTTGCAAGAAGCTCATAAAAAATAATATTCATTCAGATAAATTTGGTTTTAAATACCATTATCATGAAAGATGTTTACAACACTATAGAAAATATTTTGTAAGAAAACCACACATAAGATTTTTTGAGGGTCTCAGAGAGCTTCATTAATTTTTTAAATCTAATTTACTATCTAAGTCATGACAAAGAACTTTAGAGAGCTTTTTTTTTTTTTTTCTAGTTTTCTTAGGGCAGAGACTAAAATCCTTAGTGCATCATATAAGGAAATTCTTACCTCTCCATCCTCATTTCAGTCTTCTAGTCTTCCAGGAAAGCAGTCTTTTCAAATTTCCTGTTGCAGATCATTCTCTCTCTAGCCACAAAAGCTTTGCACAAGTTATTCCCTCTTCCTAGATTGTGTTTCCCACACTGTCACTCTTACCTATTAACTTGTACTCATTCTTAAAATTTCAGTTCAATTACTATGTTCACAGGGAAATCTTCCCTGATCTTCAATCTTTCAGCACTCTCAGAGAACTATGGTCCTTTCCCTCAGGACTATTCTTTATTCATTTGTTACTAGTGGTTAATTCTTATTCATTAGTTACTAGAGGCAACTTACTTTCCATAGCTGATAAACATCACAAAAGTATAGAGCATATCTTTTCTGTTCCTAACTCTAACCCAGTGACTAGCAAATTTCTGGCCACACAGTAGGTGCTCAATATATATTTATCATGTAAATAAAGAGATATTTTTATGCAAAATAAGTTAATGAATGGGCTACATTGACTCAGTGAGCCTATTGAAATTCATGCAGTTTTGTGTGGGTGTATTTTAAGAAAAAAGAATCAATGATTTTTGTTAAATTTGCGCTAGAGTTTTAAAAATAAAGATTGAGAACAATGAAGATTCAGAGAGTTCAAGATTCTTCCCCAAATCAGTGAGCAAAAAACCAGAAAGCTAAGGTTTATATACTACACACTGTCCTAGGAGCTAGGGATTCAGGAAGAAAAGACATAGACCATTTCAGATGCTACTCACAGAATGATGTTTACAATGAAGAATGCATTCATTGAATACAAAATATTTCCAAAACTAAAATAGAATATTCCTATCTATCAAGTCAACAAGGAAAAAAATACATACATACTCATATACATATATATATATGGCCAAAAAATGTATACAAGTGGACACTGGTCAACGTTGTTCAAGCAGTAGTTTGCCATAATCAGAAGTGTCTGGATGCTGATTGTAACCACTTTGAGCACCTCTTCTAATTGCAGAAGTCAATTACATCTTTTTTATCAGTATATATTGACTTATATTCATCTTTTGTTATCAGCACATATTGAGTATTATAATTTTAATACAGTTTTCCTGTCTTAAAATGTGTACACATTTTTTGGCACCCTCTGTATATACATGTAAACCCATTTATGAATTTTTACAGAGCGTCTTAGAGCCCTATATATTTGGCCCTTTCCAACAACTCGGTGAGTTGTTTGTATAATCTTATATCCCCCATTTTTCAAATAAGGAAGCTAAGATATCAGTAATTTATACAAAATTAAACATCTATCTAGCATACTGAGAAGTTATGGTAGGGACCAGAACCCTGGTATTAGTGGGATCTTCTCAATAAACATACCGCAGTAATGAAATATTATTTTAGGAAATAGAAAATTCAAACTTTTTGCTGCTATACAAAAGATACTTTTATCATTATGATAAAAGTATGATGATAATGATCATGATGTCTTACATATATTCTCTATTGTTATGCTGAAGAACTCTGTCTTCTCCTTGTCAATGAATGGGTAATACAGATATTATCTATATTATCTAAGGTAAAAACAAAAAGCAGGATCTTAGGCTAAGGTAATAGGGACAACTATGACACCTGGTCCAATTCATATTATGTTTCATAGGCAAGCCTACTTCTGAGGTTCATCAGCAACCCCTTTCCCACTTCCTCCTTGACTAGTCAAATTCCACATACTTTCAATGTGTAGCTCAATTCAATTCCTCTTTGATTAGTATTCAATGCAGCATGTCAGCCCATACCAATTTCTCCCTTCTCAAATTCCTTTAGGTCAATGCCAGTCTATTTTTATCCAACAAAAACCAGATATTTGCATTCATAACCTACTCTCCCTAGATATGCCCTTGATTTTGATACCCCAACACATTTTTCAACAATATAAAGCAAATATAAAACATTTTTTGACATAGCATGTATAATGATAGCTACAACATATGAATAAATAATAACAGCCTTTCAAAATGCTAAAACATGGACACCTGTAACATAATAATAGCTAACACTACCATAGTACTTGTCATATATAAGGAACTCTAAGGCATTAATTCTTCACAACTTTGTAAAGTAGGAATAGTAGTATCCTCATTTTATAGATGAGGAAATAAAAGTATAAATGAGTTAAATGGCTGGCTCAAGAAAATAAAACTAGTAAATCACAAAGCTAAGACTTGAATTTATGCAACCTAACACCATGGCCCATGCTTTTAACAAAAAGTTCACTTTTAAGTTGTAAGCATAATTTTGAGACCTTATGTAACGCAGGGTCTCAGTTCCCGCTCCCCACACAAGAACACAGGACATGGTGAGGTCAAAAAGGAACAACAACGGAGCCATAGATAGGAGAGTCTTACCACTATATTCTCGCTGACTGCTGGTTGAGACATGAAAGCAAACATCTGCCAGTACCCCAACAAGGGGTCATCCTGCACCCCTGTCTTGCTGGTGACTGGGTGAGACACAGGAAGTAGGATCAACACTATCCACAATCCACAATCCACTTGCTAACTGCACTTCTTAGCCACAACCCTCCGTCAACTTCTCTACCGACCAACGACCCCGCTAGCGTAGCCACGGCACTTATATTAATGGCTAATGGCTAACTGGTAACAGCTGATGGCCACCCAGCCACAGTGGATGGCCATCTGATTACAGCTGATTGACATTTAATAAACAAGCCAGCAACTTTCCACGTTAGGCATAGAGCCTGGAAACTGTTCTCTGGGACTCTGTCCCCACACTTTACCATCTATAACTTCAATTCTTAATTCACCATCAAAAAATCATATATATCAGCTTGCAACTGAGATATTATTGCAAAGATTTTAACATATGAAAAAAGTAAATATTTCAAAAACTTAGATAATTTAACTTCTATTAATAACAATTTTCTTATGTACAGTGTGCAACTGATAAATTAACAAACATAAGCCTAGAGTTACTTACTTAGATTTTAAAAATGACTGCTTACTGCAGTAGATTTGCAAGCAATATGAAGATACAGCCTAGTGTTTTTATGCTGCTCTTTGATGCCCATAATGTTAAGGCAGTTGCTGGATATGTAGTAGGTATTTAATTGGTAAAAACTTTCTGACTTACCTTGTTAATTCTCTAAAAAGATAGTGTTTCAAACTTGGCTGTACATTAAAATCAACAAGAGAGCTCTTTAAAAAGCAAATATCAAGACTTCACTCTCCCCGAGATTGATCCCGATTTATTTTACCTTGGGTGGGTACAAGTCTTAGGTGATTCTCACGTGCCGTGAACCCTGAGAACCAAGGATCCAACAGGTGGTTACTTTCAGAGTAACTGACTCTGGAGGAAGGAGGGAGAGCCATTAGTGATAGAAGAAGGAAAAGAGTAGCAACAGGAAAGAATAAAGGGAAGGAGAAATTTAAAGAAAACGTCATTCATTTATACCATTCATCTTAAAATAACCCTACAACTAATTATAATTTTTTCCTACAAATGGGCTCTTTGCAATGATTTATACCTTACATTTTCATGTAATATTAGAGTGTATGCACTTTCCATCTCCAAAATACTTCCTCAAACCTTAATTTTAGATTTGGGATAATATTGGGGGGGGGGACTTTTTCTTTTTAACCTTAGAATTAAAATCATTGTCATGAAGGGTGTCATGCGGGATCTCTCCTGGGGTCTCTGTTCCCAATCCCCACATAAGAACGCCACATATGGTGAGGCCAAAAAGGAACACCCACGGAACCAATAGATAGGGGAGTCATACCAGTATATTCTCGCCGGAGGCTGGGTTGGAGACACAGGAAGCAGGAGCCACACTATCCACAACCTGCCGTCCACTTCTCTCTACCAACCAATCTCACTTGCTAGATGCAATCCACTTTGTTAACTGTAATCCGCTCCTGCCAGCTCAGCCACCATCCTCTTGCTATCCCCCATTTTCTGCTAGCATAGCCACAGCAGTTGGGGGATAGGCTATATTTACATATGTTATAATTATATGTTATAATAATTATATTAATTATTATTATAACATAACATAATTATGTTACATATAATATGTTGTTACATATAATTATACATATATGTTAATGTGTTGTTATGTTATGTTAATACGCTACACATAATACATATATACATATATGTTAATGCTATGTTATGTTAATATGTTATGTTATGTTAATATGTTACGTACAATATGTTATGTTACATGTGTGTTGCATATGTAATAATACATATTACATGTTACATATGTAATAATATTATATGTTATTATTATACATATGTAATAATATTATATATTATTATTATTATATGTTATAATATTCAGCAGTTGTATTAGTGGCCAATGGTTCACTGGTTACAGCTGACAGTCAATTGGCTAGAGCTGATGGCCCTCCAATCACAGTTGATGGCCATTTATTACCTGAGCCAGCACCTTTCCACGTGAGGCTGAGAGCCGAAAAATAGCACTACTGGCTCTGTCCCCACAATCATACTGCCTTAGATCACACTGCCAGAAAAAAAATTGTTTGCTGAATATGTGAATGCGTAAATCAATGAATACAAATTTATGAGATTATCATCCTTAGTTTCCATTTGTTTTGGGGTTTTTTAAAATGCTTTCTTTGTATTGCATTTCTGTTCTATTACCATGTAACTCAACCCCTTTGAGGTAGATCCACTAGCCTTCAGTGACCAATTTCAACAGATCATGCCAAACGCACTAACCTAGACTTTTGAATTTATTTCTAGTAGCCCTATCCGTTAAAATTAAAAGAATATGGAAATTTTTCATTAAAGTGATGTTCATTGAAAATGCCACCGTCAATATTCTTACTTGTAAATGTTTTTTCCTCTTATGAACCTCATTTTTTCAAATTAATTCAAATCTTGACATTTTATATATTTTCATATTTTCCCTTATATAAAAAATTAATAATCAAGAAGAGTTCTGTTGTCAAGAGTGCAAATTTTGACAAATATAGTTTTGTCTTAATTTATGTATTTCAAAGCAGTCAGGGGATACTATTATTAAAATTTATTCATTTTGTTCTTTTTATTTGTTATAACTTCCGAGTAAGTGTATAAGCCTGAAATCCAATTATAAATTGGCTTTACTGCCAGTTGCTACTACTCTTTGTGTCAATTCCCAATCCATCTCAAATGTAATATATGAAATATTTCAAAAGAGCAAAAGAACAAAGTTCTTGCTTATTATTTCAACATTAAGAATTATTATTGATGCTGATCATACTGGGGGAGAATACAATATTACAGAAAAAAATATCAAATTTCTATTTGTGCAGTCATTTTTATTAATGAGTTATATGTCATTTATACTAATAAAAGACAGTCTTTTATCCTCTATTTTTCTGCCAGATATGATAGAAATTTAAAAAAATCATGCACACACAAATATTTAAATCATATGCACAAAATACATTTGCACTCAGAAGTGCTTCTAATCACAAGTCAAGAAAATTTTAATAGTCTATAGTTATCCCTACGGGGAGGGGACCTATTTTCAATTAGATAGCAAAATTCACTTAATACATTGAGTAAACATTTATCTTTGTGTCCCAGATCTAGTTTTTACACAGAAGATCATTGCCTTTAAGAACCTCCCAGTACAGAGGGGACTTAAAAATCATAACAGGTTATTATAATATATTGTCACAGACGAAATTCAATTTGCTTCATGATCTACACAGTGTGCATATGGTAGGCCTTGCCCTTCTGGAGCTTCTGGCAGAGGAGACACATCAAAGATGTGTACTCTGCCTAAATGTAAATAAAGATTTGATATTTTATTATTTTTTTTAACTAAACAGCAGAGTTTATTGTAATTTTATCAGTTTTTCTGTTAATGTCCTTTTTCTGTTCCAGTATCCAGTATCCAGTCCAGAATTGCATAATGTATTTAGTCCTGGGCCTCGTCCAATCCAACATTTCTTTTGTCTCACTCTGTCTTTCACTAATTTGATACTTTTGAAGAATACTGATAAATTATTTTGTAGAATGTCCCTCATTTCAGGTTTATCTGATGTTTTCTCATAATTAGATTGAGGTTATGTGTTTTAAGCAAGGATACCACAAAAGTTTCATATCAGGAGTACACGCTGTTGATACAGCTTATTAATAGTGATGCTTTCCTTGACCCCTTGGTCACAGTGGTGTTACCCAGGTATTTCTACTGTGAAATTGTTATTTTCTCTGCGTAATGAATAAATATCTTGGGGAGATACTTTGGGACTACGTAAATATCCTGTTTTTCCTTCAACTTTCACCCATTACTTTTAGCATCCATCATGCAACAATTATTACTATTTTTTTCTAATGGTAATTTTCTATCTCCCTTGCTTCTTCTACTTTGTTAAATGGACTTCTTTGGTAAGAAAACACTGTCCCTTCTTCTCCATTTATTTATTTATTCAGTTATTTATTTATATCATGAATATTATTTATTCTATATGTTACAATCTAATACTATTGCTATTATTTCGTTACTCAATCTGCTCCAACTTTGTAATTAAGACTTCCTTCAGCTTGGCTCCTTTGTACTTCTGATGTGTCTTTTTGTGAGCACTACAAAATGCTCATCTTTCAAAATTTTCCTTGCCTCAGCTGTGGAATCAACCACTTCTCCAGGGAGCCCTGGTTCCTCTCATTCGAAAATGGTCTTTAGAAATCAAGACTAGAATGTGTATCAATCCCTACTGCGTATCAATTATTTTAAGCCCTCTCAGGGGACAGTGCTAGGAAATTACACACACACACACACACACACACACACACACCCTTCATATATCCACATACATCTACTCTGATTTCTTTGTCAATCTGTAAATGTGTGTATTTTCAAAACCATGACTTGTACTGACACTTCTGATTCCAATCTTATACTATAAGGTTTATTCTAGTCTTCACCCTTTCCATATTTGTGACTTCTTTTTCTGACAGGAAAGCCTGGCTCTCATTATCAACAATATATATGTACTATTTGCCCCACTCTGGTAAACTGATAAAGTAGTTTTCGAATGGGTAACCAAGGCCCCTGTGAGAAACCCAAAGAGAGAACAGTATTTGTGTACCATTATTTTTGTCTTTAATCTGCATCCAGTCAAAATACTGCTTCCAAAGATTCTTAGGTTAGTTCTTCTCTTCTCCATCATTATTGTTATGCCATTCATTTGTAATGAGTTATTTAATAACTTGTCATTCATTTCAAGCAAGTTATTTGTAATATATCTACTTGTTACAGATTGTATTCCATTTTGGGTTCCCCATATTTGTTGATTTTTTTTTTTTAATTTGTATACCATGAAGTTCACTTTTTGTGTTATATAGTTCTATGAGTTTTTACAAACTATGGCTTTTTTTAATTAAAATTCAACGGTTGCATACTTCAAATTGTCTTTTAATTCTGTAAGTGTAATTATATAGCTACAATGGGCTTAATAAGAACTGTGATTAATTGAGTTAGGAAGAGAATATTAAAGAAATGTGTGAGGAATAGTGCAGAAAAAATAGATTGTTAAGAAAACTATGGTGTTAAAAAAAAGGAAAATGTGGTAATCAGCCATTATTGACTGAACTTAAGTACAAATTGCACATTTCTCGTAACAGTACACTTTGCCCATGATTTCCCTTATGCTTTTGTCTTCCTTTTGGAGGGATGAGGGTGAATTAAGCATGTCCATAATTTAGTTTTGTGATTCAACTTGAAGTATTTAGATCTCATATATAAACACAAATCAGCAAAGCAATTGAATCTCAGTGTCTCTAGAAGAAAACGGAAGAGCTTTGGAGACTTATTTCATTCACATTTATAAGTTGTTGTGGTAATAAAATATGATTTGAAAGAGATATATGGAATATGACAAAATTTATTATATCTAAATAGCTTTGTGTAACTAATTATTTTCTTCTAGAGTCACTTACTCTTCCGCTTTTCTAATTACTTAACGTCTTCTCTCCTCAAATATCAAAAAGCTCCTCCAACATCTGCACTCTTGACTGATGACCTTGCTTCACATTTCTCCAAGAAAAGAGATGTAATTAAAATAATATTTTACAAGTCTCCAAAATGTCTACCATGTACCTGTCCATATATTCTGGCTTCTCCCCTACTACCCTTAGACAGATAGATGACAGATAGGTAGTTAGGTAGGTAGGTAGATGATAGATAGATAGATAGATAGATAGATAGATAGATAGATAGATAGATAGATAATAGATAGATGATAGATTTTTTCTTGCTCCTAAACAAAGGTCAATCACTTACTAAAGGACTATTCAGCAATTGCTTTCATGCAAGCACAGTGACATTTTTTTCCCTGTACAATATTACTTACTATTAGCAAAATACAAACATGTTAATGTTTCTATATAATATTTTATCTCTTTTAAAAACACCAGTTCTAGCTGACTCCTTTTGTCCCCTTTGTTCCATGGATACTGTTCTTGACAAGATCACAGATAATCTCCATCCGCACTGTTCAATTTAACAGATAATTCTAAGTCCTCCTCTTATTCATCTCTCTAAATTTGACACTGTTTTTATCATTCTCTTTTTCTAGAAACAATTTCCTTACTGGCTCACAAGATAGTAAACTCATCCTATCCCATTCTCAGTCTCACTTCATAGTTTTTCTTTACCTTACTAATCAAAATAAACTTTGGAATGCCCCAGAATTCAGTTTGGGGACAGATTTTCTTTTCTTCTTACACTTATTTCCTTGGTGGCTTTGTTTGGTCTTACACTTGTAGTACCGTCTACTGAAAGTGGCAAAAAAATATATACACATGACTTGTATTCATCTTTTTAAATCAGTATATATTGACTATTACAATTTTAATACAGTTTTTTCCTTTCTTAAAATGTGTATACATTTTTTGATACCCTCTATATGCTTATGGGTTGCAAATATAAATCTTCAATTGGTCTTTTCCCTAAATTTCAGACTTATATATATAATCACCTACTTAACATACATATTTGGATGTCTAACGAGCATCTCAAACTTAACATACCACATTTATCTTTTCCCCAAATTCTTCTACTTCCACAGTTTTATTCAACTCAGCAAATGGTAACTCTCTCCTTCAATTGTTTAGGCCAAAAATCTTGGAGGTGTCCTTGCCTCCTCTTTTTCTCACACATTCCAGCTAGCCTTACCTTTACATCGAGAATCTGGCCATTTCTCATAATTTCTTCTGCCATCTCCCCAGACCAAGCTACCATAATCTCTCATTTAAACTATACAATAGTCTCCTAGTGGGTTTCCATGTCGGCACCGTTTGCCACTTCTGTGCTGTCTCAACACAGTAGTCAGAGTAAACCTCTTAAAAGGGAAACCACTTCTTGTGACGGGCCAGCCACCACGAGTCGAACGGTACCTGGGAGGGGGGGAGTGGAAATGAAAGAAAGGCACACACAAATGATGATGCGGCCGGTCTCCAGGGATGCTGGAGCCCTTTGCTTAATTATCTTCACCAATATATACCCTATGGGTACGTGCTGTTTAACAATCACATGTGTGCATTACCTCACAGAAAGTAAATTTTCAACTTTTACAAAGAAACTACAAAATCACTACAAAACTCCCCAAAGTAATTAACAAGACAAAGTCTATCAATCATCCTGATAGCCATCAGTTATCTGTATCCAGGAAAACCAGCCACTCCCACTTCATTCCACAGTAGCCTGCAAGCCCCCTGGAGGGACAAGCAGAACAATGTCTTAGGACTTGAAACAAGTTAATCATGAACTAAGCCAGGCCGCAAGTTTCCAGAGAAACAAGAAATTATGGCTCCCCACAACTTCTCTACTCAAATTATCACTCCAAGGAAATGCCAGAACTCTACAATGACTTATACTGGCCCGTAGTATCACTTTGACCTCTTCTCTAATATTGCTTCCCTCATAAGCCATATTCCAGCTACAGTGGTCTCATTTCTGTTCTTCAGACTCATTACATCTGCTCCTGCCTCCGGGCCTTTTCATTCACTCTTCCTTTGCCAGGAACTGGCTCTCTCATCCACTTCAGGTCTATGCTAAAATGTCATCTTTTCGTTGAGCCTTCATTAACCACAGAGCTTTAAATGGCAACCTCTTCACCCTTGGGATTCCAAATCCATATTCTGTAACTTACTTTTCTCTAAAACACAGATCACCAACAATATATGTCATTGATTTGGAAATCATCTTTCTTCCTCCATAAAAATGAAAGTAGGGAGTTTTGCCCGTTGTATTTACTGTTCTATACTCAGTAACTAGAACCATGTCTATCACATTATAGGTGTTTGGTAGATTAATACAACTTTCAAATATCCTGAATAGCATAACCCCTTTTCCTGCTCCTGTGTTTACCTTATTTAAAACTCTCATCTTTTCTGTGGACCTTCACAGTAACTTCCTACATGTTCCTCATGATTTCCACTCTTGTTCTATTTGGCAGAGTAATTTTTTTTTCTAAATTTATCACACTCAAGTAATTTGAATGAGTTTCCACAATTTATTGCAGTGATTTTCAAACTCTATATAAATCTACAGAGAATCCTTTTTCTATTGTACAGAAGGAAAGGAACCAAGGGTAGGTAAAAATATAGGTAAATGTGTAGTCAGTAATATAGGAGTTGAGACAAGTCCTTGGTTCGTGACTCCTAGTGTCTCTGTAAATAGGTTAGGAGGCCATTTACCTGGGACAAGTAAAGGGAACATGTGACGGTATGAGATATATAAGATAATAAACATTTAAATAATAGCTATGAAGAATGGACAAGAAAACAGACCAGAGAAATTTATAAGTAATATAAAACAATTTAAACCCTGTTTCAATTTGTGGATCACACATTTATATTAGCATTATTCTGGGTGGTTTGTTGATTTTTCTCTAGCTCAATTGAGCTACTTGGGAGTAGAGAAACAAGGATGGCCAGTGGAATTCATCCAGGATTGATTTCTTTTCTTTTTAAACCTTGATTTGCCATGGAAATAAAATAGGGCAACTGAGATAAAGATATTATCAACAGAACAAAATCTAGGATGACCTAAAATTGCAAATCAAAAACACCTAGGTGTGGCACCGGCCCTGTGGCTCAGGCGGTTAGAGCTCCATGCTCCTAATTCCGAAGGCTGCCGGTTTGATTCCCACATGGCCCATTGGGCTCTCAACCACAAGGTTGCCGGTTCAACTCCTCAAGTCCCACAAGGGATGGTGGGCTCTGCCCCCTGCAACTAAGATTGAACATAGCACCTTGAGCTGAGCTGCCTCCCGGATGGCTCAGTTGGTTGGAACATGGGCTCTCAACCACAAGGTTGCCAGTTCTATTCCTCAAGTTCCTCAAGGGCTGGTGGGCAGTGCCCCTTGCAACTAAAATTGAACACAGCACCTGGAGCTGAGCTGCTGCTGAGCTCCTGGATGGCTCAGTTGGTTGGAATGCGTGCTCTCAACCACAAGGTTGCCAGAACAACTTGAAGCTGAACAGCACCCTCCACAACTAAGATTGAAAGGACAACAACTTGACCTGGAAAAAACACCTGGAAGTACACACTGTTCCCCAATAAAGTCCTGTTCCCCTTCCCCAATAAAAAAATAAAATAAAACACCTAGGTGTGATGGTGAATTTTGTCTGTCAACATGACTAGGCTAAGGAATGTCCAGATAACTGTATTTCTGGGTGTGTCTGTAAAGGTGTTTCTGGAAGAGATTAGCATTTGAATCTGTACACTGAGTAAAAATATCCATTCTCACCAGTGGGTGCAGGCATTATCTAATCATTTGAGGGCCCCAATAGAACATAACCAGAAGAAGGGCAAACTCTTTTTCTCTTCTTGAGCAGAGACATCTATTTCCTCCCACCCCCAGACATTGGAGTCCCTGGTTCTTGGGCATTCAGACTCCAGGATTTACACCAATGCCCCCTTCCTTCCTCAGTCCTCAGGTCTTCAGCCTTGGACAGAGAGTTACACCTGGCTCTTAAGCCTTTGGATTCAGACTGAATTACAACAGGGGGTTGTAACCAGCATATAATGGTATATCTTAGCCTTCATAGTTACATGAGCCAATCCCCATAACAAATCTCTTCATCATATCATATATATTTGATATATAACAACATAACATATCATATGTTCATAACAACATAACATATATATGTGATTCATAACATCATATATATATACTTAACTTATATATACATAACATATATATATATATATATATATATATATATATATATATATATATATATATACACACACACATAACTTGTTTCTCCAAAGAACCCTAATACATCAAGCTAGGGCTAAGAGAGAGCAATAAAATAGAAAATTTAAGAGATAAAAACAATGTCAATCTATGAGGCATATACCTATTTGTTTGTCATGGAATCTACTCTTGGATCATGAAAAACATTTTTAATGAAATAGAATACAAAAGGAAAACAAAGTTGATCTTATACAAAAGATAGGTATTCTTTTAATAAAAAATAATTTCACATATATATATATATCTATACATATATACATATATTTGTAGTTATATTTGGGCTTAAAATTTAAAAATGTAATTGATAGCATGCCATAAAAGTACTGGAATGGAACGCCCTATGAAGTTAGAGATCTGGCAGATGCAAGGAACTCAGGGAGAGAAATGATTCTTACCAAATACCTATTACAGAACCCCAAAGTCAGACTGTGAAAATATGATGAGGATGGGAATAAAAAGTGAAGTCAACAAACGGTGATGAAAAGAAAGTCTGGCTTTTCATTTCCTGCCTCAGTGTTAAACCGGCATGTTCTGCTGCCGCGTCCTCCACCTGTCCTCCTCCTCCAAAGTTACTCATGAAGAAAATTAGGAGAATATCATGGATGTCAGGAACGAAGAAAACAACTGGGGGAACAGGCCCCAGTTTGAAAGTTGTTCTGAAGTTGTGTGTAGTTCACCTGGTTTGAGTGTGTGTATGTATATATGGTTTGAGCCAGCAGTAAGAAGGTTACTTGGAGAAAAGTTTTGAGCCTCTTCTTTCCTCTCTTGCTAGTTCCTTTGGGACAACCATTCTTTGTTCCCATATCACATAAATTCTCAAAAACCAGGCTACTAGTATTCAAGGGTAAAATCGACGCTGTACGAAAACTCTGCTAGAATGAGAAATTGATAAAACATCTGTGGGCTGTCTAGCATTGCTCAAATAATCATTCATCTATCCTGCCTTTCCAAACATCAAGTCTGGAGATTTCAACCTAGGAGGAATGCTCTGGTCCGTGTTGTTTCTTCCTAAAGTAAAATCCTGACTGGAGGAGTTGTCCAGAGGAAATGCAGCAAAGCAGAGTGATTAACAATGTTTTTGTGGCCCTGGTGCTCTTCCCTATTTAAGGATCATATTCTCCCTGACCGAATGTGTGTGTGTGTGTGTGTGTGTGTGTATTCACATATATGTAATATGTAACAATGAGGATCTTCTATATACACACACATTCATGCGTGTCTGTGTATATGTGTGTGTGTGTGTGTGTGTAACCTAGGACATTTTAAAAAATATCAGCAGGTGCATTTCCCTGTCATTTTCCCTGCAGGTACTAAAAGAAAAAAGACTATTATTCTTAATGTGATAATAGCAAACTCTTTGATTTAGCCTGCTGCCGTTCACATAAAATTTGAATAATTTTTCCAGGCTGGACAAGTACCTTGGAGGTATTATAATAATGATGATCTTCATAAAAATATCTTGTGTAATTTCTTTCACATGAAAATTAACATGTGCATTTCACATTGCCATCTCATAATTAATGCCATATGTCATTTTTATTCAAAAGACAGTTTGGAATGATGTAGCAGAACATTCTTTCAAGGCTGTTCTAAATTACATTACTTATAAAAACATCATTTCCTGAAAACTCTATATGAATATGATCATTTTTCTTTATAATCAGATTTTATTTCTACATAGCATATTTAGTCATTGTTTACATGAAAAAGTATTAATTAGTATAAATAGTTCTCCCCTTCCTTTTCCCCCTCCTTCTTTTCTCTTTTTCCATTCTGTGAGTATTTTCTTTTTCTTTAGTGACTTTAGATCCTTTAATAGTCTTTTGGATAATGTTTTCACTGCATTTATTCCTAAAATAATCATTCTTAAAATGTTTGTATAATATTTAGTTCTTTATGACTGCTTTTATCATGCACATTTTTCATCATCTTTTATTACATAAACTTTAAATATAATTAATAGAAATACATTCTTTTAAAGCACACAATTAATGAATTTGAGTATTATATACACCTATATAACTGCCATCAATATTAAGATATAAAGAATTTCTATCACCCAAAAAGTTCCATAAGTGCTTCTTTGTAGCCAATCCAACCCATCTCAGTCCTTGGAAGTAATGAATTTGGTTTCTCTTACTAAAGATTATTTTTATTTTATAACATTTTTGTATGAATGGATTCAAACAGCATAAACTTATTTACACTTGGTGTGTTTCCTACAACATACTACTTTTATATTTATCCATACTATTGTCTAGATCAGTTGTTTGTTTCTTTTTATTGTTTAGTAATAGTCCATTGTATGTATTTATGAAAATATGTTTATAATTCACCTGCTAATGAATATCTAAATTGTTTTCATTTCCTGGCTCTCACGAATATAAACATTCCTGCACAAGTCTTTTTAATGCACAGATGTTTTCACATCTCTTTGATAAAAGTGAAATTGTTGAGGGATATAATAGGTATACATTTACATTCATCACAACCTGCCAAATAGTTATCCAAGTGGCTCTATCAGTTTACATTCTCATCTGCAATGTGTTCAAGTCGCTCCTCAACCTTGTCAATATTTGTTGTTACAAATCTTTTAATTTCAGCCATTCTATTGGGTGGAGAATTTCGTGATTTTAACTTGGATTTTCCTGACAATTAATGAGGCTGAGCATCCTTTCAATGCTTATTTGCCATTAATATATCTTATTTTGTAAAATGTCTTTTCCAGTGTATTAATTTGCCCGTCATCCCACTGTATTTATTTGTGTTTCTTTCTGTGATAGCTACTCTATCTATCTATCTATCTATCTATCTATCTATCTATCATCTATTTATGTATATCTACATTATATATAAATATGTCTACATAAACGTTTGAAAATATGGTACTTCAAGTCCTCCACTTTTATTCTTTACAAAACTACTAGGAGAAAGGAGGAAATGGAGAGGTATTAGTCAAATATCAAAACGTTTTTCTTTCATGGCCTTTTTAACTTTGGGGAAGAACCAGGAGTCGCATGGTGCCAGATCTAGTGAATACGGTGGATGAGGACACACTGGAATGTTTTTCATTGACAGAAAATATCGTACCAGAAGCAAAGTGTGACATGAAGCATTGTCATGATGGAGGATGAAGTAAAGACACTCATGAAAAAGGACTTCCAGAACTGCTTCAGAAAGTGGCAAGAACAATGGGTGATGCGTGTTTGAAGCGAGGGAAGTATTTTGAGGGAGATTAATGGCAATGTGTCTTTTACTGTAATGTTTTATTTTTTAATTTAAACATTCACCATATTTTGTGATCACACCTCATACATGATACTTTCAAACATTTTGGGCAAACTAATGTATATAATGAGATTGGCTGGTTCTTCCTATTACCACTAGACAAAGTGGGAAAAGGAAAGAATGAGCTCAGGGATTTGAATTCCCAGCTGCAGCACTATATAAATGACCTGAAAGTTTCTATCTGTGCCCTGAAGGAGGACTTTAACTCCTTCAGCCACAGGGCTGAGACTGTTGAAAATCAAAGAACAGTTTCAGTGGAATGCTGTGATGCAAAAGCCCACTCTATAAAGTAAATAGTCATCTAGTGAGACTGGAAGCTGAGATAAAGTTATTTAGTAAGAATGAAAGGAGATATATAGCAAGGTTAGAGTTTAGAGAGTAGAAAAGCATTGAATTGCTAGCTGTGGAAAATGAGAACTAAGAGAACATAAACAGATTAATTGGTGGCATTGAGCACTCAATTAAATTGGAGAACATATATTTATAATCAAAACCAAGATTCGCATGTGTGTGTTTTACTCTAGCAGTGGAGTTCTAGATCCTGATTATGGGTACAGAGAAAATTAGCAGGTGGTCTGATTTGGTATCAGGGTTTTCTATTTGGGTTCTTTGTAAGAAAAATCGGAGCAAAAACATAGAGCACCATTTCTGAAGCAGGGGATGATTTATTGTGATGTTGCAAGAAAATTTAAAAAATTGTATTTTTATTTTGTAAATTTTATCCTTCCATTTTCCATTTTTAAATAATTTTAATAATTATTTTATATTAACACTTATTGAATAAAATAATGTAAAACTAATGCTATGTGTTACTATATTATTTCTATATATGTATATAGTTACTATAATATATATTTAGAGAGAGAGAGAGAGAGAGAGAGAGAGAGAGAGAGAGAGAGAGAGAGAGAGATCTCGAGATCAAAAACATCTTTCTGATAGCAGTGTGAAACTCAGGTAAAATATATTTGAAGATATAATCTGATAGAGTCTACGTGATGCTAAACTACTACGAAAGCTGACTTCATTAAAACCTCTAATCCCTGGTTGCCTTTACTTATCTTTTTCTCCTTGCCTATTTATTTTAAACATGTGCAATGAGCATAACTGAGTTATATAATTAGAATTATAGAAGTTTTCATCACTAGGAACTATTCCATCTCAGATCTCTAAAAGTTAATATTTCAAAATCTGATCAAGAAATGCAGAGAGTAGGGGCCGATCCTGTGACTCAGGCAGTTAGAGCTCCATGCTCCTAATTCTGAAGGCTATCGGTTCAATTACAACATGGGCCAGTGTCCTCTCAACCACAAGGTTGCTGATTGAACTTCCGCAAGGGATGGTGGGCTGTGCCCCTTGCAACTAGCAACTGCAACTGGACCTGGAGCTGAGCTGCGCCCTCCACAACTAAGACTGAAAGGACAACTTGACTTGGAAAAAAAAAAAAAAAAAGCCCTGGAAGTACACTGTTCCCCAATAAAGTCCTGTTCCCTAAAAAAAAAAAAATAAAAGGGAAAGAAATGCACAGAGTAGATGTAGAAGTACAGATACAAGTGCAATGAAGGTAATGATCCTGGGGAAAACTGAGAAATTAAGGTTATACAAGTCTTTCACACAAGCATTAAAATTACTGGGGATGGTAGCAAAATTGCGTAACAATGAGAAGATGTTTCAGGTGTCAGTCTTCAAGAATGATGATGTAGGACTAGGTAGTTTGTAAATACCAGCTACTCTAATGGTTAATGATATTAAAAAGTTTATAAAATGTAGAATCTGAGGGACATAGATTTGGAATAAATTTTGTAAGAAGGGTTAAATAAGTTTCCCAGAGAAAAGACATAAATGATAGATTAATGGATAGTACAGTCCTGACCAACTGCCAAAATAGTCAGGGCTGTTTCCTTTCTGATGGGAAGAGAATATTAGAAGTTGGCCTGGGTGGATTTCAATTTTGAGGAAGGGGTCCATGTCTAAATAAAACGACTATGAGGCTCTAGTTTTGAGGTTGTTAATTCATTGACCCTCAGGTAGTGGTGAGAGGCCCGATTTGTGTATGATGAGATTAAAAGGTAAAGGGCCCTGAGTTCAGTGGCCACATTTATCGCTGAGGACTAGTCATCAGAGAACTCAGTGACATCAGCGTCTAGAATGCAGTCATAGTACAGATGCAGGGGAGGTATTGGTCCTGGGGAAGGCACAAAAAGGAGGTCATGAAATTGAGCAATTAGGGCATCCCACAACATATCCCATGAAACGTTACTGAGCACATAACTAGATGATATAACTGAGACTCATGCTTTTTGACAGTGTTGCTGGGATAGTTATCTACTTCTGGAAGTGAAAACATTCAGTCAAAATAAACGTGCACACTGAAGTTCCAACACTTAACAAAATGCTAGAGAATTATAAGGCTAAATGCCTTGCTGCCCTTCATCCTTTACGTTATGGAATTTGCTTTATTTTAAAGAAGGAGAAGGAAATGGAGGCAAAATATCCTGGCCTGCAATTTAGTTCCTCCTATTGGCAAACTGTAACTGTGTGTCTCTGAATAGTATAGTTAACTTTTCAGGTTCTTCATCTAGAAAATAATATTATAAACATATATGAGTACAACTTAAACATATATATATAATATATATATATGTTTATATATATATATATATATATATATATATATATATATATATATATATAAACAGCCAATATAATACACTAAAGTGAGTAGAACGTATTTTAGTGTCTCTTTCTTTGAGGAAAGTATGTCAGAGGTTAAATGATTTGCCCAATGTCACACAAGTCTATACTATGCTCTTGCTTGTAAGGCTTGGATTTAGAGTCCAGGTCTCTGACTCAGAGCATTAAAGGATTCTACAAATTTGAGTTATGGTTGTTAAATATGTTTACATCTATTTTACAAAATAGTAATTTCTGTATCACAATGAATTTAAGATAAAATTCAACTTAAAAGCGGGGGATAAATTTTAGAACAGTAATGATAATCAAGCCTTCTCCCAATTTTCTAAAGAAATCCAGGAATACAATAATCCTGTCTTGACAAAGCACCCTACCCTATAAATTTACTATGAGACTCATTCTACGTACAAGGAATAAGTATAAATACTTATCCCTTGCATGTAGGGGGACATGTCAATTTGATATTTATTAGTCTCATGCTTGAGATGATCAAAGCAGAGACCTGGTAAAGCTGAGTTAGATAATATGGCAAAACATAAAGGCCTAAGAAATATGTACAAAACTAAAATTCTGGCATTTTACCAATCTCAAGCTGGATTGGTAGTAGAGGAGATGAAAATACTCATGAATGTGCTTCGAGTCAATTTGAAGAAAGAGTGGAGAGCAGGATGGCTGCGTCCTAAGAGGGCTGTTAATTGCTACACCATGGCCGAGAGCAGAAGAGACAGCTGCTCTTGGGTACACACATGTGACCTTTTATACAAGTGAGCCTGTCCAGTAATGAAAGTGGTCTAATTAATTTGCCTGTGTAAGACCAATAATCTTAGTAATTTCTCCTTTTGTGTACATGGGAAGAAAAGGAGAACAAAAGGGATAATAGGAAGGAGCAGAGAGAGGGAAGAAATCATCCTCACATACACACCAATAAAAGGCAATGTCAGTTGTTGGTGGTGGGGGGGCAGAGGCTGAGCAAGCTATACCTACCGCTGAGATGCAAACCGTGAATTGTATGTTACACTGGCACTGTTGGGATAGGTCTCGGGATTTTGCATTATTTTATTTGTGTGTCTTTTTTTCTTAGGGGAAGTGGTAGATGTATTCTAGCACCCCGGGGGTAGTAGGGAAGTACCATGTACAAACTTTGGAGGTGACTCTGACCCAGGTTGGAAGCATGAACAAAGCTCCCTAGTGGAAGTGTTACCGGACCAGAGCCTGGAAATGTAATATGGTATAGTGAATACTGATATGGTGCTCACAAGGAGGTACAATTTGTTCCAGGTGTTCTACATATTGAACGCATTCAATCTTTATATTAACTCTAAAGATGTTATTATCTTCATTTTACAAGTGAGGAAATTGAGGCGCACTGCTAATAAGGGGAAGAATTAGTATTTGAACTCAGCAATCTGCCTCTAGAGTCTATGATCTTCTACTATATTATACCACCTTCTCAGAAGAAGTGATGGTGAATTTTGCAGAATATGCAATGGCACGGAGGGCTAGAGAGGATGGGGCATTTGAGGAGCTGAATAAATTTGGCAATGCAAGGTCACATACATTTGTATGTGTGTATACACATACATATATTCATTTATTCTAGACCAGGAAAGCTAATTTAGGTTGCAAATATCATGACTGATTGCCTGGGTAACTGTGGATTGATTAGAAGGGGGCATGAGGGAACTTTATAGGGTGTTAGTGTGTTTGCTATTTTAATTGAAATAACAATTACATGGGCAACACATTGACTAAATCTCTTGGAAATGTACACTTAGCTCTGCTCATTGCACTATAAAAAGCAAACATAAACATAAACATAAAGAATGGCTTGATACTGCACTTCAAGAGCCAGATCCTCATTTTCTGGTAAAACTGTTGGAAGATCGTGCAGTCCTGATGGCCACGCTCATCAGCAACTCTCATCACCAAACAAGACCATCTGAGATCTGAAACTCCATCTAATAAGTTTTGTTTGTTTGTTTGTTTTTTGCATTGAGCAGCATACTAGTTAAAGGACATGCTGCTATAACAAACGAGTTCTAGATTCTCTGTGACTTAATAAAAATGTATTTCTTGCATTAAAAGAGTCATCGTTTCCACCGAGACAAAGAGAGGAAGACTAGTGATTTCTTTATACGTCAAAATTTCTGCTAAAATCAATCAGTGTTTCTCTCCTTCTCCTCTCCATCCACAACTGCTGTCTTTCTAAAAACTTAATTAAATGAGAAACCCAGGCTGTGGTTGGTTAACCACATAATAAGAGGTTACTTGAAAATTATTGCCTTTCTTGATATGTTTCTTTTCAGTGTGAGTCACATACTGGAAAAACTGACATGAATATAAATTGACAGAGAAGACTGTTTTATAACTAACTGTGCAATAGGAGTGAAATAGTTAGATGACTAAGATATTAAAAGTTTTGGTTAAATTTCAATAGGAACAAAATCATAACTAGAAAACAAATATACTACATTTTATCCATAGCTGAATTCAGTTCTTTCTAATACACCCTTCAGCCCAAGGACACACAAAAGGCTTTACTTTTTATGTTCTCTAATTTTTTTTTCCGTTTTCAAAAAGATCTTCTTTCTACTGTTGCTAAGAGGAAAAAGAAACTGTTGCCAAGTAACAAGAAACTACAGTGTCCAGCACATATGTGTATCTTCTCAGTTGCATATCAAATGCAAGACCCCCAGCTGCTCTCAAGGACATGATGTGAGTGAGCTATCATCCAGAACACTGAATACAGGCCGGTCAGACCCCGTGAAGTTCAGCGCTTCTCTAATAGTGATATTCAGCTGTATATACACTTTTTTATATTACACTTTAAGGAATAAGCACATTACTAATGCAATTGCACTTTTCATTTACCTGAAGCTCTTTGCTTAACCGTGAGCAAGTAATTTGAAAGATTATCTTGCTTATTTCATTTCTTCTTCCTCACCAAGAACAGATGTCATACTTGACCTGCTTAACAAGCCTCCCTCTTTGTTCAGAAGTAATAAGCAGGTAAATAGATCTAGTATGATTCACCTTGACGAAATACCACAGAGTCACTTTGTGATTGCAGAGGTACAGATAGATGTTAAAGAAACTGAGTCATCCTAAAAGCACCACAATCCACAAAACATTAAATGAACACTCACTCTGAGTAACCCCAAGTGACTACCTACTTGTCACGTCCCCCTCTAAGAAATTTTTTAACAATTATCCATTTGTGCTGCCATTTGTACCATGTGTCCACATCATGACCAAAGCTAACTGGAGAATCAACTTGGTAGCTGTGCTAAGCAAGTAAAATACCTTCCCTTGAAAATGTGTATGAGGAAATGCGTAGTCAGAAGATGATTTGCACTGGGCCCATATTACCTTGGGGCCATGTTATTACGTTGGTGCAAAAGTAATTGAGGTTTTTGCAATTATTTGTAACCTTTTAAACCGCAATTACTTTCGTACCAACCTAACATATTCAGAGAGGGCAAACTCATGTGGATAGTGAGAAGATAAAGATAAAGAACATAAGAGAATGAGACTGTGCCAACCTGAGATAGAAAGAGAGAAAGATAGATAACCCATGAGAGAAATAAACATTGACTTTAATAAGACTAGATTTTATTAACATTAGCTGGTTTTAATTTTTCAATTATTCCTTTCAAACATGCCCTCCTTTGCCTTAGAAAGAATCTACAACTTCTTGGTCTTTGTCAGTTGTGAAAGTTTAGTTCCAGTTTAATATTCCAGTCTCTTATCTGATTCAAAGCACTTTTGCCTCACCAATCCCATTCACTCCTTCTACTCATTTGCTCTCTAAATTGTATGAGGTTGGAAAGAAAAGACATGAAAATGAAGAACTATGACTATTTTGTAGCTACCAATTTATACTTCTTAATCCCTTCCCCTTTTTTCACATCCCCCAAGCCCCCTCCAATCTGGCAACCATCAAAATGTTCTCTGTATCTATGAGTTTGTATCTGTTTTGCTTATTCATTTATTTTGTTCTTTAGATTCCACATATATGTGAAATAATATGACATTTGTCTTTATCTGACTTACTCCACTCAGCCCAATACCCTCTAGGTCCATCCATGTTGTTGCAGATGGCAAGATTTTATTCTTTATGGCTGAGCAATATTCCACTGTATATATCCATCTATTCTTCTTTATCCATTCATCTATAAATGGATACTTAGGTAGCTTCCATATCTTGGCTATTGTAAATAATTTTGCAATAAACATGTGGATGCACATGTCTTTTCAAATCAGTGTTTTGGGTTTCTTCAAATAAACATCCAAACGTGGAATTACTGGATCCATCTTTGTCTCATGTTAGCCTTTGTTTTAAAGTCTATTTTTCCTGGTATAAGTATTGCTTATACCAGCTTTTTGTTTGTTTCCATTTTCATGAACTATCTTTTTCCATCCCTTTGCTTTCAGTTTGTGTTTGTCCTTCAATCTGAAGTGAGTCTCTAGTAGGCAGCATATGTAAGGATCTTGTTTTCTTATCCATTCAGCTACCATATGTCTTAGAGTATTTAATCCATTTAAAGTAATTGTTGATAGATGTGTTATTATTATTTATTGCCATTTTATTATTGTTTTTCCCCCTCTTCCTCCTTCTACTCTTCTTTCTCCTCTTTCCCCCCCCTCCTCCTGCTTTTCCTCTTCCTCCTCTTCCTCCTGCTTCTTAGTCTCTTTAGCATTTTTTGTAAAACTGGATTGGTGGTTATGAACTCCTTTAACTTTCTCTTCTCTGGGAAGCTCTTTATTCTTCCATTATACATGATAGCTTCGCTGGGTACAGTAATCTTGGTTGTAGGTTCTTGCTTTTTATCACTGAATACTTTATGCCAACCCCTTCTTGCAGGCCAAGTTTCTGTTCAGAAATCAGCTGACAGCCTATGGAAGCTACCATGTAGATAACTAACTGCTTTTCTCTTGCTGCTTTTAAGATTTTTTCTTTGCCTTTAACTTTTAGTATTTCAATTATGATGTGTCTTGGTGTGGGTCTCCTAGAGTTCATCTTGTTTGGAACGCTTTGTGCTTCTTACTTCTATGTCTAATTCCTTTGCCAGGTTAGGGAAGTTTTCAGTCATTATTTCTTCAAATAGGTTTCCAATTTCTTGCTCCCTCTCTTCTTTTTCTGGTACCCCTATGATATGAATGTTGGTGCACTTGATGTTGTCCCACAGGCCCCTTAGACTATCCTCATTTCTTGGATTTTTTTTTTCTTTTTGCTGTTTTGATTGAGTGCTTTCTGCTACCTTATCTTCTAAATTGCTGATTCGATCCTCTGCTTCATCCAATCTACTGTTGATTACCTCTAATGTGTTCTTCATTTCAGTTATTATATTCATTTCTGAGTGGTTCATTTTTATGTTTTCTATCTCCATTTTGTTTCTTATCTCATTGTTGCAGTTCTCCCAGAGATCAATGAGCATCCTTAAAACTAGTGTTTTGAATTCTTCATCCAGTATCTTGCTTGTCTCCATTTTGTTTAGTTTTATTTCTGGAGCTTTGTTTTGTTCTTTCATTTGGGACACGTTTCTTTGTCTCCTTATTTTAGCTGCCTCTCTGTGTTTGTCTCTATGTATTAGGTAGAGCTGCAATGTCTCTTTTCTTAGTAGAGTATCCTTATGAAGTAAGTATTCTATGGGGCTCAGTGGCACAGTCTTCCTGGTCATCTGAACCAAGCGCTCCAGGTGTGTCCCTTGTGTGGGTTGTATGTACCCTCTTGTTGTAATTGAGCCTTGCTTTCTGTTGGCATGTCAATGGGAAGGGTTGACCCTCAGGCTGATTGGTTTTGGGGACTGGCAGTAAGTACATCAGAGAAGCTGCTGTTCAGAGGCTGAACTTATGGAGCAAGATTCACTTTAGCAGGGCTCTGGGGCCTGCCAAGTCTGTCCTTTGGGTGTTTCATTATTTGAGGTTGTTGGGTAGTACTGTTGTGTGGTCTGAAACTGGCCACTGTGTGCATTGGTTCTGGAGCCTCTTGGGAGGGGTTCTGGTGCAGGCCAAGTTGCCCCACAGACAGCCAGTTGGTATGAGCTACAAAGTGACATGCAAATGGTTGCCACTTATGATGGGCTTGAGGGGACCTGGGACAGGCTATGATGCAAACTGATGCTGGCTGCTGCTAGTGCTGGGCTTAGGGCTGCTTAGCAAGAGTTACAGGGCATTTCAAGACCAGATACTGCTTGTTTGGGGGTTGTGAACCTTTGAGAGATTTTAGGAAATTTTGAAGCATGAGCCAAGACAGGCCATTTATATGGAAAAACCACTAGAAGTGGTTTGGGTGAACCCGCAAGTTTGGTGGGATGGGGTCTCAGGGAATCATACAGGGGGGCTGTCCTCATTAGTCAGGTTGAGACTTAGATATGGTGCCCTTCTGGGTCGGGGGAGGGTTCAACTAAGGAACAATGGCTTGTGCTGACATTTGTCTTAGAGAAAGCTGTCTCTCAAGCCCTCACCCTGTAGTTAAACACTTCAGTTCCTCCCCATATCTCCCTGACACCTTTTGATCTGCTGTCCCAGAACTGGAGATCAGAACAAGTGATTCCATCAGCCACTAAGTCCATGTGTGGGCTCTTTAAAAGGAATGCCTGGGACTCCAGCCACCCTTTATCTCACTCAGCCACAATCTCTGTTGGTTTTCACAGCCAGAAGTTATGGAGACTTCTCTCTCCAGTGCTGGAACCCTGGGTTGGGGAGCCTTTGGGACACTTTGTTTTTTGGGGGTCCTCTGAGGCAGAAATATCCCTCCCTATTTTTAACCACCACACATGGGTGTGGGACCAGCCTGTGCTGTGTCTCTGCTTCTCCCACCAGTCTCAACATGGCTTTTCTGTATATCTTTAGTTATAGGACTTCTGTTCAACTAGACTTCGGGCAATTATCAATGATGGTGTTCTGTAGTTTAGTTGTAATTTTGATGTGGTTGTGGAGGAAGTGAGCACTGTATTTACTTACTCTACCATCTTGACCATCTGATCCTTTTTTTTTTTAATGTTGAGAATACTATTATTTGTCTGGCAGCTGTCTGGACAATTCTATGCCTTTTGCTACTTCATTAATTCATTTTTTTCCCCTCAATCAAATATTTAGTAATTGCTGAGATCCTGTCTGTCATCAATTGAGGTATAAAGAGAACCATAATGGAAGTTGCCTCCATCTTTTTCGAAATACACTTTATCATGTTTCCTCCAAGCCCTAATAGTATGAGATACTCCAGATGATTCTCAGCATGCCAAAATCTATAGATAACAAAATGGACAGTACCTCAAACTCAGAGGATACAAGTCAAGGTCTGCCAAGAGATTCCTCATTATTTTCTTCACTCATGATCACACAACAATGGGCCTTCAAGTTCTTCAATTTGTCCAAAATCCACCCAAGGAATGTGATGCACAGTTCTATCTCTTAGAGGTGTACCCAGACTATCCTAGTGATTCTCTTCGACTATCCTTGAATTTGGTATTGTTAGTGGTAGAGAGTCCTGTTTGAGAAGTGGGGAGAGTTGTCAGGAGGCAGAAAACTGAGTACTTTTTTTACTATTTTTTGTACACTGTGCCCAACTGTACTGCCAAGACCCTCTGAGTCTTCCATTTACCTTCAAGTTTCTCTTTTTTATTCACTAGGGAGGGAGTAGTAGAGTGATCACTGGAAAACTCTCTGGAGAAAAATCTGGCCACCATTACGAGTTGCTCATTGGAATTCTTTTTTAGAATATAAAGCACTCAGAGTCTGTCATGAGTATAATTTACAATTATCTTTAACTGCAATTCTAGAATATCAGAAGTCTCATTCAACATCACTCATACCAACTCTACAGTTTCAACAGCTTTTCTGATGAGATCTGGCTGTATGTTCTGTGAGATCTAGTATTAAAATTAACCAACTACTTACTTTACCAGTTTGTGTGGGTTTCTCTTCTTATGCTCAAACATTAACCAATAGAGACAATGGACAAGATCTCATAAAAGTCTCTGGGGAGAAATGAGATGATACACTATCAGGAAGCATAGAAGCTGCTTGGAATCTTCTTATATACACAAAAATAAAAATATACCCTATTATTTCGATGAGAACAAAAAGAATTGTAAAAGACAATACTTGTTCGAGGAAGCTGCTGATTTACAGCTGGCAATAATGCTAATGTCCTTCTCATATGCAAAATACATTCATTCCATTCCAATAGCCCCACAAGTCTTAACTTGTTCTAGCATCAACTTTAAAGCCTAAGTCCAAAATCTTACCTAAATATTATCTACATCAAACATGGGTGAGACTCAAGGTATGACTCATCCTGATATAAATCCCCCTCTAGTTGTGAACCTGTGAAACTAAACGTGATGTGTGCTTGCAAAACACACTGGTGAGGCAGGCATAGGATAGGCATTTCCATTCCAAATGGGAAAAATAGGAAAGAAGTAATAGCCCCATATAAGTCCAAAACCTAAAAGGGCAAATTCCAGTAGGCCTTAAAGATTGAGAATAATACTCTTTGGCTGCATTCCCATGACTCAGCACGACAGCACCACTGAGTCGATTTACCTGGGTATTGACCCAGGCAGCTCTCTGCAGGGGCCATGCCTGCAGTTCTCCATGGTTCAGGTTCTGTGCCTGCTGTGACTCCATGTGGCGCTATCATTTGAAAACTAGGTGTAGGTGACCATGCCTCCTGGACCTGTACAGAAGATGCCCTGAGGGATATTGCCAAAGTTAACTGCTTGCAGCCTCCAGAGGGGCAGTCACAGCATACTGCACTGAACTGAGGCCCCCCAGAGCTGCACCTGGGGCAACTAAGGATCTCAGAGCTGGAATGTAGGGAGAAGACCTGGCAACAAGAGGAGGCACCAGGCAATGGAAACGTAGGTCCCACAGGTGCCAGCAGCTCCTCTTTTGAACCTTCTCTGACACTCTAGGCCCTTGCACCTAGGCAGTGATGGGAGTGGTGGCTTTGATGTTAATCACCTTTGGTGTTATCCTTTCATTTTCTTGGAGTTTACCTCCTGACTTCTGTAGAGATGGTAATTCATACCAATCTTTTTATCAAATGGTCACTTGATTTTAGTTTTCTAATTTTTTATAATATGAATAGGCTGAGAATTTTCTAAATCTTTAAGTTCTGCTTCCTTTTTTTTCTGTTTAACATTTCTGTCTTTAAGTGACTTATCTCTTTTTATGTTTTGACTATACACAGGCAGGAGGACCTTAAAAATAGCTTCAGCTAAATATCCAATTTCATCACCTGCAAGTTCTACCTTCCATAAAACACTAGAACAGAAATACAGTTCAGCTAAATTCCTTGGCACTTGGTAACAAGGATGGCTCTTTCTCTAGTTTCCGATAACATGTTCCTCATTTCCATCTGAGATCTCATCAGAATGACCTGGTATTACAGTTCATCTTCCTGCCAATATCATGTTTAGGATTACTTAGGTATTCTCTAAGAAGACTGAGGCTTTCTTTACAGCTCTCCTCTTCTCTTTCTGAGCTCCCACCACAAGCTCCTTTAAATAGTAGCTTCATGGCAATGAAAGCTTTTTCTACCATGCAACTCAAAACTCTTCCAGTCTTTGCCCATTACTGAGTCCCAAAATCTCTTCCACAGTATTTATTACAGCAACATCCCTGCTTTTTAGTAGCAGTTTCTGTTCATTCAGGATGCTATAACAAAAATACCATAAATCAAGTGGCTTAAACAACAATCAATACTTCTCACAGCTCTGGAGGCTGGGAAATTGAAGATCAAGACTGTGGCAGATTCAGTGTCTGATGAACACCCCTTTCTTAGTTCACAGACAGCTGTAACCTCACAGTGTGGAAGGGGAAAGGGAGCTTTTTGGAGTCTCTTCTATAAGGGCACTGATCTTATACATGAGGGCTCTACCTTCATGAACTAATCACGTCCCAAAGGCCTTATCTCCAAATACCATCACACTGGGGATTAGGTTTCAACATAAAAATTTTGAAGGGACACAAACATTCAGTCAATACCAGTAGTGTTAAGAAAGTTAAACTGACGAAACATAGTTTTCTTGTTATTTACTGTTGATAAATTTGCACCCACCTCATGGAATAGTTTTAAATATTATATGTTTAAAACATGGCATTATGTAATGTCATGGCTTATATTACACATGATACAATATATGTACTATAAAATACATAATATATAATACAATAGCATATATAATGTGTGATGTAACACAGGTAATATATGATACACAATAAAGTGCTTTTATACGGAAATTACTCAATGGTTCATTGCTCAATTTGTCATTTTATTGATGAATAATTTATTAATTCTTTAACCATTATTATCATTATTAATATTTATCATTTTGGATTTGACGGCTTTACCATAAAATTCTTAGAAATTCTTGGTTATACTTGAAAAACACTTTAAAGGCCCTTAATCTCACCTCTTGGTTTTACAGCATATCTACTGAAGAGACTTTACTCAGTCTTGATGCTATCAATATGAGCAGCACATAAAGAGGACAATTATTTCATCTGCCAATGTTTTTGTTTGTGCTTTGCAGTTAAATAAAAAAGTTCTCATCCATACCTCTAGTACCATCTTGGCTGCACCTGATTGAATCAAAATGGGACAATTTACCCAAGATGGCCCAATTATATACTATCTATCGAGTAGTATTTGAAATATGTATGGCTTGGAATGACTGGACAAGCCTCAATTGATTGCTCTAATCTGAGAAGTCCTTGTAGAGCTGAGCGTTAAGTACGTAGTATATACATATTAAAGTAGGGAAAGCTAATCTGGAAAATGAGAAAAGGAGGGAGACAGGAGAGAGAGGGGGGGGAGAGAGAGAGAGAGAGAGAGAGAGAGAGAGAGAGAGAGAGAGAGAGAGAGAGAGAGAGAGGCTATAAGGGAGAGCAAGAGTAAATTGGGTTGATTCTTGCCTCTTCCCTGGGTCAGTCCTTACGAGGCTTATGTTTATTTCTTGCTCCAGGTTCGGAAATACAGCTTCATAGGGCGCTCTGTGGATGCTGAAATCAATTAAAAATAATGTGAAGCCTGAGGTGAGCTGGGTGAGCTACTTTATGGCTCATCAGAACCCTCCTTCCTCAACCCTCTCTGACCCCAAGGAAGCACTGAGATGACTGATAGTAAACCTCAACATTTTGATTCCTCTGGAAGCTATTAATAAAACCTACTGTTGTTGCAATTTTCCAGAGAGTTTTTCTGCAACAGTGTCACATGAAATAGAGGGTGGATATATTAAATAGGATGAAATGTGCCTTCTTAATGATACTATAGGTGTAGAGACCTGACACTATCAATACATAGGATCAAAATCATTTCAGTAAGGTCTCAACAAATAATGATCCTCTTATATGAGAGTATAATGTGTAGTCTACTAAAGCAGAAGGCTTATTGGGATGGTGCGTGGAGGTATGGTGAGATTCTTACTTTATTTACCTAGGGTAAATTATCAAAATCTTTTTTTTGTTTTTTTAATTTACCCCCTTTAACCTCTTCCACCCTTACCCTTACCCTTACCCATACCCCCTTACCCTCTGGTAACCACTAAACTGTTGTCCGTGTCTAAGTTTTTGTTTATTTGTTTGTCTTGTTCATTTGTTGCTTTCAGTTTTATATCCCACATATGAATGAAGTCATATGGTTCTGTCTGACTTATTTCACTTAGCATAATAATCTCAAGATCCATCCATGTTGTTGCAAATGGGAGTATTTCATCTTTTCTTATGGCTAAGTAATATTCTATTGTGTATATATACCACATCTTCTTTATCCAATCATCTATTGAAGGACACTTTGGTTGTTTCCATGTCTTGGCCACCGTAAATAAAAGCTACATCGGAGTACATAGGTATATCTTCACAGATAAATATTTTCACATTTTTGGGGTACATACCCAGGTCAAAATCTTGACTTTAAATAGTATGTCCATTCTACCCTGTGCGCTTGCAATTCTTTGGCTTAGGGCTTTAAAACAGACCGTTTTCTTGCTTTTATGATGACTCATGATCTGTTTATTGACTGAAAATATGCAGCAAACACTAAAGTCTCTATCTTGGAGTACTTCTAATATGAATTTTAGTTTTTCTTCATTAAAGATCTGCCTTGTTTCCATTTTTTTTCATCATATACCCAGGATCACACATTCTTATCCCAGAGTCTCTGCTTTCAGATAAGATATTATTTGTTTCAGGGCTCTTGTCGATTTTTCTACCATTCCATAAGTTCACTTTCACTACTGACTTTATTAATTGATTTATCCTGAGATTTGTTTACTGTAATAAAACTGTAAACTAGGAACTGTTATTTACTTAGTAACTTTGGATGAGCTTTTTTTTTTTGTCAACTTCTAGATGCTCTGTTGTATGTCTGGGTTACATATATTGTGATAATGAGAGGATAGCAATGCTGGGGTTAAAACCCTTTTCAATAAGATGGCTATTTCCTGATTAAGGTCTCAATTTCATATGGATTTCCTATTTGGATAAAAACATTTCCTGAAGCAGCACAGGAGGGACATCTGTGTTTAATTACCTCACAACCAATATCATGTGGTCTACTTAAGCATTGGCAGAGAAAGAAATTCTTCTTATTCTAGTTTATGTATTATGGATTTTTTTATCCTTAGCTTGGGTAACAGTGTCAGACACATAGTAAAATCTCAATAAATCCTTGTGCATTTCAATTGAATTGCTTAGTTACAAAACATAGGTAATCTGTGCACCTTCTCAGTCTCTTTATTCCTACATAGAAAGAAAAAAAGAATTGACTGTGAATAATAATATTACAATATTTAACAAAGTTTCTGATGTTTGACTCAAAGGACTTTGTAACAAATAGGGTGCCGTAACATAGTGTATCATTTTCGTAGGGGGGAAGCATGTCAATATTCAAGATTAAAGTAGTGCAAAATGATTAAACTATCAAATGCTAGAAAAATCTAAGTAAGGTTGTAGGAACAATCCAGAAGGGCAACTGTGATTACTTCTGATATTTATTTTGTTCAAAGGCATGGTTTATCAGCCAATGAATCTTTTAGATTAAGGTATTCAGATAGGGAAAAATAGGAGACCTAGCTTCGTGTGCATAATACACAATAATATACAATGCTATTATTTGTAGATTTATACTGTGTTTCACTTCAATATCACTATCTCTGAGAAGATTTCACCTTTCCCTTAACTGAACATTTCTTCATTTGTACTAGTTCTATTACTCTATTATTATGACTTAATCATAGTGTATTGCTTTTTAATATGCTTTTCAGCCCTTTCAAACTGAGAGCTTTTTGAAGGCAGGAGACATAATTTATCTTTTTATTGTTAATAATTAGCATAATATCTTCTCAATACATATTTGTAAAGATAAAGTATTTTCTTCCCTTAGTAGAAACAAAAAATTTGATGTGATTCAAAAATATGAATTATTGTGCTGAGATATATGCATATAATATTGTGCTTCAATTTAAATAATAAGAGCACACTCAGTATATGTTGTGATTTATGCACATGAAAGTTTGGAATGCCTTCCACTTAACATTTTTCTCAAATTAGTTTTCACGCTTATAGATCCTGAGCAAAGAAATATCAATTCTGTGTGCCATTACAAGTTCAGCTTCTGGAATAGCTACAAAATAGTTTGTTTGTTTTTTTGTTTTGTTTTGTTTTTTTTGTATAGGTTGTATGCCTATCTGTAGTTCACATGCCCATGTGAGTTCGGAATGAGACGGCACATACTTTATGAAATACTAATCTCAGTTTCACAGATTTCATTCTACTTGTCTCTCTTTGCTGTTTCTTATCACATCATTTTCTTCTGTTTTCCCCTCTGAGAGAATATTCTGCTAGATTAACACTGATCAGAATCCTAGAGATTACTCTAAAAGGTATTTAAAATTTTTATAATAGTATAATAATTGAAATGCTATAATACAGCTTCAAGAGGAAATAAAATAATTTAGTAGACTTTATGTAGATGAATTTAACATATAATAAAAGAGCTATCATAAACCAATAGGTAAATAAAGGATTGTTCAATGAATTAATTTTAAAGTATGGGTTACTTGTGGAAAAATCAATTTATATTTAGAGTCATATCTCATATCATTTATATAATATATTCCCAGTATATTAAAGAAATAAAGACAGCATTAAGAACTAGAATTATGGGAGACTGATTATTTTTGAAATAAAGGAGTTACTTTGTCATCTTTGAAGCAAAGGAAGAAATCATTAAATATATTGATAATTTGACCACACGCAAACACAATTTTGCACAATAAAAACAAATAAAATGGAAGGATAAACAACAAACTTATTATCTATATCATCTATAAAAATATTATCTATAAAAATACTATTATAGGAAAATTCTTAATCACTATGATATAAAATATTTTTAAAAAGAGAATACTAGTTTAGTAATAGCTTTCAGCAGATCTCCCCAATTCATCTCTCCTCATTTCTCTGGGTCTCAGTTTCCTAATACATAAAATGGATCAATCAAGAATATTTATTTAAATGCATGTTGTTTGAGATACATTAGGTAATTCATGTAAAGTTTTTAAATGGTGCCTTGCATACAATAAGTGCTCCATAGAATGTAAACTGTTGTTTTTGTTGTTATTATTAGATGAAAATATTTAGAAAAAAACAAAGGACACAACATAGTATTTATTCAAGAAAACAAAACATGGTTAAAAGGGGTATGAAAACTCTGATTTCAAGATACTATTTTATCACATTAACAAAAATGAAAAATGATACTGTTCAATAAGATAATAAATAAAATTGAAGTCACTTCACATAGTGCTAACTGTAAATTTGTATGTCTTTCTAAAAAAGAATTTTGCATAAGGTATTTAGAATTTTCAAATAATGTATTTTAAATAAAATAACTCTTTTAGGAATAGAACCTGAAGAAATAGACATTTGAAGAAATACACACACACACACACACATTGAGGGTCCCAAAGAAAAAAACTGTATTAAAATTGTAATAATATATACCGATAACAAAAGATGAATACAAGTCTTCTGTACACATTTTTGACACCCCCTGATATATATATATATATATATATATATATATATATATATATATATATATATATATATATATAATTATTTAGTGTTTAAGAACTTTATTGAGGTACTAAATGTTATTTATAATACAAATAAAAAGAGGAGAATGATTATTTTAAGCTAATAGACTATTAGGCGACCATTGAGGGTAAAATTTTTATAGATGTTATAATAATATGGGAAATACTTGTTATAAATAGTTTTTTTTTAAGTAGAACATATTCCTGTATGCATATAGCATGTCACAAATAAAAGCTACACATATATAAAAATCTGCAAAGAATACTTCAAATTTGACTCCATAATGGGCATAAGTATGTTTTTATATTTTATTTTACCTCTGTTTAATTTGTAACCTCATTAGGTAACTGTAATAGCTAATTTAAAAAAAAGAAAAAAGAATAAAAAAAAAACTCTAGGGGATAAAATATTGAAGCTATAATACATAATAGTTAAGAATGAGAAAATTACTTGGGCAGATCTGTGATTCTTGGCACTGTCACTTATATGCTGTATAACTTTGTCCATATGACTTAACCTCCAAAGCCTCAGTTTTCTCATTTCAAAGATACTAATATCACAGGCCCAGTGTAAGAATTACACAGGCTCAGAGTACAGAGCTCGGTGAATAGAATGCACTCAATAATTGTTACCTACAACTACAATTGTACTATTATTACAATTACTTTGCAGTTTCCAAAGCAAACACTAAGACAATACATTCCCTTTCATTTTCAATATTTTGATGACTCAGCATACTCATTGTGAGCTCCTGGGTGAGGGTACTGCCCTGGAGGACAGTTGTCAAAGTCACCATTTCCAAAAGGCATATGGCCATCATAATTGCCTGGGAACTTTGTAAACATACTCTGCCTCTGTCCTCAACCTATGCTGGATAAGTTCTAATTCAGTTTGCGCAGTATTTTGTGTGAGTATTTATATATTTTCTATATATTTTTTATATATTTGTATATTTTCAAAGTTTCCCAGGTGATTCCATGAGATTAGAACCACCAGTATAGAGTCAGTAAACACTGAGTAGAAGTTGTTACTTTTAAAAATAGACCTACTTTAAGTATCATGCAGAATGCTGGATTGTCAAGATAAAGAAATGTGGGCTGAAAGATTTGAGATCTCAGAGCATTTAACCTGATGGTTTTCCATCACAGCAGAGGCCAGAAGCAAGGAGCTTTGCCCTAGGCCTGGTGATATCAGGTAGCACAAATAATTTGTGGAAAATGGATATGTTTTTGAAGCTGTTTGTTTCTCATGTTTTTCTGGTCTAAGGATATGATTAATATGTAATGGGGTCAGGAAGGTTGTGAGGATATGAGGTGACAGAGATTGGCAAGCAGGGTTGGTGGGAGAGAGTGATGCTCCTTCCACAGCACTCTCTTCCTCTAGATGTTAACAAGGACTCCCAATTTAACCAAACTTTGTTTAGGGTCCTCTGAGCACTTATTTTTTATAACTAGGCCTTTTCCTTGGCCCCATCTTTGGCCTGCTAAGCTTAATTCCTTAGCAAGAAATTCTGCTAAGCCAGTTTATAGACACTCCCTTGACCCTTAATATCAAATCAAGTTTCCCTTTCCCCACACTTGATACCTAACAAAATTCTTAGTAATTTTCCATCCACTTCTTCACCCTGCCCATTGGTATGTACAAATCCCCACTTAGGCATTTTATATTCAATGCTGAGTTCGATCTCTTTCTCCTATTGCAATAATCGTGATTCCTGTTGCAATAGTCTTGAATAAAGTCTCCCTTGCCCATTCAACTCTGCTTAACAATTTGTCTTTGACAATGTCCAGGGCACCACTTTCCATCACAGAACTTTTCCATGTTCTGGCAAACTGGAAGAAATCTTTTTATACAGGATAAGTCAGTAAAGTATAGGGAGGGTCAAATGGCTTCACTGTTCATGGAAAGTCTAAAGGAAGCACCTTGGCTGCTACTTAAGTAGTCCTCTCTGCCAGTAAAGGGTGAATGTATATTTAATTGTTGGCACAGGTAATGTTTGGTGTCCAATGACTATACCTTGGAGTTCTGCATACTGAGTATTTAGCTCCTGTGTGGGTAATGGATGGGATTTCCTCAAGTGGCTGGGAGCACTCTGAATGCTGACTCTTTCTGGTACATTTGGCACCTTCACATCCGTCCTTCATCCTGGGGCCATTCTGTCGCTGGTCACACTTCCTTTTTTTCCTCTCAACCCCTCCAAATCCAGGATGTCTCTCTACTACAGCATGACAATCTTTCCTCTTTCCATATATTCTCCCATAGCAATGTCTATGTGCATAAGTGCTTCCCATTTCACTGAGGCCTTCGAATTTTAAATTCAAAAGTGACGATTCTTTATTTTTTGTGCTGTCTGCATTTTTGCTGTTTCTTGACGTCATTGAAAACCAACACCTGCCTGATTTACTCAGAGTTCAATGAGCCAAAGAAATAAAGGAAAGCATTACCTCAAACTTCAAAAATGCCATTCTACCACATAAGTAAACAAGCAACGTAAAAACAGATAAATTACCTATCTCAATAAATCAATCTGGAAAATCACACACTCTTGCATTTACAGTTCATCTAGTCTTTTTATTTATTTATTTATTTATTTTTCTGAAAATTCTAGTGGCTTCTCAGAGACTCAAAAACATTTGACCTTCACCTATTTCTAACTTCATTTGTTTTTAAGTGACCAAAATCCATCTGGATTAAATCCCAGTTCTTCTCCACTCTGGGAATCTGCAAATATATCTTCAGAAGATTATACATTCCAAGGATATATCAGTATCATCCAGAATGAGGGGAGAGAAATTAACATCAAATTTAGCCCTCCTAGCCCAAACATCATGATTACCTCCATTTGAGAATCACACACATAAATTTCTCAGCAGAAAGTCTCACTCTGATGAATTGTGATATCATATTAAAAAGCCCTTAAAATTTTAAATTTAAGTCTAGTGATATTTGCCATAGAAAGCTTAAGTTATTTCTACATTTATTGCAGTTTCTGAGCCCCTCTAAATGTAATAGACAGAATATATAATTACTACATGTAGTAACTACCACTAAGTAGGTATTAAGTGTTTTATGTTATATCCCAGAGTCTCTATTTCAGAAATTGGTGTCTGTCCTAATATGCTGCCTCTAAAAATTTACTTTTCATAAGCAATTTTATTTAGAAAAATCAGTGTTTAGATTACCCAAAGGCTATACTTAGGCTGCCATCACATAGCAAGGCATAGGAAAGTCAGCTCTTCTGATACATCTAAGGGCATTTTATACCAAAAACTGTTTTAGCTGTTAAAAGATTTTTAGAGTATAGAGGAATTTATTGTTGTAACTTCTTTTTGTAAAGATAATTCTTAGAGAAAATATTCACTGAATGAGTTCATAATTATTTGTTCCTCCTGTATATTCATTTGGGGTATGTATTTGCCGAGTAAACATTTATCTCAGGGATCCCTGTATATGCCAGGCACCAGGCTAAGTGCTCTGCCTCAAAGATGAATAGGTGACTTCTTTGTCCCATTCAAGCAAATCAATAAAATATTCCTCAATGCATACAACCAACATTTGTGGCTTCAGGCCTTTCTGGATGCTTGTAAAGGAAGCAGCACAGCTGAGAAAGTCCAAATTTCTTCAGACATTCTTCCATCACTAAAATTCTACAATTATCTCATCCTTATCTCATTTATTTCCAAAGCCACTTAATTTTTCAGGCTCTTAATCTTCTCTGAGGGTTGAGACTCATGACAGTATGAAATTTTTCTGGAAGATCATGCAGTGACCCTATGAAGGCTATGTGGATAAAGTGAACACTGTGTTTTCAGTGTCTTGCAGAGAATTACACCTAACATCAAGACTCAAATGCTTATCTAGGCTATCTATCTTTCCATATGTTAAATCTAATTTTATTTACCTTCTGCTCCTAAATAGCACCTATTATACTAAAGATTTAGTAAAAGCTCTGGCTAGAACAAGAAATCTAACAAATATACACTCATTTTTAATAAATGTACAAGTTATATTTGTGCTTTTATCTCAAGGGCTCTGAACCTCAATATCTTTATCTATAAAATGGGCATATAATACCCAAAGGGTTGTTAGAGCTGAGTTATTACATGAATAAAACCTAGAGCTCAATAGATATTAAATAGTTACTATCAGTATTTGCAATCATGAGGCCTTCATCAAATAAGTCTCCAATAACATTTTTTGCTTTTCTAAAGATTTTTTTAATAAGGATACACGAAAGGGAAAAATATATAGAAACATTAGTTGTAAAGAATTTTCAACTATCTTATATCTTATAATTTTCACTCTTATAATTTTGCCACTATCTTATTATTGTCACTATCTTATAATTTTAAGAAGGCCTTGTTCTTCGTCAAATTGGGGTTATAATATAAATAATTAATTCTTTCTAATTTTGAGCAGAACCAATTCTTTCATGATCTTAAAATTAAGCAAAAGTATTTTTAAATTATGGTTGCATACTAGGCTGCTAACATAGTCCTCACTTAGAATAATAATAATAAACAGTGGAAAGAAAATTTTGTATAAAAATGGTATACCCTATTCTAAATCCATTAAATATAATGCATTTCAGTATTATAAATTTAAGTGATGTAAAATGCCAAACAACAACAAAAAACCCAGAACCTTAAGAATGTGATGTCTAAACAGCTATTGCAGTGATTTCTGAAACATTCAAATACTAGAGTATAATTAGCAATAAAATTACACACACACACACACACACACACACATTCCAAGAAATAAAAATAATTATCCCTGATATTCGAACAATTACAGCACAGTATAAGTACAGTAGCTTTGTGAGTTTAAGTACATAACTTGTAAATAACAGTTATATTGCAGTTGCTATGCACATACAATTATTTTTAAAATAGAACTTACCTCAGCATAGAAATATTAACTCTGCATATAGTTAACATGGTGATCCATTGACTTTAAAATATTGTGAGTGAGACTCCCATACTTTATGTATTTACACTACAATCATAGATTAGCAATTTATTAGCTTGTATTTTAGTCAACTGTTAATGAGATTTTTTTCTTTTTGCTGTGGGAGCTTAAAAACAGCAATCACTCAACATAATTTGAGTGAAATACATTGGACTTACAGCTGAAGGGATGAAAATATAAAATAATTTAAAACCATGTTGCCTTGTGTTCTACATGCCTTTTACTTTACTAAATAAGTGACTTCCATGATCACTATTATTTTCACCACTGCATATCCCCTTTTACGTAGAATATTTTATAGTTCTTTTTGTCATCAATAGTTATGAGTAAAATTACAATTCTTTCTATTTGCCATGTTGGATCTACGTATTCTTTCAGTTTACTCATCTATTGAGATTGTATACTGGGAAGGATATGCATGGATCCAAGAAATGCCCCTTAAGCCAAGAATTCAGAAGAGCTTGAATCAGAAGGAGGCTTTCAGAAACTACTGACCTGGGTATGTCAATGGCCCATGAAATGACTGGATGACAAAAAGTACTCACTCCATCCCTTTTGCTGAAAACAGCCAGCAAATGGTACACAGGATGCTTTTATGGAGTATAGGTTGTTCTGGTGAGAAGCGATAGACACCAAGGTGGGAAGGAATAGTACAGAGTAGGTAACATAGATAAAATTTTATGGAACCCTATTTCTTTGATCTCGACTGGGACACATAAGCTGTCAACATGAAACCAGTTGGAATCCTGAGGTTATTAAAGCGCCCAGACTTCTTCGAGCCAGACTAGTTTCTGTTTTCACTGTATTACCTGCTAATACAGGAGAAACGATGTAATAAAGGAGTATTTGGTGCTGGTGCCAGGTTTCCTGGTGAATTCTACTCTTCCAACTTGCTTCAGGACAATTTAGGGGGCACATTCCTCCTCTACACTATTAATTTACCATAGTCTAGGATGAAAACAGCTTCAGAAAGTTGTTTCACATTCACAGGGGGAAAACATCGTTTCACAAAGTATTTATCAGCTTTCTTGCATTCCAGCATTATCTCTAATGGCAGTGATTTTAAGAAACTCAACTTGAAATTATGTTTGGTTTAACATTTTCTTTTTTGATTGTGCATGTGTGTGTGCGTGTGTGTGTAGTTTCCTTCAGTTTATCTGTCATTACACTGTCCGCTGCAAAAGAAACTTAGCCTATATTTGAGTCAGTTTAATAGCAATTCTCTTTTTAGAGCTTTAATTTTTAAATTTCCCTCAGACCATTCTTGAAGAAGCCAGTTAAATGCTAGCTTAAAGCAGGGTCAGACATTCACTCCTAAAATGACCTGCTCTCATTTAAATTGGTTTCTACATGATATTTGTAATGCAATTAGAATGGACAAGTAGCAAAATTTGTCAGTGAGCTAAAAATTATATGTCTACTACGGAAAGCTGTTCTCTTCTGTGCTAGGTTTTTCCCATGGAAACGATTGGATTTGCCCTGTCTTCCGCTCAGATTTGTTGTGGGGGAGATCAATAAAGGAAGGGGGTGCACTATGAAAATTGAAAAGTACAATAAAATTCTGAGTTATTATCATGAATGAATCTTGCTTTCCAGATATTTGGCAATACCTGCTCTGCTCAGTTTATACATTGTTAATATCATAGATGTTTGCTATTTCTAGAATCTAATCCATTTAATTACAACATTCATGGCATCTTAACTCCTTTACATATTTTAAATTTTAGAAATATTTTAAAATTCAAATATTTTTCTAAAAACTCTATCCACTCTGAGGAAATTTAAAGAAGTAATTTGGGATAGTTAAAATAATGTTGAGTCATTTCTGACTGAAAATTATCCTAACTATTATTGATTGATGAGTCAATGTCCCCCGGAAAGCACATTATTATGGTATTCTCAGATCATGTACTTGGTTCCAAAATGTACTACATCTTTACCAGCTACATTAATGAGGTAATAGAAAGTATATTTGTCAAATTGGTAAATCCACAAACTTAATAGGAACAGAAATCAAGGTTTAAAAAGTTCTTTACATACTGATATAATAGGATTAGCTTGAAAAATATATCTACCTGAGAAACATGTAAATTTCTAGATGTGTTTCAAACAACAGAAAAATATGATTATGCAATATGTATTGATATTTATTTTCAAAGATAATTTTATTATTATTAACTTTAAACTCAAACAATTAGACTACATTAATATAAATTCAGCAACCAGGGCAGTAAAGTAAAATGCTGCTATACTATGTGTAACTATGTGCATTTTAGGTGGCCTGGTTGAAAACATTATTTGTAATATACTGAATGAATAAACAACAGTATAGCCACACAGTGGTATACTATGCTACTATAATAGCGAATAAAAGACATCTTTATAATTACATTATATCTTATAATATACAAGATATATTACTAAATTGAATAAAAGACTAAGGAAGGTATGTATGGTATGCTGATATACTGTCATTTATTGGATAAACGGGGGAATACAAATATAAATATATACATACATGCTTCTATTAAAAACAATGCAAGGATAAGCTATAAAATTTTAAAAATTTCTATTTATAAGAGAAGTCATTCAATATACGGGGCAGATATAGAACTTAAATTTCTTGGAATATGCATTACTTTAAAGATTTGATTTTTGAAAATTCTAAATATTTGTATAATCATAAAACAAAATTACATTTTAAAAAGAAAGAAATACCCAAAAATTGAAAATAAAATAAAACAAATGCATTTTGTATCTAGTTGCTGGCATATCAATACAAAGAATCTATTCCAACTGAATTTAAGAGGCCATGGGGGTGGCATGCCCAGTGGCCAGCTTCAGACTGGGCTGAAGCACCATTTCACTTAGACACTCCTAAGTACAACATATCCACATCTACGGCACCGGAGCCCTGTTAAAGTGGGCCCTGCTATGTAGGGTAAGGCCCTGCACAACAGTTCCTCCACTGTAGTCACAGCCAGTCCTCACAACCAATCAGCTAGAGGGTCAATCCCTCCCATTATGTGCAAACAGCAATCAGATCTCAACTCAACAGGAGGGCACACATAACCAACACAAGGGACACACCTGGAATACCCAGCTCTGGTGACAAGGGAGACTGCATCACTGGATCCTACAGGACACCTACTACATAAGGTCACTCTACTAAGACCAGGAGGCCTAGCAGCTATACCTAATATATAGAAACGAAACACAGGGAGGCAGCCAAAATGGGGAGACAAAAAAACATTTCCCAAATAAAAGAATAGAACAAAGCTCCAAAAAACGAACTAAACAAAATGGAGACAACCAATCTACCAGGCATAGAGTTCAAAATACTGGTTATAAAGATACTCAATTATCTCAGGGAGAACTTCAAAAGAGAGATAGGAAACATAAAAATGGAGATAGAAAACATAAAAAAACAACAGTCAGAAATAAAGACCACAATAACTGAAATGAAGAATACATTAGAGGGAATCAACAGTAGATTAGATGAAACAGAGGATTGAATCAGTGATTTAGAAGGTAAGTTACCAGGAAAAATCCAATCAGATCAGCAAAAGTGAAAAAGGCATTCAAAAAGTGAGGAGAGTTTAAGGGGCCTCTAGGACAACACCAAGCATACCTACATTCACATCATAGCGGTACCAGAAGGAGAAAATAGAGAACAAGGAATGGAAAAACTATTTGAAGAAATAATGACTGAAAACTTCCCTAACCTGGAGAAGAAAATAGGTATACAAGCCCAGAAATTGCAGAGAGTAACAAACAAGATGACCCACGAGGCCCACATCAAGACACATCATAACTGAAATGCCAAGGGTTAAAGACAAAGACAAAATCTTAAAAGTAGCAAGAGAAAGACAGTTAACTACAAGGAAATTCCCATAAGGTGATTTCGCAACAGAAACTTTTCAGGCCAGAAGGGATTGACACAAAATATTCAAAGTGATGAAAAACAAGGACCTACAACCAAGATTACTGTACCCAGCAAAGGTATCACGTAGAATCAAAGGATAGATAAAGAGCTTTCCAGACAAGAAAAAGCTAAAGGACTTCATCACCACCAAACAAGTATTACAAGCAAAGTTAGACAGATTTCTTTAAGACAGTAGAAGAAGGAAGAAGAGAAGGAGGAGGAGGAGGAGGAGAAGAAGGGGGAGGAGAAAAAAAGGAGGAGGAGGAGGAGGAGGAGAAGGAGGAGGAGGAGGAGGAGGAGGAGAAGGAGGAGGAGGAGGAGGAGGAGGAGGAGGAGGAGAAATCAAATATAAGGATAATAAAATGGCAATAACTACATATCTATCAACAATTATTTTAATATAAATGGATTAAATGATCAAATCAAAAGACATAGGAGGGCTGAATGGATAAGAAAACAAAATCCTTACATATGCTGCCTACAAAAGACTCACTCCAGATTGAAAGACACACACAGATGGAGTGTAGAGGTATGGAAAAAAAAAATATTTCATGAAAATGGAAATGAAAAAAGAAATGCTGCAGTAGCAATACTTATACCAGACAAAATAGAGTTTAAAACAAAGTCTTTAACAAGAGACAGAGGAGGACCGAGTCATCTTCCCTCAGGGTATTTATCTGAAGAAATCCAAATGCTACTTCAAGAGACATGTGCATCCATATGTTCATTGTAGCATTGCTTACAATGGCCAAGATGTGGAGGCAGCCTGGGTGTTCATTGATGAAAAAATAAATAAATAGTAAATAGTACACACATACAGTGGAACATGGCTTTGCCATGGAAGGGAAGGGGTTCTTGCCATCTAATGTGGCACAGATGGACCTGGAGGGTACTGTGCTGAGTGGAGTATGTCAGACAGAGAAAGACAGATGCAATGTGATTCCACTTGTATGTGGAATCTAAAGAACAAAATAAACAAACAAAACAGAAACAAACTCATAGATATAGAGAACACTTTGATGGTTGCTAGATGGGAGAAGGTTTGTGGATGAGTGAAAAAGGGAAATGGATTAAGAAATGCAAATTAGTAGTTACAAAATAGTCATGGGGATAGCAACTAAAGCATAGAGAATAATAGTCAATAATATGGTAATAACTATGTATAGTGCCGGGTGGGTACTTGAATAGTCAGGAGGATCTCTTCTTAAGTTACATAAATGTCTAACCACTATACTGTACACCTGCAATTAATATAAAATAATATTGAATATAAAAATTAATTAATTTAAAAAATAGTAAATGGGCAATTGTGTTAATACAATCTGACAAAGTCAAGGCCATCAAGGGTCACACTTGCAGGAATAAAATTCTGGATTTCTTCACCAGGCAAATAACTGTGACCAACTGATGTGAATGTGATATGAATGAAATCTGAATAATAGAAGAGGAAGATGATGACGAATATCAATTGCAGTTGAAAGAGTACAGGCCATTAACCCTCTTAATTTAACGTTTTTTTCTCAGTGACAAACAATCACTTCATGTTTTCAACCATGAAGATATCTGATCAATATAGGGACAGGCTGTTCCAAACAGTTGCTCTGCACCACAGCACATCTCCACTACTCACGTGATTTCAGCACAGTGCATGCCCAGCACTGAGCATCAGATGAATGGCACAATCTTTCTCTCTCCTCTCCTCCCCTCTCCCCTCTCCCCTCTCCACTCTCTCCTCTCTCCTCTCCCCTCTCCCCTCTCCCGTCTCCCCTCTCCCCTCTCCCGTCTCCCCTCTCCCCTCTCTTCTCCCCTCTCCCCTCTCCCGTCTCCCCTCTCCTCTCTCCTCTCGCCTCTCCTCTCTCCCCTCTCCCCTCTCCCCTCTCCCCTCTCCCCTCTCTCCTCTCTCCTTTCCTCCCCTCTCCCCTCTCCACTCTCCCCTCTCTCCTCTCCCCTCTCCCCTCTCCCCTCTCCCGTCTCCCCTCTCCCCTCTCCCGTCTCCCCTCTCCCCTCTCCTCTCCCCTCTCCCCTTTCCCGTCTCCCCTCTCCTCTCTCCTCTCCCCTCTCCTCTCTCCCCTCTCCCCTCTCCCCTGTCCCCTCTCCCCTCTCCCCTCTCTCCTCTCTCCTTTCCTCCCCTCTACCCTCTCCACTCTCCCCTCTCCTCTCCCCTCTCCCCTCTCCCGTCTCCCCTCTCCCCTCTCCCGTCTCCCCTCTCTCTTCTCCTCTCTCCCCTCTCCCCTCTCCCGTCTCCCCTCTCCTCTCTCCTCTCTCTCTCTCTCTCATCTTTCTCTGATCAGGTGGTTAAAGTCTTAATCAGGGGAGTTAATATTCATGGGGCCATCCTCAACAGGGCTATTATTTATGTATTTTCCAGATAGGATTTCTTGAAACTGTACAACATCAAGGAAGTAAACTATTATTATCAAAATGTTCTTTAAAAAGTTCTTCTTGAACTTTTCCTGTATTAATGGAGCAATATAAAAGCACTTGAATTTTAAGCCACTCAGTAAAATACTACTATTTTCCTCTGTTAGAAAAACATAAAAATTTTAGACATTTTATAGGTAATTCCCATAGAAGTATGAATGCAATACATTTAGGAGACATAATAAGGTATAAAAAATTATGATTAAACCTAAACTCACTTTATATGGCAAAATTATTATGAGACTATTGCCTTCAAGATATAGTTGACTTTCACAATGTGATCCTTTTCTTTTGTTTTCAGACAGCCTAACATGTTTTCTTAAATGTGGCTTTTATATATGGAGTTATGCAAGTTTTTCCATTTTAGCCAAGATTTAGAATCCAAAGACTATTATTCAAAATGAGTTTTTTTGTTGTTGTTGTTCCATCGAGGCTTTGGATGGCCACATTCCATATTCTATTTGTTAGAGGCAGCAAGAGTATAGGCAGAATCACAAGCTGTGAAATCACCCAGATGTATACCTGAGTGCCAATCCTTAAATGTCACCAAGTTTTAGTTTCTATAAAATGTGTCTTAACACTTACTTTGCAGTGTTCAACTAGTTGTCTAAGCCTTTCTTTTATCCTTTATCAAGCAGCAATAATCAGACTTTGTGATGTGAGGATTAAGTGAAAAACAGCACAGCAGCATAATATATTGTCTATAAAATAATATGAATATGTTATAAATATTAGATAATCTCTCCCACTGAGGAAGGATATAGATGAGCCACAGTACATGGCTATGCAGATTGTTTAACTGAATAACATTAGGGTGTAATTATTTAAGACTAATAATTAAGAAACATTTTAGATATATTTATAACAATATAAGAAGAGGGGTCCAAAATTTACATATTTATTTGTTACCCAAAGGAAGGTGCTGGCATTAATATTTCAAATAAAACAAGAAATAAACCATTTTAATTGGTTTTATTTTATATATTGTGTCCAACTTTTAACTTCTGAATAATGCCTCACAGAGCTAAGTACTGAAGTGTTAAGATTTTAAAAAATAAAATCACTAACTGCCTCATAATGTTAAAATATACTTTTAAAAACTATTTTCTACCAAATAGTAAACACACATTTCTAAGTAAAGTGCTCACCAATGTCTGTCAAGTGACCACTTACCAGGAAAGCAATTAGAATAATTGTCAGATATTTTCAGCGGTTAAAAGTTTAAAAATTCTTGTAATTGTTAGAGGCTTTAAAATTGGTTTAATTAAATGCTGATATTATAATATAAATAATCACTAGAATTTCAGAAATTTCATGCATCCAAACCAAAATATAGAAATGATTAGATTCCAAGTCTTAAAATATTCATTCTAAGTAGACTTCTTACCATGAGAGAACAAAAGCAGTGCTGCAGTTTACAGCTCACACTTGAATAGCACAGGTGTGAAAAAACCCAACTACCTAGATAAGGTAGTTGAAAATACCTAATAAGATTGGAAATTAGGTTTGTTTCTGATAGACTTGAAAAGTTTTAATCCAATAAGTACAATGTGTAAAAATGAAGTAAAGAAAACAGTGACAAATCAGTGGAACTTTCATGAAACAAAACCCTGACTTAAAGCTTACTAAATGCTAATAATGCGATGCATAATGTTATAAGTAACATAGTCCAGAGGAAGAAGAGTACAGAAATCCTGAAGAATCATTTATTTTCCAGACATAGAAACTCAAATGGTGGAAGCCCTCAATTGACACATTCCTGTTGTGATGGTTAACCTTATGTAGCAACTTGTCTGGGCCATGATGCCCAGATGTTTGGCCAAACATTATTCTGGATGTTTCTAAGAGGTTGTTTTTGGATGAGATTAACATTTAAATCAGTGGACTTTAAGTAAAACAGATTGCTGTCCGTGTGGGTGGGCCTTATTAAATCAGTTGAAGGCCTGACTATAACGAAGACTGACCTCCTTCTAGAAAGAAGGAATTTTCCAGCAGATGGCCTTTGGATGTGTATCACAACATCAGCTCTTCCCTGGTCTCCAGACTACCAGCCCACCCTGCAAATTTTGGATTTACCAAAGTCCAAAATCACATGAGACAATTCCTTAAATAGCTCTCTCTCTCTCTCTCTCTCTCTCTCTCTCTCTCTCTCTCTCTCTCTCTCTCTCTCTCTCTCTCTTCTCTACATACACACACACACACACACACACACACACACACACACACACACCCTACTGCTTCTGTTTCTCTGGAGAATCTTGACTAATATACCTATAACTAAAATTTGCTTCTCTATAAAATACAGTTCAATTAAACATTATGATTAGAGTTGTTAAAATCACTTTCATGTACCTATTCAGAAAGCATATGGAAAAAAACAAGGCTTATAAGCAGGAAAAACACAGGCATTCATCATTGGAAAGGAGCAATTCTTAAGACTACGTAAAATGAAACACCGCCCACCTTCCATATTGTGTTATATGCTTATTTCCTTAGGATATTGATAGTGAGTGGCTTTCATTCAAGAACATAATCCAATCCGTGGTGGATCATAAAGCATAATACTGTCTCATCCCTTTGGACATCAATTGATTCTCTTTACAGACATTCTACTCTATCATAGTATTGGCTATCGATACAGAATGATAAATATTGCCAGTGAAAAATGTCACAGGTAGAGGAAGAAAGGCCATTCTGAAACCATTCAGTAACCAGATCAAAGTTTTGAAAGCTAGAGGCTTGGTCCTTAAATAATTCTAATGATGGAATTTTATGTTTTTAAGGAGCTTTCAAGGTCATCTGGTCCAATATGTGATTTGGCACTCGTGTCCCCTCTATGACATCTCTTCCATGACCCTGCTAGGCATGCTTAATGATGGCTACTCTATGGGAAATCTGCTAAAATAGTAACATTCATCTCGTTTTCTCCACTGACCCTACTTTTACTCTTTAGAGACACATAAAACAAACACAACCCTTATCTTCAGACATTCAAATATTTGAAGACAGTATGAAAAAGATTTAGGAGAGATAAGGCAGTCAAGTATTTCCAGTTTTCGATTCTCCAAAATGTCCTTCTCAATGTGGTATTATGGATTTTGGATTTCTCTTACACAGTTAATCTTTACATGAAAGCAGCGCTATGAATGCTTTTCTGACAGTAAATCTCATCCCTATGATTTGGACAAAATTTCTTTTTAGTACTGAATGGGATAATGCATACAAAGCATATGGCATTATGGATGCATTGTAGTTAGTTTTACTTGACAGACAGTAGTGACAGACGCAGAACAAAATGTCTGAAAGACACAAAGTGTGGGAGAAAGGCAGATCCTATTGAGAAATATAAGGTACTTCAGTTGAAATTCAGAAGGGCATTGTCATATTTAATACTTCAGAACAAATTTTCTCTTGGTTAAAAGGTGTTGTTAAATAACAAATACTCTTTTTACATGGAAGATAACACTTCTAATAGGATTTCGTTGTAAATAAATATTCCAAATGTTCCAAACATTAAGTCAGAATGAAACCATTCCTCCCACTGATTGAGCACTGTCCTTTTCTGAAATAGCTAAGGAGATCTTGTATGTTTCTCTTATTAGTGTATTTCAACCCACAAATTCAAGTTAACCATGCATCAGGAGAAGGTTAACTAGACTGTATCTTACATTATTTTGTTTGAGCAGGACTGAACCTTATTTTATTTCCTTTCTTATTTAATATTTCAAGTGTGTTCATATTTATGATACAAACATAACCTGACAATTCATAATTTCCCCAGTCAAGCAACAGTGTAACATTTACAAACAATATTGTGATTGAGTTATTTGTAGATTTACAAAGAAAAAGAAGCTAAATAACCAGATTACAGAATCACGGCAACAGCCCAGATAGCCCCTGGGAATGACTAACATGCAGTGGAATATCTTCCCTCCTGTCACTGCTAGACAGCCACTCAATTTAATGCTTATGCGTGTGCAAAATTTATGGGGAAAAAACTGCACTCAGCCAGTATGCAACAGACTATACCAAAAGCAAAAGTATCTAAAGAAAATAAAACAGGATCCTAAAAATGTTTGTGAATAAAATTTAAAAAAAAAAAAGAAGTCGGAGTATTTCTTTTCTCTCCAAAGTCAGTCTCTCTTCATGTAACTACTACTTGGCCAACTACATTAGAGGACTCGCATGAAAACACTAACAGCTGTGTACATTTTGAGGGATGGAGAGAAAAAATATGTAATGTAACTGTTTTGATGCCACAGCCAAATCAAATTCTAAGGGTAACTGCTACAATGGGCAAAAAAATAGGTTTGATCAGGGTTAAGAAACTGATATTTCTACTTTCATTCAATAGGACATTTTAATTCCATAACTGCTCTTTTTGTCTTATTTTTCTTGCAGGCTTGACTTTGCCTACTTTATGGATGAAAAACCTCATATAAGTAACATAAAAGAATGAACTACAGATAAAGCATAATCTACATGAGGAGGGTTATGAAATGTTTGTGCACAGAGAGAATATTGTGGCTGGATAACAACAGTAAAAATTACCCTCCACCTTTTCCCTCACCAGTTAACAATACTGCTTAGTATTGCTTCTATTCTCATGTTTCTTTTTTAAAAACCAAATGATAAATACCTCAGATCTCCTTATCCATGTCTATTGTGTACACTGTAATAAGTTAATAAGTGACAGGATCACCAAAAATAGCAGGGCCTGTACAGTGGAGGTTGTGCATCTGGAGGGAACAAAGTAAGCGTGCGACAAGTTTCACATCTCCAGTTCCTCTTCCCAATGTCTGACCTTCATTGGACACTAATGATGGGGCTCAATAACAGATAAGACCAGGAAGAGAAACCATATTCCACAAAAACTTACAATGTAAATATAATTATGATAGATAGATACTCAACTTTTTATATCAATGTATCTTTTCTTCTTTAGAAGCATAATTAATTATAAGTCACTTTATACCTTAATCACAGCTTTCATTATATTTTTAAGTGCTGAAGGGGTACTGACAGAGTGAGATTATAATTCTTGTGGAGAAACATTTCCTACAGTAATTAAATCAAAACTGAAGTTTAAAGACGGGAGAGGGTGTGGTAATGGAGATGAGTGTGAAGGGCATTCTGGAACGAAGGATCAGCAAGATCAAAGGCAGAGAGACTGGGAACCAAAATGATTCTTTGGAAAAGAAATAAAAGTGAAAAAGAAAGGAAACTAGTATTTACTGAGTGCCTACAATGTTCCAAGATTGAAATAAGTGCTTTCATGTGTCATAAAATTTAATACAAAAACTTTTCAAGTATCATTATCCCACATTACAATGATGATAATTGTACACCAGTGAGATACTTAATATCTGCATTTTATAGATAAGAATCCTGACTGTTTAGAGAATAGTCTGTGTGACAGGAATTTACAACACATACATGAATGTCAGAACTAAAAAAGGTAATTAAATTATAGAAGCCTTTGATTGCTATATAGTTTTCTCTGCTGTGTAATAAATTATAACTTTAGCACTAAAAAGAGCACATTTATTACCTCAAAATGTATATGGGTGAAGAATCTGGGCACATTTCAACTGGGCCCTCTGGTTAGGGTCTCACAGGCTGCAATCAAGGTGTCAGCCAGTGGCATTCTCATCTGGAGGCTCAGCTGGGGAAGAGCCCTCTTTCCTGCTCAGAGTTGTTAGCACTATTTAGTTTCTTATAACTGTAGGACTGAGCATCAGTACCTTTTGCTGGCTGTTGGCTAGAAGCCACTCTTGGCTCCTAGCTGCTGTCCCCAGTTCCTAGAGATCCAACACAGTTTCCTGCCACTGGGATTCTCTATTACAGCCACTTTCTTCATGAAGGCATCGAGAAGAGAATGCAGAGTGATTACACTAGCAAAACATAATCATGGAAACCACATGCCATCATCTTTGCCATATACCAGTGGTTAGGAGCAAGTTACAGATTCTGCCCACATTCAAGGGCAAGGGGTAATACAAGGCATAACCCCCAAAGGTAAGGATAAGTGGAGACACCCTAGAGTTTGTACATCATGACTGCCATGTTAAGACAATTTAAGTTTCTGTCTGAAACAATTAGGAATTCACTAAAGATTTTTGAGTAGTGTGTGTGTGTGGGGGGGGGGGGAGTGTGTGCCAAAAGGAGAAAATTCAGCTTTGTTTCCAAATAGAAACAGGAATAAAGTAATAGAACTTGAAAGTATTGCCCTGACTGCCTTCATAACGTTAGGTCTTAGTTTATGGAGTGCTCCAAAAACCACTGTCCTCTGGTCATTTGCAAGTTGAGGAACCCCCAAGTTGCCTGTGAGATACCTCTCCATATGAAGAACTAACGCCATCTCCTCCCTGTATGTCCTGATGATCATGAGTAACAAATAAGAAAGGCAATAAAGAAACTAGCATGCTCGCTTGAGAGACTCCTAGTTGCTAAAACCCATGAGGGTTTTCAGCACTGATTGAGAATTCAGCACTGATGACATTTTGAACAGTGGTACCATATGTGAATTGGACTGCACGGTCAAACAAGATCCAGAGAAAATAGCAACTTGCACCAAAGGTGACATATGAACTCAAATAAACTCTGTGCCTAAGTTCCCCAAGCAAAAGAATGAAGTGTTCAAGTATACCAGAGGATGACACACAGAGTGAAATCTGCTAAGAAACAGATTAACCTAATCATAAACCAAGCACGTGGCAACTATACTGATAATTGCACTCCAGTGAGTCACTTATAATGCCATTACAGTGCACATTACTCACCCCGCTGCCCTACTTGCCCAAAATATACTGCAGATTGCCAGTGTAACAGCTGTTATCTGCTTTGTGGAAGTTATAAATGTTGTGGAAACCAAGACAAACAAAGTATTAGGTTGGTGCAAAAGTAATTGCATTTTTTGCAATTATTTTTAACCTTTTAAACTGCAATTACTTTTGCACTAACCCCCTTGCATTCTTGACTGCTAGGAGCAGCTATTTTCTCTAATTAATAAAGAAATATATATCTCATGGCGAGCCTCCTAATATTTACAGATGTTCAGTATATTAAAAAAAAAAATGTTTTCCAAGCACTAATTAGATTATTTTGGTTTCTGTTATCCAGTGTAAGCTTTCTATGACAGGAAGTGTTGTGAGACTAATGGAAAATGACTCCTTAATGGGGGTAATGGCATTGGGCATCCAAAGCATTGTCTGTCTTGAGAGAGATCACTTGGTGACATTGCTGATGTGAAAATAAGACAAGGACCTAGAATGCTCAGAAATACGATAGAAGGGACTAGATTTTTCTGCAAGAAGTGTGGAAACTGTAAAATGTGACCTCTACTTGAGATGAGAACTGAGTCTTGAAAACAAAAGTTCATTCATTTAACAAATGTTTCTTATGAGCCTAAATTTTATTTATTTATTTATTTATTTATTTATTTATTTATTTATTTATTTATTTTTGTAGTTTATTTAACAAGTATATTAAATTCAATTAACAAGTACCTTAGGATACACCATTATAAAGAAAATAGGCAAAGATCACACCATGTATTTCTCAGAAGAGATGAGATAGACAAGAAACAAAAGAATACATAAGAAACAAAAAGTACATATGTAACATTATGTTAGAAGTTTATACATGTTATGGAAAAAAATAGAACAAGTAGGGCGATTGCTGTGGATTGTTTTATTAAATGGTGGTGGGGCAGGTAGGGCTCATCAAGGAGAGGTTAGAACAGAAACTTGAAATAAGTGAAGGAGTTAGCCAAGCCAATACATGGCAAAGAGCAATTCTAGCTGAAGGAACAGCTATGTTAAGATCCTAGTGCAGAAATGAGTGTATCGTCTTAATAGAACAGGAAGGAAGTCAGTATGGTTGGGGTTGTGTAAGCAAAAGGAAGAGTAGTAAAAAGTGTTAAAAGTGTGAATGATTGATTTCACTAACGGCCCCAATATTTTATGTCTTCCTGTCTCCATACCCTTTGATAGTGTCCCTCAGTAATAACTCTGGATTTGACCATGTGACTTGTTTTGGGCAATGGGATGTATGAGCCTAAATTTTGATAGTCTGTATTATACATGCAAGTTTCAAATAAATTAAACATGGTTTTGCTCTCAAGGACTCATAATTTAGTGGCAATCATAAATATGTTAACAAATAATGAAAAGAAATTGAAGTAGTATTTCAGTGAATTATCCACATAATACACCAAAGTAAATTGTTCCCGCTATAGATAAGACTTCAGAAAACAGGTGATATTTGAGCTATATTTGAAGAAAAAGTATGGATTTAGCAGATAGAAATGGGAGGAAGAATAAAGGTAACATTTATCATGCATTCAATTTATGGGACACAAGCCGGATGTTTGTTTACATAACTTCATTTAATTCTTGCATTGGATTTTCAGCTCCCACCCATAGTCCCTTCTTGACTAACTTCCAACTGCCAGTTTTTGCATCTCTATGCTTGAGATCTTTATTCCACAAATAGAAACGGCAGTTCTTTCTCCTTATTTGAAGGGAATGAAAACTAAAAACACTTGGAAGATGGCATTTAAATACTTCATCTCCCTGCCCTTCAAGTGGTATAATTATGAGGTATATACTTTTTTTCCCCATAAAATCTGCATTACAACAGAAATGTATTATCTTACAATACAAATGTATTATCTTAGAGTTCAGAAGTCCCAAATACATCTCACTGAGTTGAATCTGAGGTGTCGATCAGCCTGCATTCCACCTGGAAGTTCTAGAGGAGAATTCTTACCTTGCCCTTCTCAGGTTTTAGAGGCTACCTGCATTTCTTGGCTTGTGGCTGTATCATTACTCCTTCTGCTTCCATCATCACATTGACAAGTAATTCCCTGCAGGTTAAGCTCCACTTGCCCACTGTGGTAGCTGGCATAGTTGTGCAGTTATTATTAGCAGCCTTTCTTCCAGGTTTTCCTTATACTTCCCCCAAAATTAACTACTTATACTGCAATTAATTTTTACTTCTGGAGAAACCCAAACTAAGACAAAATCTGTGTTTCAGGGCATTGCAAATTTTTCTGTAGTGATGGGGAAATAAAATGTAGAGGTATTAAATACCTTCTTTAGAGTTTCATAACTGGAAGCTGTGAAGCTTACTTCAAGACATTTATTCTATTAGCATATTGCTCTGTTGTTTATTATTAATACAGTAATTTCAGTAGGAATAATATATTATTAGTCATTACAATTATTGACAATCAGAACAATAATTACAATAAAATCTACTGTCTTAACATGGTGTAGATCTTAGAATCAACATCATCCCATTTCAGTTTGCTACAAGTACATGAAATCACCAGATAAATTCTTCAGGGGAAGGAAACAGTATATATTCTGATAATTTCAATTATGTCGCTTCAAAGACACAAAGGCATGAATGAGGACTATGTTTTGTACTGTTTTGTGTTATTTTCAGAAACCTGGGTGAAATGCAGAATGTGCGGTAACTTGTGAGAAGTGATTAGGCTGAAGATACACATATACAGTACAGCTGTGCAATGGAAGGCCCTGGGCGCACAATCAGTTCACATCTCAGAGTACCAATGTATTCCTTGGGACATGGAAAATCCTCCAAATTCCTGCCTCAGAAACTTTTGATTATTTGCTATCGCTCCTGAGCCAACTTCTATTTTGGGGGTTAAACTTAATCAGGTAGGTCAAGTCGTACTCTAATCAGACTGGTCCAAGATCTTCTAAATTTAAAAATTGCATTAAAAAAATGGAATTTGTGTCTTTCAGTTTGTTGTAATAATTTGTGTTGGAGCTTCCATAGACCCCAGTTTAAATCCAGAAATTAGCCCACATGATTGCTGAGATAATTTTCTTATTCTAACATTATAAAATATAAGGTGTCTTCAAACAATATGGTGAATCATGCTTCTGAGTACCATCCATCGGAAAGTCAGGATCTTCAATAGGGGAAGTGGCATGACCTTAGTAACCTTAGTAACAGTGTGTGACAAGTGTCAACTTGTTCACATCAGTTGGATGTGAGCTACGGTTGAGAGAAGGTGTGGTTTAACGTGTGCCGTAATTGTCCTCCACCATGATAATACTCCGTGTCACACATCACTACTGATACGGCAATTTCTGTCAAATAAAAACATTACAGTGTGTCCTCATTCACCTTATTCATTGGATCTGGCACTCTGCGACTTCTGGCTCTTCCCCAAAGTGAAAATGACCATGAAAGGAAAATGTTTTGAATCGATTCAGGGCATCGCAACAGCCACAGCAGCCATGACAGGGCAACTAAAGACACTCAAGAAAGAGGAGTTCCAGAACTACGTCAGAAAGTGGCAAGAACGATGGGATAATTGTGTTCAAAGCCGGGGAGAAGGGGTGCATTCTGAGGGGGTATAATAGCAATGTGTCTTTTACTGTAATATATTTTCTAATTTAAACATTCACCATATTTATTGATCACCTCATAGAAACGTAATTAGCACTTTGTATTTGGTTCTATGTTCCCAGATGTGGGAAATAACTTATGTGAACATAAACTACATTTTCCAGCGACACTGTTTTTTTTTAAATTTTAATGTACATTGGAATCAGATGAGGATCTGTTAAAATGCAGATTCTAATTCCATGAGACTCTGGTGGACACTCAGCTCTCCATTGGTAATGCCTGTTTCTACTAGTCCAAGGATATGCTTTGCATAGCAAGATAGCAGAACACTGGCCAATGTCATATGTTGGTCCATAACCCTTCTTTGGCTATCATAACTTTGCTCATAGTCTGTGTTCTAGATTCAGAAGGAGTTTTTAAGCTCATTCTAAGCAGGTGACTAATGGGGGAAAAAGGTATTAGTTGGAGGAACAGAAGGGTGCTTTGAGAGCAACCACCCCAGGCAGAGCGGAAACCTTCTCTATTTGCTCATCCCTGGACATGCACAAGCCAGAGACTTCCCCCAACAGTGTGTGTGCTGCTCCAGGGCCTGGACTTCCTGTTTTGCCTGCTCCGCATAAGAATTGCATTCACTTCGGTGTCCGCATCCCGAGGCTTAAATGTTTATTGAGCATGCCTGCCATGTGTGCTTACTAGTAGGTGTGCCAGGTTGGCATCGATTTACTTCACAGCTAAATCTTCAATGCCTGGAGGGGAAAATAATCTGCCCTCCCGAAATTCAGCTCTACAAATGCTGGCACCCAATTAACACTCATTCAGTAAAGGACATATAAGTGACCTCCATATAGTTATTATCATTCCAATTAGAAAACATTGTGCCCTGTGTGTCCTGTTGTTTTTTGTGTTTTTTTTCCCCCTGAATTATTCCATATGTAAAAAAAAAAAAAAAAAAAAAAAAACTTCATTGTTTTACTAAAAAAATTCTGGTTTTCATCATGCCATGTAGGTCTCAGTAGGAAAGCTTCAATCTATGACCATGCAGATACTTAGTCATGAGGAATTTTTTTTTCTCAGATGGAGCTCCACAGTACATACCCAAAACCAGAAATGGATGAACGTTTAATCCAGAAAAGTCAGGCTACAGTACTAAATATAAAAGCCTGAAAACAGGGCTCCATGCCTTCTCATAGCCATGGTATCTCTTAGAGCTAGTTCTCCGGGTTTCTTTATGAATACTACGCTTGGCCTTCAGACATAGATCTCTGCGTTTCTCTGGATTCCCAAACTTTTCCCACAACCTCAATATCAAAATGTCTTCTCTCGCCTTTACCTGTGCTCTATCTGCACTGATTCCTCATGGCTAGTCAACCAATCACCAATCAGGTTTACATGCAAGTAATAATAAGAAATAAACTAACAAACAAATAACAGCAATCATTTTTAAACTGAAAAATGGACATAGTAAATATTCATTTATGTATCCATTTATCCAATGTTTATCCAAAGTGTACTATGTCTAAAACACTGTGGGGAATAAAAATATGCAGAAGCTGTAATCCATGTCATCAGTACACATTGCCTGTTAGACAGCCAAAATGAAATACTGCTGAAACACATTGTTCTAGCATTTGGGAGCTTCTTTGCTTTGAATGTTTATTTTTATGTGCCATGATGCAAAAAAAAAAAAAAAAATGAAAATGAAAAATATAAATAAATAATGAGAAGGACTTAGCAATGGCAAATGTCTCAGGTAATAATAATAGCTATATTAGTAACTCTAGTCAAGTCTAATGGGAGCCATTTTTCTTTGCAATGACTTTTCATATCTCAGTCCTCATTCATTATGTGTTAATTTTATAGCATGACTTTCAGAGGACAAGACTTTTTCTAAGGTCTGTCCCACTTTTATTCTCACTTGAAAAACTCTCCCTGAGGGATCATAGTAGTAGGTAACATTTATGGAGTCCTTTCCACGTACCAGTAATTGTTCCTGCCTTTATGTGTATTAACTCATTGAGTAATGTATTATAGGCATCAACTACGCCCCATGCGCAAATGATGACCAACTCAGACTCGAATTCTACATCCACCCTGAAACTTCTGTCTCCGCACTGGACACCTCTAGAAGATATTCCATGGGTCCCTCAATCATATGGTGCCCCAAAAGAGATTCATCATCTTTTCTGCAAACAGGTCTCTTTTTCTTTAGTACTAAATTGGGAAAGATTTCACCACTACTTATCTGACCTAGAATTCACTATAAATTTCTTTCTCTCCCTCTATGGTTGCATCCAATTAATTCATCAGCAAATTCTATAGATTCCAATTATTAAAAGGCCCCTGGATCTGTCCTCCTATCTTTTCCCTAGCACTTTGTCTTATTTCGTTAGTCCTATGGAAGTTTCCCCAACTCCCATAGAATCCTTTTACTGTCAGAGTAATTCTCCTAATATATTTATGTCACTCTTTTGCTTGAAAATGTTCCATGATTCTCCATAACATACCATTCAGGTATTTACAATACAAACTATATGTGTAGATGTATACAATATATGCCCACCTGGTTCTAGGATAGAGTCCTCCTTAAATTATTTTAATCCTAATTTTATAACTTGACTTAATTACTGGACCCCAAGCATGAGTCTTCGTCTATTTGCTTCCACCTTAGATACATGAAAAAATACATACATCTTTTAAAAACTCAAGATATGATTTGATGTCAAGCACCACTAGTTTTTTGGTTTATACACTGTACAAAGTTGGAAGAATGGTTTCTATTATTTACTAACAACTGTTCAGTGGATCCTTTAGGGTCTTCTTTATAGTATGATGATTTAATTGATGATTTATAATGATTTAATTTTCAGAATTTGATTTTTAGGACAAAATGATATTAATTAAAAATCCATATTTTTAACATCTAGATATTAACATTTTAAAAATTAAAACATTAAAATTTGGCATCATCATAGTAGATGTATAATCATGAATTACTGATCATCTAATGTAATCACATGATATTTAAGAAAATGGGTCATACTATTCCAAATATTTAATTTGCCAATATTCTTATTTACTTAAAGACAGTATTTTAAATAAAATAATTAAACTTAATTTGGATTTTTGATGTAGTTCCAAAAAAGCTAAAATAGCAAAATGAGACATTACTTTAAACTATGAAATTTATTTTACTTCTCTTTCTAAATTGAAAAATACATCCTTTGTGATTTCATTTTTAAAAAGATAACTTTAGATTGAGATATTTTGAAAATTTGTTTTGTGTGTTTTTTCTGAATAGTGATTGATAGTGACTTATTTAAGACGACATACAGGTTGTTGTTTTTATTACATTATTTACACATCAGATTTTCCTATAATGCATAGGCAGAAACTCTATTCCCTGTCATAAGGCTTGATGCAACCTGTAGATCTCTTGCATTTCTATTCCTTTTTCTTTAGTATAAGCAGTTAAACTGTGTCTCACTAAGATGTGTTACTCAGTCCTTGACTCACAATTCTGAATTCCAGTCAAATTCTCTCTTTGTTATACTTTGCAAACATTTCAATGAAGTTTCCATCGATGAGACATTACAAACACTAAAGGGTAAGACTATTGTTCTTTGTGAAATGTGTACAAGGTGTCAACAAATCTGCCTTAGATACCAAATATAAGAGACTACAGTCACCCATAAGAGTGGAAGCATGTAAAACAGGAATTATCAGTGTATTAGAATAATTCAGTGGGTTATTGAAGGGTACAGTTTCAGTTTTTAGCTATGTAGGAATATAGTCTTATAGTTCATGTTTACTTATATTTTGACCCTCTTTCAGAGGATCACTCTTTCAGTTTGAATGTCGCGGTGGGAGGGGTTAAGAATCTAGAGAGAAGTTTAGCCTAATAATCTCTCTCCCTCTAATGCTCCATAAAGCCTCAATTGTTTCTCTGCCTCCGAGTATCCATTCTTCATGCTCCCTTTATCCACTGTTCTCCCATTGTCAGTGTTTGACTGTCCTGTGCCAATTTAGGTTGAAAATAAAACTGTTTTTAAAATTATCTTGGCTCAAATATAGAAAAGTTAGAATTGGAAGTCAAAACACATACTGTTATTATAGCCAGGATGAGAGGAATGAGTGTGTGTGTGTGTGTGTGTGTTTCTATATTTATCTGTCTAATCACTCATCTATCTATTGTGGGGGCTAAAATTAATAATACTTTTTTGCCACCCTCCAAGTTCTTCTAGCTGGCCTAATATTCAAATTAACAGAGAAAATTTAAGAGTAGAAAATCAAATTTTAATATGTGTGCATAGGGAATTCACATAAGCACAAAAATTCAAAAGACAGTGAGGCAAAATTGGGTGTTTATTTTATTTTGGACAAAGGAGAAAAACAGGGAATCTTAGATTTCCAAAGTAAGAATGGGTAATTTACAGGTAATTGAGGAAGAGTGGGAAACAGACAGCAGGCAAATTCCTGCTTCAGTGGGACACGGGGTGAAATAGCTACCAGGCAAAATAAATCTATGTTAATTAACTTTGGTACCTTGTTTTGACCCAATTTTAACTGAATTTGATTTGGATTTATTCACGACCACCATTATTTCCACCACCACAATCCTTTGAGAAATAATTACAATTTTTTCAAAATATTGTAATAATGCTTTATAATTTACAGAGCTCTTTATGTATATATGATTTCATTTTATATTTACTTGAGCTTATTCAGGTGGATAAAAATTATTATTTCTTTTTTACAGAAAATATAGCAGAGACTCAAAAAGATTAAGTAACTTGGGTAAATTTTTCAGAACCGGAGTGAAGCTATAATAATAAAATTACTGACAGTTAGACAAGTGGCTGTGTGATAGTGTGGAAAGGGTCAGAGAAACTAAGATTCAGAGCCATTCTTTAAAAGTTACTGACCTTGTGACCTTGGTCAAGTAATTAAATCCAGTGAGCCTGAGCTTTACTGATTATCAAATAGAGATAATAATAATTACCTTTCCAAAATCTCATGAATGTAAAAATAATATATTTAAAGCAAATAGTATGGGCATAGTACCTATTATGTGATCACTGAATTGTAGTTCATATTACTATATCACCCATCTTGTTGCACATATGCTAGTGATTCTTCTTCATATTCAAAAAACATGCAAATCAGGATTGTCATTATGGAACACACACAGCCCTCCCTATGTGTTGCCCCCCCCTGCCCCCACCCCACCTCCTTCCCAGTACCGGGGTTTAATCAGATAGGTCTAGAGGAAAAGCTCTTGACTTTGACAATTTTGTTGCTGAAGAACAACTTTTCTAAAAACATTCACCTGAAATATTTATAACTAAATGAATAGAGGTAAATTCTCATTTTATTTTTAAAATGCCAAAAAGAACAACAGACTAAAGAGCCACACTGAGTCTTAAACACTTAGAAGCTAAGACATCTTGGACTTGCTTGATTGTAAAGATACTCATGAAAGCACCCAGAGTGAACCAAGTAAAGAGACTTAGCAGCAGGATTCTTAGACCCAAGGGAACCAAGGCCAAAGTCATAAAAGTTTAGTGGAAAAACATTCCTAGGCCTGTCAGTTTCAGAGAAACCATTATACCACTTGGGGGCTGACAAGAGCAGAATCCCTACTGACGGCTTCAGTGTTGCTAAGGAAACATGGAGCATACTCTGAGTTTCTTTCCTTTTAATAAGATGTTCTTAGTAGGCAAGTATCCAACATATTTGAAAGGAGAAGTGTTGTCTTCCACCCTGGTTATCTAGAAGGAGGATTTTCACATGTTTCTGAGACATAAAAAACTGACAGGACATGTAGTTCAAAATGGCGGCATGAGGTCAGCCTCTGTAAAGATCCCCTGGAATTTATAACTGATCAGACAACAATAACTCCACAAAGGACTCCCTGCACAGCAGACAGGCTAGATGAAGAGGCCCACTCCTAAATTGACATAAAGGTGGGCGAATCTCGCGCTCGAGCAAGGGAAGTGGGAAAGGTAAAGTGCGGGGAAGGAGCTGCACAGGCGCAAGACGCAGACCTAGTTCAGTGCTCCGAGCTCGCTGCAACCTGGAACTACCGCAGCTACTGGAGAGGGAAGAACTCAGACTGCTAGGGCTCCGCTTACGGCCCACAGGGCTGAGGGGGCAGCATATAACACGGCTAAACCCAATGCTCACAGCAGAGACCTCAGAGAAAAGACTGAGGGAAGAAGGCTGAAAATGGTGGTTTAAGCCCTCACTGTCAAGCAGAGAAAGGAAGCCTTAGGCACTGAGACTAGCCGCCCCCTCCCTACCCTCCCAGAGCTCACCCCACCTTCACCTGCCCGGTGCTAGAAGTGAAACAGTAGCAGTGTCAGATCAAAAGAACAGAATATTTGCTGTTCTGAACATTGTGGACTGCAGACACAGATTCGCAGCCGAACTAGTTTTGGCAAAGTGGAGGGAGCTGTGGAAGCAGGACTGGCTGTGGTGGTGGTTGCCGCCATTGCTCTGGGCGACCTCTCACAACTCACCCCACCCCTGCCCCCACCTAGCAGGGAGAATCCCTGCAGGAGTAAACAGGACTGCTGAAACACACGGGCTCTGAATCTGGTACAGGAACACCTTTGGAATTTCAAAAGCTCTACGCATACCCACACGGACACTGCGCCCTGTGACCCAGGCGAACTATTAACAGAGGAGAAGCCCATCTCCCAGGGAATCACCCCATTGTGTGAGAAGCTGGAACGGGACAGAGAAAACAGCACTATCATGTGAGAAAGAGAAAAAAAGGCTGCAGTCAAAGAGAAAATAAAACATTATGCCAACAAGTCCTAGAAAACAAAAGAAAGACCTCTTCCTATCAACCTGTTGCAGAAGACACTCCTGTATATGTCTAGGAAGATAAATAATAAATCAGTAATTGCCATGAATAACCAAGGCAACAAGACAGCTCAGAAAGAAAGCGAAAAGTCTCCAGAAAAGGAACTTAAAGATATGGAAATATGTGACTTAAATGACAGAGAATTCAAGATTGCAGTTCTGAAAAAACTCAACGAGATGCAAGAAAACACAGAAAGGCAGATTAATGAACTCAGAAACACGATCAAAGAACAACACGAGCATTTTACGAAAGAGATTGAAATTTTAAAAAAAGTACCAAATGGAATTTCTGGAGATTAAGAACTCAATAGAAGAAATGAAGAATGAAATAGCCAGCTTAGGTAGTAGAGTTCACCAGATGAAGGAAAGAATCAGTGACATCAAAGATAGAAACCTGGAAATTACACAGATGGAAGAAGAAAGAGACTTGAGACTTAAAAGAAATGAAAAAACTCTACAAGAACTTTCTGACTCCATCAGAAAGAACAATATAAGAATAATGGGCATACCAGAAGGAGAAGAAAGAAAGAAGGGAACAGAGAAAATATTCAAACAAATTGTTGATGAGAACTTCCCAAATTTGTGGACAGAACTGATTCCTCGAATCCAAGAAGCAAATAGAACACCGAATTACCTCAATCCCAACTGGCCTTCACCAAGGCACATTGTATTGAAGCTGTCTAAAATCAACGACAAAGAAAGAATTCTCAAAGCAGCCAGGGAAAAGAAGACTGTAAACGACAAAGAAAAGCCCATTAGATTATCATGAGATTTTTCAACAGAAACTCTACAAGCCAGGAGGGAGTGGAACCAAATATTGAAACTATTGAAAGAGAGAAATTATGAGCCAAGAATAATATATCCAGCAAAGATATTCTTTAGATATGAAGGAGGAATAAAGACCTTTCCAGGCATACAGAAGCTGAGGGAATTTTTTAATGCACGACCTGCACTACAAGAAATACTAAAGGAGGCTATTCGACCAGCATCAACAGGGACAATTTGTGGCAACCAAAACATAAAAAGGGGGAAAGTAAAGGCCTGAACCGGAATACAGAAGTGGAGAAAGTAAGCATGCTGAAGAAAATGGAATACTCTAAATATCAAACTTTCTTTTACATATACTTAAGGGTAACCACTCAAAAAAAAAAAAAATCCAGAACTGAAATATATACTGTAATAAAAGAAAAAACAGAGGGAAATATCATAGAATACCACCAGAAATAATAGACAACAACAAAATGGCAAAGAAACAATGGAGACACAGCCTTACCAGAAAACTAAAGATAGAATGACAGGAAATCATCACATATCAATACTCACCCTAAATGTAAATGGACTGAACTCACCAATCAAAAGGCACAGAGTAGCAGATTGGATCAAAAAACTATCCCAACCATATGCTGTCTCGAAGAGACATATCTCAGCTACAAGGACAAGCATAGACTCAAAGTGAAAAGGTAGAAATTGACACTCCAAGCAAATGGTACCCAGAGACAATCAGGTGTAACCATAATGACATCGGATGAAACAGACTTCAGGGTGAAAAAGATAACAAGAGCCAAAGATGGACATTTCATAATGTTAAAAGGGACTATACAACAAGAAGACATAACAGTCACCAATATTTATGCCCCCAATCAGGGAGTACAGAAATGTACCAAGCAACTATTAACAGAACTAAAGGGAGAAATTGACCAAAACACAGTTATATTAGGGGACTTAAATACATTATTGACAGCTAGGGATAGATCATCCAAACAGAAAATAATTACGAAATAGCCACCCTAAATGACACATTAGATGAAATAGACATAAATGACATATATAGAGCACTTCATCCTATAACATCAGACTATACATTCTTTTTGAGTGTACATGGAACATTCTCAAGGATAGACCATATATTGGGACATAAAATCATCCTCAACAAATTTAAGTAGACTGAAATCATACCAAGCATATTCTCTGATCACAAGGCTTTGAAATTGGATATCAACTGCAAAAAGAAAGCAGGAAAAAACACAAATACATGGAGATTAAACAACGTACTTTTAAAGAACGACTGGGTCAAAGAAGAAATTAGAGGAGAGATCAAAAGATACATAGAAACGAATGACAATGAAAATACATCCTACCAAAATTTTTGGGATGCAGCGAAAGCATTTTTAAGAGGGAAGTTTATATCATTACAGGTCTATCTCAAGAAACAGGAAATATCCCAAATAAATAACCTCATGTTACACCTTAAAGAACTAGAAAAAGAAGAACAAGTGAAACCCAAAGTCAGCAGAAGAAAGGAAATAACAAAAATCAGAGCAGAACCAAATGAAATAGAGAACAAAAAGACAATAGAAAAAATTAATGTGACAAAGAGCTGGTTCTTTGAAAAGATTAACAAAATTGACAAACCCTTGGCTAGACTCATCAAGATAAAAGGAGAGAAGACACTAATTAATAAATCAGAAATGAAAAAGGGGAAGTTATCACGGACACCACAGAAATACAAAGGATCATGCAAGAATACTATGAAGGACTATATGCCACCAAATTCAATAACCTAGAAGAAATGGACAAGTTCTTAGAAACATATAGCCTTCCAAGGCTGAACCATGAAGAACTGGAAAATCTAAACAGACCCATCACCAGTAACGAAATTTAATCAGTCATCCAAAACATTCCCAAAAGCAAAAGTCCTGGACCAGATTGCTTCACTAGTGAATTCTACCAAACCTTGAAACAGGATATAATACCAATCCTGCTCAAACTCTTCAAAAAATTGAAGAAGAGACAGTAATCCCTAACTCATTTTATGAGGCCAACATTACACTGATACCAAAACCTGGTAAGGACAACACAAAAAAAGAAAACTACAGACCAATATCTCTGATGAATATAGATGCAAAAATCCTAAACAAAATTCTAGCAAATTGAATACAACAATGCATTAAAAAGATTATTCACCACGACCAAGTGGGGTTCATCCCCGGGTCACAAGGATGGTTCAACATCCGCAAATTCATCAATGTGATACATCACATAAACAAAATAAAGGACAAAAATCATATGATTCTATCAATTGATGCAGAAAAAGCAGTTGACAAGATACAACATCTATTTATGAATAAAACCTTAATAAAATAGGTATAGAAGGAAAATACCTTAACATAATAAAAGCCATATATGACAAGCCCTCAGCTATTCTTATAATTAATGGTGAAAAACTGAAACCCTTTGCTCTACGTTCAGGAACTCGACAGGGCTGTCCCCTATCACCTCTGCTTTTCAACATAGTGCTAGAAGTCCTTTCCAAAGCAATCAGGCAAGAGAAAGAAATAAAAGCCATCCAAATTGGGAATGAAGAAGTTAAATTATCACTCTTTGCAGATAACATAATGCTATATATAAATAACCCTAAAGACTCCACCAAAAAGCTATTAGAAACAATCAACGAATACAGTAAAGTTGCTGGCTACAAAATCAATGTACAAAAGTCCATTGCATTCCTATATACTAACAATGAAATCTCAGAAAAAAAATACAAAAAAACAATTCCTTTTGCAATTGCAGCACAAAAAATAAAATACCTAAGAATAAACTTAACCAAGGATGTGAAGGACCTATATGCAGAAAACTTAAGACATTTTTGAAAGAAATTGAAGAAGACACAAAGAAATGGAAAGACATTCCGTGCTCATGAATTGGAAGAATCAACATAGTTAAAATGGCCATATTACCCAAAGCCATATACAGATTTAATGCAATCCCCATCAAAATCCCAATGGCATTTTTTAAAGAAATAGAACAAAAAATCATCAGATTTGTTTGCAACCACAAAAGACCCTGAATAGCCAAAGCAATTTTAAGAAAAAAAGAACAATATTAGAGGTATCACACTCCCTGATTTTAGCTTGTACTACAGGGCTACAATACTCAAAACAGCATGGTATTGGCAGAAAAACAGACACATAGATCAATGGAATAGAATTGAGAACCCAGAAATAAACCCGCATAAATATGGACCGATAATTTTTGACAAAGAAGCTAGAAACATTCAATGGAGGAAAGACAGCCTCTTCAATAAATGGTGCTGGGAGAACTGGATAGCCACGTGCAAAAGAATGAAGCTGGATTGCTATCTGTCACCATGTACCAAAATTAATTCAAAATGGATCAAAGATTTAAGCATAAGACCTGACACAATAAACTGCATAGAAGAAAACATAGGTACTAAACTTATGGACCTTGGGTTCAAAGAGCATTTTATGAATTTGACTCCAAAGGCAAGGGAAGTAAAAACTAAAGTAAACGAATGGGACTATATAAAACTTAAAAGCTTCTGCACAGCAAAAGAAACCATCGACAAAATAAAGAGGCAACCAACTGAAAGGGAGAAGGCTTTTGCAAACAGTTCCTCTGATAAGGGACTAATATCCAAAATATACAAGGAACTCACGAAGCTCAACAACAAAAAAACAAAAAACCCAATTGAAAAATGGGCAGAGGACCTGAAGAGACATTTCTCCAAAGAGGACTTACAAATGGCAAATAGACATATGAAAAAATGTTCAACATTACTAATCATCATAGAAATGCAAATAGAAACTACAATGAGATATCACCTCACCCCAGTCAGAATGGCTATCATCAACAAGACAAATAGTAACAAGTGTTGGAGAGGCTGCGGAGAAAAAGGAACCCTCATCCACTGTTGGTGGGAATGAAGACTGGTGCAGCCATTATGGAAGGCAGTGTGGAGATTCCTAAAAAAATTACAAATCGAATTACCATATGACCCAGCGATCCCTCTCCTGGGTAACTACCCAAAGTATTTGAAATCATTTACACATAAAGACACGTGTGCTCCAATGTTCATTGCAGCTTTGTTTACGGTGGCCAAGATATGGAAACAACCAAAATGTCCTTCGATAGATGAATGGATAAAGAAGCTGTGGTATATATACACAATGGAATACTATTTGGCAGTAAGAAAAGATGATATAGGAACATTTGTGACAACATGGATGGATCTCAAGAGTATGAGGCGAAGTGAAATAAGTCAGACAGAAAAAGCAGAGAACCATATAATTTCACTAATATGTGGTATATATACCAAAAACAACAGAAGAACAAGACAAACAAATGAGAAACATAAACTCATAGACACAGACAATAGTTTAGTGGTTACCAGAGGGTAAGGGGTGTGGAGGGTGGGAAATGAGGGTAAGGGGGGTCAAATATATGGTGATGGAAGGAGAACTGACTCTGGGTGGTGAACACACAATGGGATTTATAGATGATGTAATACAGAATTTTACACCTTAAATATATGTAATTTTACTAACAATTTTCACCCAAATAAAGTAAAAAAATATATTACATGTAAAGATACTTTACTAATCGAGGAAATTATCAGAGACCATATGTAAAGTTAACAAAGCAGGACAAAATGTTTTAAATACTAGATGGTTCCAAGTTTGTAAATGACACACGGCATGTATCTATCTATTCAATTAAAAATACTGGAAGGAAATATACTTAAATATTAATAGAAATATAAGTAAATGAAAAATAAAAAGCCGACAGAGAAATACTTTGGATACTTTGTGCTACAGTGTTCCTTATTTTGAGTTAATCAATTAACACTGAAAAGCCAACAAACAGGTGACAACTAATATAAAAGAGAAGTTCGATATCAAATGAAATAGATCCCTTATTTAACTTCAGTGTATCGAACCATGACAGTAAAAATTTCAAACATTAACAGCGTAGACACTCACCAAAAACAACAGAAGAATCTAAAAGTAGTCTGTTTCCCTGAAAATAAGACTTAGCCGGACAGTCAGCTCTAACGCTGTCTTTTGGAGCAAAAATTAATGTAAGAACCAGTAAATTATATTACATTATACTCAGCATTATATTATGTTATATTAGACCCAGTATTTTACATTATATTATATTATACACGGTCTTATAGTAAAACAAGACTGGGTCTTATATTAATTTTTGCTCCAAAAGATTTATTAGAGCTGGTTGTCCGGCTAGCTCTTATTTTCCGGGAAACCCAGTAGTATTATTTTGATATTCTGGAGGTTTCTCACATAGAATTGGCAGCCTTGGACTGAAAGACATTCAATTAACTTCCTCAGATCTTAGCTTCTATTCATTTATCTTAGAAAAGAACAGAATTAAAAAAAAATAAACCTTTACTCTCTGTAACATCGTATTTCCTTATTCACTCCCTGTTTAGGTATCACACCAGGTATTGTCACTCCCTAACTCATTTGTATGTTAAGTCTCCTTAATATCTTAAATAGTATATTACCTTGTGCCATTACTGAAAAATTGAATAATTATAGGACACTGACATAATAAAACATTCAGATGAATGAGCTATTCATTTTTAAGAGTGAAAAGCATTTGGATTCACCTGTGTAATGGAAAATAATCTCTTTCAATGAGAATACCACAGGCTTAATAATGATAGTTATCTTCAGAAATGACATAAACACATTTGACTTTGAAAGGCTAGAACCATCCTAAATCTTTCTCATTTATAGAGGAACAGAAATTCCTAGTTATAAAGATAATTTAAATGTATCCTATTGACTTAAATATGGAGATCTTAAAGCTCTTTTCCGTGTTTTAGAAATGATAAAGCAGGGAGTACAGAGGAAGACAATAAAATTATAGAGCAAGACCTGTTCTGTTGAGAGAATTAGATTAGTACACACCATTTATATACTAGCAATCAGGGAGGGATATATATTAATCTAAGTCTCTTTGTTTATATGAGTTGACAATTTTTGTGTCAGCAGCAGAGAGTTCAACATAGTGGAAAGGATACATGACAAAGTATAGAAGTAGATTGATTATACATGTTCATCAGATTTTAAATAATAGTATTAAGAAGTCTATATTGTGCCTTTGGAATTGAAGACAGGATTAGAATTTTAAGAATACGACTAGCAAAGATATTTCAGGGTTTTAGTTAATCACATTCTTTGATGTTAGTTCAGGGCTGTGTCCTCATTAGTCAAATTTGATGTCAAAGAGTTCTATTTAATATGCACTGTTTCTAAGTAGTGTCATTTTTTTTAAATAAATGCATGTTGTATTTCAATATGCTCATGAATGTGGTCATGATTAATTACATTCCTTATAATGCAATTGTGAAATTCTGTTTTATGATAAGGATGCAGTAATTGCCACTTTCTTCACCACTGGGGAATGAACGAACCTGGAGAATAATATCATATTCTACAACCAAGATTCAACCAAAATAATAATGCTATAACTATCTAAGTGCTAAAGTATGATACCAGTGATAACACATTTCTGGTCATTTCTAAATAACTCTCTCTAATTTGTACTGTTTGTCATACTTATTTGGAATCAAAATTAAAAATCAAGTCCATGTTGATTGAGGTTAAAAGGGTCTAAAGTCAGGCATCAACTAGAAAAAGAGTTACAGGAGGAAAACAACTCTGTCATTCATGTCAACTTAGGAACAAACTCAGCTGTCTAAATTGCATTTCACATTAGTAAATAACATTAATAAACTTGTGCTTATTAAACAACCAGGGAATAACTCACACTTTAGAACAGTGTTCTCCATGTGGTAGTCTGATGGTCTGTCACAAGTCATGGCCCTTTTGCATGTCCACTACTCCTCCTTCCTCCAGACTGAGACTCTTCTATCCACCAAGCACTTATAGCAAGTAGGACTTAGGGCAACAGTGAGCCAGAGAAAGAAAAAGAAATACATCTGGCAATGGCAAAAAAAAAAAAAAAAATATGTATATATATATATATATATATATATATATATACACACACACACACACATATACATATATGTATATATGTATATATAAAATAACTTTATATTATAAATTTATATTATAACTTTATAATATAAATTTATTTATATTATAAATGTATATATTATATATTTATATATTATAAAATATATATATGTATACATATATTTTTTTGCCATTGCTTGATATATACACACACACACACACACACACACACACATATATATATATGTATATATATATATATATATATATATATATATATATCCATCCCAATTTAACAGAAAAGGATACTGAATGTAGAGGTGTTGAATGACTTGCCAAGGATCCCACATCTAGGAATGTGATGAGCTGAGATCAAACCTTGGCAGTATAACTCCAAATTCAGACTCAACCACTCTATAAATTTGAAAATATCACAATCAATTTTTAAAATTGTTTGAAAATAGACGGGATGGGTATTGAAAAGATTTATGAAAGCTTAAAAAGATTTTGGCCCTCTTAATTGTGTGGTGTACTTAAAAGAGGACCTGAAAGAAATCCAAGAAGCTTTCTTCTCAAAATTAAAACTAGTAATAACAATAATAATAATAATATAGTTGTGTCAATTTAACTCCAGTGAAAATATCTTTATTTATTCAACAAATATACATTTAGATCCTACTACATTCCACATATACTACTTTAGGTACCTGGCTTAGAGTACTGAAAAAATAGGCAAAAATCCCTGCCTTTGTAAAGTTATATGGTATTGGAGAAAGACAGACATTATAATTTGTTAGAAGGTAGTAAATTCTATACAGAAAAGAGAAAGAGCAGGAAAAGGTGATGAGCAGTTACATTTTGGAAACACCTTACAAAACACGCCATTTAAGCAAAAACTTGAGGGAAATGAGGCAACCAGACTGACAAGCACTGGGGGGAAGAACATTTCGGGCAGAGGAAACATTAAGACACAGGTGCTGATGAGGGAGAATGTCTGGCATGTTCAAGGAGCAAGGATCCCCATGTCAGAAGACCAGAAATGACAAGGGGTACGATTGGAATAGGCAGGGCCAGAAAGGTAATGACACAAATTTTGTAGGGCCTTGTAGACCATGAAAAGGGCTTTGATTTTTATTCTGAATGAGATAAAGAGACATCAGAGAGTTCTGAACAATAGAGAGACATAATCAAAATTACATTTAATAGTATCACTCTGGTTCCTCTTTTGAAAGTAAGGTACAAAGGGTCAAGACAGAAATTGAAGAAAGTAGGAAGCTAATGACAAGGCTTTTGTCAAGAGATGAAGGTGGAAGGCCCATAGTAATGGTAGTGAAGGTGGTGACAAGTGCTACAACTTAAGATATATTTTGAAGGTAAAGCTGAGAGCATTTGCCAGCGGATTCAATATGAGCTATGAGAGGTGTCATTTTCAACATGTTGAGTATGAGATATCTATTAGACATTCAAATGGAGATACTAAGTAAGCATTTGAATATATGAATCTAGTGTTCAGGAGAAGGTGAAGTTAGAGATAAAATTTTAGGAATCATAACCATATGTACAGTATTTAAAATCATAGTGCTATATAAGGGAGTGTAGTCTGAGAAATTAAAAGGTCCAACAACTGAATATTGGGACATTCTGAAGAAATTTAGAGGTCAGGAAGAAGAAGAACCAGTAAAGAAGAATGCGAAGGAGGAATCCGTGGGTAGGAGAAAACCAGGAGTGTGTACCATTGGAGGAAAAAAAAAAAAAAAAAGGATTACTTACTAAAAATTTAAGCAAGATGATGACTGAGCATTAACAGTTGGATTTAACATGTAGGTATTTAGTTATATTACTTTAAGAGCAGTGGTGAGGGTGAAATCTTCATTGTAGTAGATTTAACAGAGTTTAGGAAAAAAGGAATTGGTGGTAGTTTTGATAACTTTTTGAGCATTTTGATATAAGGACAAACCATGAAATTGGGGTAGTACAATGGACTTGGGATCAGAACAGTTTTTTTTAAGAAATGATAAATATTGGCAGGTTTGAATGTTGGTGGATATGATCCAGGAAAAGAAGAATCTTACTGAAATAGGAGAGATAGAGGAAAATTTCTCAAAAAACATCCTAGAGTAAAGAGAGGAACAGGATCTATACCTAAATGGAGAATCTTCCCTTAAAGAATAATAAAGACTGTTGATAATAACAGAAGGGAAGACAGAATATGTAGGCAGGTACAGATATTGGGAAAAGAAAAGATGTGGTGGTGAGCATTCAGTGGTTTGAATTTTACCAGCAAGGTAGAAAGCAAAGACACCCCTGAAAGGAAGAGAACTATTTGACCTTGATACATAAGGTGACATTTTGGGTTTTTCTTTTATCCCCACCAGTTTGGCAATGCATTTATTGCTATACAAGTTTGTTTTTTTCTCATCCACTCCAGTCTAAAATTCCTTTAACATCTTTCTAAATGACTTGAATGCATTGGGTCTTTTGGTAGTAAATACCCTCCCTGGGAACTACAGCAACAGAGAAGCTACAGCAATACTAGAATTCAGCCATAAGTACCAAGAAACCCTCTTAAATTTCTGACTCCACATTCTTTTCAACATTAGAAACTTCAAACTGGGGGTGAACACTGGGTGCCTAGTAATAGCTGCTTAAAGTGAACATAAGGCAGAAAAATAGCATTAGGTGAAGCATGGTTTCTCAACAGGAGGTGTCCTTTCAAAAAAGTCCTTCTCTAGGAGGGACAGACTGAAAATCTAGGGCACAGGCTAAAGCTGAGGAGTTCTTCTTCAGGTAAACCAGAGATCTACTTTTAAAACTTTGTAGTTGATTGAATCAAGCCGTGCAGATTATCTAGGATAATCTCCCTTACTTAAAGTTGACTGATTATAGAGATCCAGTCAAGATGGCAGAGTAGCTAAATGGCTGTGCTTACTTCCTCTTATGACTATATCAAAATTACAACTAAACTACAGAACAACCATCATTGAAAATCACCTGAAGTCTAGCTGAACCGAAGCCCTACAATTAAGGAGATACAGGAGAAGCCACCGTGAGGATGGTAGAAGGGGCAGAGATGTGGAACAGGCTGGTTCCACCCCTGTGTGTGACAATTGAAAATCGGGAGAGATAATTCAACCTCAGAGACCTCCCCCAGAAAGGTAAGGGGTCTCAGCCCCACATCAGGCTCCCCAGCCTAGGGTCTCAGTGCTAGGGAGAGAAGTCCCCATAACTTCTGGCTGTGAAAACCAGCAGAGATTGTAGCTGAGTGAGACAGAGGGTGGCTACAGTCCTAGAAGCTCCTCTTTAAGGACCCACACAAGCACATACTCCCACACATGCATATACTCACAGGTGGACTTACTGACCTTGAGCACCATGGATATACAGGGAGGAACTGAATTGTCTGGCATCAGGGCGAGAGCTGACGGGGCAGCTTTCTCCTGGACTGAAAAGCTGGTGGAAGCCATTGCTTCTCTGTTCAGCCTTCGCCCTTCCTGTGTGTAGATGCAGGTAGCTGCCATGTCTGAGTCTCCATCAACCTGGCTAACCGTTCATTCTCCGTGATTCCCTAAGATCCTGCCCCACCAAAACTTCAGGCTGATTCAAACTGCTTCCAGTCACTTCCATACAAACAGCTTTTCTTGGCTCATGCTGTGGACTCTCCTAAAATTTCTCAAAGGTTCACAAAACCCATACAAACAGCATCTGACTTTGGCATATCCTTTACCTCTGGCTAAGTAGCCCTAAGCCAGCACAAGTGAAAGCCAGAAACAGTTGGCAGCCTGGCCTCTTGAGGTACCTCCAAGACCAGTGTCAAGAAGGTCATCTGTGGATTGCTTTGTGGTTCATGTCAGGTGGCCCCGGTCAGGGCACAGGTGGTGGCTGAACTTGGCCTGGGGTAGGGCCCCTCTTATGGGGCCCTGAGGCTGACAAGTTCATACCCAACCTAAGCATCACCCAACCACCCTCAGGGACAACACAACCAAAGGGAAAACTGGGCAGGCAATCAAGTCCCACTAAAATGAATCCTGCTCTGTAGGGTCAGCCCCTGAACAGCAGCTCCTCCACTGTGGTCACAGCCAGTCCTCACATCCAATCAACCCAATGGCCAATCCCTCACACTGATATGCAAACAGCAACCAAAATAGAAAATATAAATAATAAAATGGCAATAAATACTATCTAACAACAATTACTTTCAATTTAAATGGATTAAATACTCCAATAAAAGATAGGGTGGCTGAATAGGTAAGAAAACAAGCTGCTCACATATGCTGCCTAAAGAGACTCTTCAGATGGAAAGACACAAAAGTGAAAGTAAAGGGTTAAGAAAAGCATATTTCATGAAAATGGAAATGGAAAAAAAAAAAAAGAAAGAAAAAGTGGCATAGGAATACTTAAACCAGACAAAATAAACTTTAAAACAAAGTCTACAACAAGAGACAAAGAAGGACCCAGTAGTCCCACTTCTGGGTAATTACCTAAAGAAACCCAAATGCTACTTGGAGGTGATGTGGGCATCCATATATTCACTGCAGCATTGTTTACAATGACCAAGATGTGGAAGCTGCCTGGGTGTCTGTTGATGGATGAATGGGTAAAAAGACAGTGGTGTATGTATACAACAGAATATTGCTCAGCCATGAAAGGGAATGGGTTCTTGCCATCTGTGTCAATATGGAAGGACCTGAAGGGTATTGTGCTGAGTGGAGTATGTCAGACAGAGAAAGACAGATGCAATGTGATTTCACTTATATGTGGAATCTAAATAATAAAATAAACCAACAAACAAAACAGAAACAAACTCATAGATACAGAAAACATTTTGATGGTTTTGCCAGATAGGAGAGTATTTGAGGGGTGGGTGAAAAAGGGGAAAGGACTTCTTTGTTGTTACAAAGAAGTCATGGAGATGTAGGGTTTAGCATAAGGAATATAGTCAGTACTAATATAATAACTATGTATGGTGTCAGAATGGTACTTCATTTATCAGGGTGATAGGTGGGAGAGAGTTTGGGGGGCAGGGTGAAAAAGGTGAAGAGATCAAGAAGCACATAAAGGTAGTTACAAAATAATCATGGGGATTTAAAGTAAAGCATAGGGAATACAGTCAGTAATATGGTAATAACTATGTATAGTGCCAGATGGGTACTAGATCAGTTCGGGGATCCCTTCTTAAATTATATAAATGTCTAACCACTGTGCTATACACCTAAAATTAATATAACATCATACTGAATGTCAACTGCTATTGAAACATTTAAAGGGAGGGTGGGAAATGAAGGGAAATAAACATAATGTTAATTTAAAAATAGTCTTTCTCTTCTTTTTTTCCAGTGTTGGCCAGAGTACCCTAGCAACATTATAATCTGAGATAGATGCTCTGCTATTTTATTTATTCACTATATTAGCAGTGCAGGGTTTAATTCCTCTGGCTCCAGAGGTAACTGCAACCACCATGGAAATTATCGAATTTGAGCGTCTTTCAAGAAGTTAGGATACAGATACTCAAAATAAATTTCAGAAACAAACGTAACTATTATTTCCTATGAAATAAATGAAATAAATTTCACCTTGCTTCTATAAAGCTTCCATGTTACTGGATATTTTGAAATAACAGTGGACATTTTTGGCTTCAATTTAATAAAATACTCTTTCTTGGTTTACAAACCAATCCTTTCACTAAGGACAAAAATGAATGATAATCTCCTATGCATTTTTTTTTTTTAAAGAAAGCTTTTTAGGTAGGAAGGTTATTGTCTCTGGCCCAAGGCTTTATCTGCAAACCTTTGGTATGTTCCATGTTCTAACAATTTGGTCTAAAGAGAAAAATAATATGCATTCGCACCACTGACAGCTATAAAGAACTGAAATGTATGTGTTAATTTTCCCTCTATTACCTCCATACATTTGCATATTTTTAATGATTACCCTAATAATAGGAGCATGGGAAATACTTAATTCCATCACTATTCATTTTTCCCCAGATTTTTAGCTTAATCATTGAATATGGACATGGATGACTGAATATGACATGTAATTAAGTATTCAATCTAGCGTTATTAATGACAAAGAAGGTACAACTTGATTTATACTGGCCCATTACTTATCTTTAACCCTCCACTACTGGTATTTTTGTGAAGTTCAAATAAGTAATATAAAAAAAATTGAAGTTCAGAAAAGATTTAAAGAAATTTTACACCACACTGAGTCAAAAGGAGAAAACACTTTTACATTTACATAAATCATCTATGAATCATCAATGACCTTTCAAAAAATGTGTTTTAAGTATCTACTCTTAGAGACGCTTTTGGATAAGCTACGATTAAAGAGCAGTAAACTATCTGAATGAACTTAACTATAATTTGAAGAATTTTAATAATTCTATTTAGGTGTGAATGTCTCATGTGTCTCATTTAGATACATTCATTATTTTGATGTACCACATCAGTATATGACTTTGGGATCCACCAATAATTATTTATGTTGTGCTCTTCTGGGGGATGGTTTTATTTTTCTATATTTCTTCTAAAATACGGATTAGAAGTTTTTAAAATAAATCCTGTTTGTAACATATGAGCCATAATTTCAACACCTGTTTATATAACTGTTTTTAAAAATATTGGATTGGCTTCAATCACCTGGAGGATATCTGGTGTGATGCACGTCAATTTTTTCTTTCTAACAATCCTCTGTTTTTGCGTTTTGTTTTTTTTTTTTCTTTCATTGACTCTGTTGCAGTGTCTAACTTTGTTAGCTATGTTATGCCTGTTGAACTCCAAGTTTCTGGGAAGATTTAATCAAAAGAGAAGGAAAATGTCACTTTCAAATGACTTAATACAATTCTCTTGACAGCATGCTGTACTGTGTTTCTAAATGTTCTTAGCAAACTAACAGGCAAGAGTTTTTCAATATACTGTAATTTCTCCTAACAGTTTTTTTTATTCTCCTTCTACATTTAACAATTTTGTCTGTTTTAATTATTTTTATCAACAATCCCTCAATTATTCCCTCCTCTAATTCTTCTTTCTCTAATATAATTTCCATAAAGTAGAATGTGCGTTTAATAGCTCACTCCTATCTAGTGATCATCTATCTTTTCTCATTTCTTTTATGTAGATCATGTTCTCTTGTTCATTTTTTCACTTAGATTCCCTTTCTTCCTACCATTTGCCTTACATTTCTTCTCTTTGATTCTCAGTTAACACAGAGAAGATGTAAAAGGGAGAAAGAGAACTAACATTTTGAACTCATTCAACCAGTGAGGCATTATGCGAGGTAGTTTTTATCTCTTGTGCAATTTCATAGCAAACATATGAAGTATACAGTGCATATCCGTATGACATATACAAAGGGTGCCAAAAAAATATACACATTTTAAGAAAAGAAAAGAAACTGTATTAAAATTGTAATACTCAATATATACCAATAACGAAAGATGAATACAAGTCACGTTTGACTTCTGCAATCACAAGAGCTGCTCCAAGTGGTTACCAACAGCATCCAGACACTTCTGAGTATGGCGAACTACTGCTTGAGCAACATTGACCAAAGTGACACCTTTTTTAAAATGTGTATACATTATTTTGACCCCTCTTTCTATATTAAAACATTAAAAATCTGTCTCAAAAATATGTTATCCAAGTTACACATTTATTGTATAAATAAAATAAAATTCAAACCCACGTCACATACTTCTCAAAGTTTGTTCATCTCACTTTGTCATTTCCCTACCACCATCACTAGGAAGCATGTAATCATAAACCACTCATCCTAGGTATTTCTTGTCCTAGTTCCCCCTGCCTGTTGAGAACCATTAGGACCTTCTCATCCAGACACTACTACTGCCAGGCAGTTGATGCTCAGAATCTCCAGGTGTGAAAGTGATGGGCTCTGTGAAACCCTCTGATGATAGTAACCAGACTTGTTCTCTCCAATGGCAAAGAAATGCTTCGCTCCATTTTATTATTTCAATTTGCCAAATGCATATCCAAAGAATGTTGCTTATGCCCTAGTATTGTTAGAGGGTGTTTTTTGTTTTGAATTTTTTAGTGAGACTTTTCTTTACACACGTAAGACTAAAACGTAAACCCGTAGATATCTGGGCCTAGACACAAATCTAAGTGACCATCACTACACAAGAAACTAAGATTTTATAGGGATCATACTTGTTCACTTGACTCTACTCCCTTAAGGTGTTTTCTTCTAACAGACATCTCAGTCCTTAATGTGCTTCTGATAAGATGGGAATCTCTTATCTATCATTTAGAATAAAAATTATTGATAATTTACTTAAATAATGTTCTATGATAATTGTAGTTTTAAATCGTAAAATGGGGAAATATGGTTCTTAGCCATGATAAATCTCTAGTATAACTAGAAACAGACAGCAAGAAGTTAAATACATTTCTTTTTAAGATCCATAGACCAAAACTCAGCAATGAATCTAGGCCCATTCTAAGTAAAAAATACATGAATAGTCTCTCTTCCCTTATAGGCAGAAACCAGCCAGGACCTTATCATTCTGTTATTTTCATGGTGGATAAAACCCTCAGGAAAATTCAAAGATAAAACAATCAACCAAATTTTAAAAGAGAGTGAATAATGCCACATGTGTGCCGCATACTGTAAATACTGAGTAGTATATTTTGTTTTGTTTTTTATTAAGACACTGATTCCAAGCTCTGACAAACCCCATTGCTGATTTATGTATATCTTAATCAAAATGCAATTAAGTCATCTGTGCAAGAAGTTATTATCAATTAATAATATAGCGTAAAGTTATTCAAAAAGGGTCAACTTTAAAAATCATCAGCATAACTGGAAAAACAATCCTTAATATCAAATAGGCAAAAATTGATGCAGACAAATGACTGGTGTTTAGAGATCATAGAAATTAAAGACATCCAAATACAACTGTACTTGGCAAAAGCACTATGCCCCTCAATTTGCTTCTTTCTGATGTCTTAGAAAGCCACAATTCACATAATGTCATACCATTTTTCCATGACACTTTTCCTACAGGTCTCTGCAAGTAAGGACTAAGCCTTTGTATTCTATTCACAGACCACAAGACATGAGCACACAGCTATTCCTTTCATCTGAAACCAATACATGACAGTACACACGGAGAACTCAACATGAGAGGTGGCGGAGATGAACAGCATTGTAGTTCCATGTAAGTTTATAGAACTGAAGATGTGTTGTTCTGTTATTAAATCTGTGAGACATTTCTCACATATTTGAAAACAACTTTTCAGGTGTTATCTTGTGAAATAAGTGTCCTAAAAAATGTCTCCGCCTACCTTCCTTCAGGAGTGTCAGAACCAGCTGTGCCTACCGGAATGAATACAAGGTTATAAGAATAAATAGAGCTTCTTCTTGGTGAAAGTTCCAGCTCTGAAAGTTCCAACTCTACAAGTTCAAGCCTGTCCAATCCTGTTAGGAAAATATTCTGCCAATGCACAGGTGTCTATGTAGAGAACAGGACGTCATAGGAATGGCAGCAGAGGGGCGTACTTTTTTAATTCTCCTCCGGATCTTATCACAAAGGGGACATCTACAACCCATCAAAGGACTCTCTGCTCATCTCACAGAAAAGCTAAGAGACTTGTGCAAGGATTACTTGAAGGTGGGCATATTGGGCAAGTAGGGGAAGAGGGAAGGGAGCAGAGTGGAAACACGGCCCACATCTGTGGCGGTGGAAACGCTGCAGGCATCCACAGCTGCAGAGACGCTCGGGATCCAAGGACGGAATAGAGAACACAAAAGCCAGGAGGTGGGCTCTTTCCCTGCGTCCCCCAGCTGATCTCTCCCGCCGAGGGGGAAGCATATCCAGCATTTGAGGCAATAACCTCAATAAGACCTCCAGTTGAGCCCTGGGCCGGACAAAAGACACAAACTCCATACCTGAGTCCCCCCCCCTACTCTTCCAATCCTACCCCCACCCTTCCAGAGACTTAAACGGGCCCCTGAACTGCGGAGTAGTGTCAGATTACAGAGGAGCCTTAGTGCTCAGGCTCTGGGAAGACTGGCAGGCAGCTGTGACCCAGGGAGGAGGCTGGGAAGAGTGTGATTTTTGCTGGGCTAGGAGAGAAGAGACTCCTCCACCCTCAGCAACCACCTTTTCTGGCCTGCAGGAAGAGTGTGATATGGCTGCACTGCAAGAGAGGAGACCCCTCCATAGCCAGCCCCCACCCTTTCTGACCTGCCTAGGGCAGGGCAATTGCAATTGCACAGGCACTCCCAGGGATCAGCAGTAAGCGGCAGATGCAGCTCCAGGCTTTTAGCAGCTCAGAAATCTCCCGCCCGCTACACACACACACACACACACACACACACACACACGCACAGAAGAAGTGCCCTAAGACTCAGGAGAACTGGACACAGGTCTGGTGGTGCTACTCTCAGTGTGCATATGTTCAGGAAAGGGCAGAAACTGCACTGACTTTGTAAAAACTACCATCCAGACCCCTCAGTCACATGCATCTAAATCTGCAGTCCCAACAACACTCTGGGCACCAGGTGACCAGTTCTGCCTGCACAACACGCAGGAGTCCCTTTGGTACAGCAGAGGACAACCTGGAGATTACTTGGTGGACTTAAGCCAAGACTGGCACTGCTTTTTGTTTTGTTTTGTCTTTATATCTTTGACATCTTTGCCTGGGTTGAGTGAAGGTTGTCGGTTGTTTTTACATGTGAATGTATTTGATTTTTTCTTTGTTGTTGTTGTTGTTGTGCTTAGTGATTTGCTTTGTTCTGAAATTGCCCTACCAGGGCCCAGCTTAAGACGCACAAGATTCAACATATCTAGAGGCCAACTCCAGACCAAACCAGAGTACTGCCAGGTTTGACCTACAAGTGATACACCCAGGGGGAATTCTCTGCAGGCACAAGAGCCTATAGAGGCCAAACCACATTTACATGGTCAACCCTCACGCAGCAGAACACGCTGAGGTGGGCAGAGCCAAGTCTCACAACTAGTCAGCCTAGGAGTTAACTCCACCTACTCACAATCGAAAAGCAATTAAATATCTCCTTTAACAGGACAATATACACAACACAAGAGTCACCTTTGGAGCACACGCAGAGGAGAAGAACAAAGTAGTGCAAGTCAAATATAAAGGACACATACTGCATAAGACAATCCAGCAAGAACTAAGAACTCTAGGGGATCTACCCAATACATCAAAGCAAACACAGAGAGTCAGCCACAATGGGGAAACAAAGAAACATGTCTCAAATAAAAGAACAAAAGAAACCTCCAGAAATGGAACCAAATGAAACAGAGGTAACCAACCTATCAGAGACAGAGTTCAGAACACTGGTGATAAGAATGTTTAAGGAGCTTAGAGATGACATAAACAAGGATAGTGAAATCATAATGAACAACCAGTTAGAACAAAAGAACACAATTACTGAAATTAAGAACTCAAATGAAGGAATTACCAGCAGGTTAGATGAAGCAGAGGATTGAATCAGTGACTTAGAAGACAAGTTAGCAGAGATCACCCAAACAGAACAACAGAAAAAAAAAAAATAAAAGCCAATGAAGATGGTTTCAGAGACCTCTGGGATAACATCAAGCGCAACAAGATGCACATCATAGGAATACCAGAAGGAGAAGAGAGGAAGCAAGGGATTGAGAACATATTTGAAGTAATAATGTCTGAAAACTTCCCTAACCTGATGAAGGAATCCAACACACAAGCCCAGGAAATGCAGAGAGTTCCAACCAGGATAAACCCAAACAGGTCCACACCAAGACACATTATAGTTAAAATGGCAAAGCTTAAAGAAAAAGAAGAGAATCCTAAAAGCAGAAAGAGAAAGACAGAGTGTTACATACAAGGGACCTCCCATAAGACTATCAAATGACTTTTCTACAGAAACATTGAGGGCCAGGCGGGAGTGGCAGGAGATACTCAAAGTGATGGAACACAAAGGCCTACAACCTAGATTGCTTTATTCACCAAGGCTATCATTTAAAGTTGATGGACAGATAAAGATATTCCCAGAAAAGAATAAGCTAAAGGAATTAATTACCACCAAGCCAGCATTGTAAGAAATACTAAAAGGACTTCTGTAAATTGAAGAAAGATGAAAACAATTTAACTAAAATTTTAAAATGGCAATAACTATGTACCTATGAATAATCACTTTAAATGTAAATGGATTAAATGCTCCAATCAAGAGACACAGGGTGGCTGACAGAATAAGAAAGCAATACCCTTACATACACTTCATACAAGAGACTCACCTCAGATCAAAAGGCTGAAAGTGAAGGGTTGGAGTAAGATGTGTCATGCAAATGGAAATGAGAAAAAAGCTGGAGTTGCAATACTTATAGCTGACAAAATAGACTTTAAAATGAAGAATATATTAAAAGACAAAGATGGGCACTACATAATAATAAACGGATCGATCCGACCATAGGACACAACCCTAGTAAACATCTATGCACCCAACATAGGAGCACCTAAATATATAAAACAGATATTGATTGACATAAAGATAGAGATCAACAGTAACACTATCATAGTAGGGGACTTCAACACATCTCTGACAACAAGGGACAGGTCTTCCTGGCAGAAAATCAATATGGAAACAACAGCCTTAAATAATACATTGGACCACTTGTATTTAATCGATATTTTCAGAGCATTTCACCCCAATGCTGCAGAATACACGTTCTTCTCAAGCACACATGGAACATTATCCAAGATAGACCATATGTTAGGCCACAAAACAAATCTTGATAAATTTAAGAAAATTGAAATCATACCAATTGTCTTCTCTGATCACAGAGCTATGAAATTAGAAATGAACTACAGGAAAAAAACTGAAAGACACACCAATTCATGGAGGCTGAATAACTTATTACTAAATAATGAATGGGTCAAGCAGGAGATCAAGGAAGAAATCAAAAGATATCTCAAGGTAAACAAAAATGAAAACACGACAACCCCAAATCTATGGGATGCCGCGAAAGCAGTCCTAAGAGGGAAATTCATAGCATTGCAGGCCTACCTAAAGAAACAGGAAACATCACTAATCAACAGTTTAACTTCACACTTAAGGGATCTGGAAAAAGAACAGCAAAATAAGCCCAAAGGGAGCACAACGAAGGAGATAATAAAGATCAGAGCAGAAATAAATGAAACAGAAACCAGAAAAACAATACAAAAGATCAATGAATCCAAGAGTTGGTTCTTAGAGAAGATAAACAAAATTGACAAACCTTTAGCCAGATTCATTAAAAAAAGGAGAGAGAGGACCCAAATTAATAAAATCAGAAATGAAAGAGGAGAAGTGACAACAGACACCGCAGAAATACAAAAAAATTAAGAAATTACTATGAGCAATTATATGCCAACAAATTTGACAATCTGGAAGAAAAGGACAATTTTCTAGAGGCGTACAACCTTCCAAGGATAACTTAAGAAGAAAAAGAAAACCTGAATAGACTGATTACCCCTAGATCAGATGGCTTTACAGGTGAATTTTTCAAAACGTTCAAAAAAGAATTATCACCTATTCTCTTCAAGCTCTCGAAAAAATCCGGAAGGAGGAAAGACTCCCAAACACTTTTTACGAAGCCACTATCACCCTGATCCCAAAATCAGACAAATACACCAAAAAAAACCAAAAACTACAGGCCAATATCACTAATGAACATAGATGCATAAATCCTCAACAAAATATTAGTGAACAGAATTCAGCAATACATTATAAAGATCATACACCATGATCAAGTGGGATTCATTTCTGGTATGCAACCGTGGTTCAATATCTGCAAATCAATTAATGTGATACACCACATTAACAAAATGAAAAATAAAAATCACATGATCATATCAATAGATGCAGAAAAAGCATTTGACAAAATCCAGCAGCCATTTATGATAAAAACCCTTAAGAAAGTGGGAATGGCAGGATCATATCTCAACATAATAAAGGCCATATGTGATAAACTCACAACTACCATCATACTCAATGGGGAAAAGCTAAAAACATTCTACTTAAGATCAGGAACAAGGCAAGTTTGCCCACTTTCTCCACTTCTATTCAACATAGTGCTGGAAGTTCTAGTGACAGCAATCAGTCAAGAAAAAGAAATAAAAAACATCCAAATTGGGAAGTAGGAAGTAAAATTGTCATTATATGCAGATGATATGATACTATATATAGAGAACCCTAAAAACTCCACCAAGAAACTATTAGAGCTGACAGATGAATTTAGTCAAGTAGCAATATACAAAATTAATATTCAGAAATCAGTTGCATTTGTATATATCAATAATAAAACATCAGAAGGGGAAATTAACAAAGCAATCCCATTTACAATTGTTCCAAAGACTATAAAATACCTGGGAATAAATTTAACTAAAGAAATAGAAGATCTGTACTCAGAAAATTATAAGACACTGAAGAAAGAAATGAAAGAAGATACAAATAAATGGAAACACATACCATGTTCATGAATAGGATGAATTAATATAGTTAAAATGTCCGTACTGCTTAAGGCAATATACATATTCAACGCAATTCCTATCAAACAACCACTGACGTTTTTCATAGAAATAGAACATATAATCCTAAAATTTATATGGCACATTAAAAGACCCCGGATAGCCTCAGCTATCTTGAAAAATAAGAATAAAATGGGAGTTACAACAATACCTGACATCAAATTATACTACAAGGCTACAGTAATGAAAACAGCATGGTAGTGGCATAAAAACACATAGAACAATGGAACAGAATAGAATCCAGAAATATATCCATGCCTATGTGGCCATTTAATCTACAACAATGGAAGCAAGAATGTACAGTGGGGTAAGGACAGTCTATTCAATAAATGGTGCTGGGAAACCTGGACAGACACATGCAAAAAAATGAAGCTGGACCACCTCCTTACACCATATACAAAAATAAATTCAAAATGGCTTAAAGACTTAAATGTAAGATCTGAAACCATAAAATAACTAGAAGAAAATATAGGAAGAAACTTCACAGACATTTCCTGGAGTAGGATTTTTACTGATATATCCCCTCGCACAGGGAAGTAAGAGAAAAAATAAACATGTGGGATTACATCAAACTAAAAAGTTTTTTCACAGCAAAGGAAACCATCAATAAAACAAAAAGGGATCCTACTAAATGGGAAAACATATTTGCCAATGATATATCTGATAAGGGGTTAATATCACAAATTTATAAAAATTTCACTCAACTCAACTCCGAAAAAACAAACAACCCAATTAAAAAATGGGCAGAGGACATAAAGAGACATTTTTCTAAAAAGGACATACAGATGGCAAACTGACATATGAAGAAATGCTCAACCTCACTAACCATCAGAGAAATGCAAATAAAAACCACAATGAGATACCACCTCACCCCAGTCAGAATGGGTATCATCAATAAATCAACAAACAACAAGTGTTGGTGTGGATGTGGAGAAAAGGGAACCCTTGTGCAGTGCTGGTGGGTTTGCAGATTGGTGCATCCACTATGGAAAACAGTATGGAGGTGTCTCAAAATCTGAAATGGAACTACCTTATGATCCAGTAATTCCACTCCTAGGTATCTATCCAGAGAAACCCAAAACTCCAATTCAAAAATCTTTATGCACTCCTATGTTTATTGCAGCACTATACACAATAGCCAAGACATGGAAACAACCAAAATGCCCATCGGTAGATGACAGGATTAAGAAATTTATAAAGAGATTTCTTTTTTATTTATAATATTAATTTATTTATTTATAATAAAATGTGCCAGTGGTACATTTATACAATGGAGTATTATGCAGCCATAAAGAAGAAAGAAATCTTACCATTTGCAACAACATGGATGGACCTAGAGAACATTATGTTAAGTGAAATAAGTCAGACAGAGAAAGACAAATACCATATGATCTCACTTATATGAGGAATCTAAAGAAAAGAATAAATGAATGAACTAATCAGAAAGAGTTTTGGAAACATAGAGGAATAACTGAGGGTTGCTAGATGCGTGGGGGGGTGGGGGTAAGGGGGAAGGTGAGGGGATTAGAAAACAGTCAGTAACCACAAGATGGCCACGGGGTTTTGAAAATTAATTTTGGGAATGTAATCAATAATGTTGCAAAGATTTTGTTGGGTATCCAATAGACACTTGTCCCATTTGGGAGACTACCTCAGGGATGATGTAGATGCCTGATCATTGCACTGCACACCGGAAGCTGAACAATAATGAATGCCAACTATAATTTTATATATATGTACATATATGTATATATGTATGTATATACTTACAAGAAGCAGAGTACAGCATTAGGAATAGAGACAGTGGAAATGTAATGGCTCTGTGCGATGTCAGAGGGAGAGTGGATGGGGAGGGCGTTCACACAGTGTGAGGGATATAAATGATAAACGTCTAAATATTACTTTGTCTTGTGTACCTGAAACTAGTAAAAAAAAAAAACGAATAGAGAGGATAAAGACACTGCCAACCTCTCAGCGAGTGCCCCAGGTCTGGGGGGTGGGGGGAGGAGGAACTACCCTAATGTAGGAAACTATAAAGGAGTTTTGACTCCATCATGGTATAATTTATGAGGAATAATACTCAAAGGGGCACTGTGATGATGTTAGGGTATCGCTCAAATATTCTCATACCCAGATACAGTGAAACTTTCATAGATTCATTGCTTTTTCGTTAATAATTTCATTCATTCCTTCATTTATTCATTTTTATTGTGAACCCATTGTCTCAGTAAATCATAAAACAAACCACATAGATGCTTAAGCTAAAAAAGCCTAGGTGCCATTCCTGATTCCTTTCTTTCTCTCTCTCTTCCCCTGTATTCAATTTTCTGGTTTCTACCTGGACTCACTTCAAACATCACCATCTCCTCAAGGGACTCTTCAATCATCACCCGGATCTAAAATAGCCTCCCACAGCCATTTTATTTCCATCACATCTCTTTGTTTATATATTTTCTTCTAATTTTTGTCACCATCTGTCAGTATTGTGTTTGTTCTTATTCATGCCCATATTCCCAACAGTGACCTAAACACAACTTTAAGCATTATAGGTATCATATGTATATTTATTGACTGAATAATTTTTGCCAAATATCTCAAGTTCTCAAATTCTGTAAAAGAGGGATATAAGACTGAAATGTTTATTTGGGAGACCAATAAAAGTGAATAAACCTACTGAAGAGAAAGCCCTTTGTCTCCTCAGTGGGTCAACACAAAGATATATGACACCATGTCAAATTCTTGTTTAGTTTTGAATGGTAGTGGCAAGGTCAGTTGCAATTGCATATTGAAATATCACCGTGTGAATTTAGAGTGTTATATATAATGGAAGAGGTGAAAGATAATGGCAATAAACGAGAAATCATGTACAATTAGGGCCCTACTGGGGAAACACTCAGAGAAAAAGGCATTTTATCACCTTATCATCTAAGCAAGTAAGAGTTACACTTGAGCATAATCAGTTATTCAACATGTATTTATTTAGAATCCACTGCATGTTATTTATTGTTATATCCTTAGTATTTAGCTAATATCATGAGGCATGGTTCCTGCCCTGAAGGAATGCATAAATTTGCTTATAGGCTGCATTTTCTTGTGCTCAATCTTCGGCTAATTATAGTGGCTGACATAAAGTAAAGGGTGCTAGTTTTACCTATGTTACAATCTGTAGAAAATAGACTACATAACCTGTCAATTGAAAGGCTTATTTCTGACAAAGGAAAATTGCTGATACTGACATATGTAGAAGATTTAAAGTAAGATTTGTATACATTCCATTGGAGCATTAGTTTTTACATAGGGCTTCTTGATATATTCCTAAATTATAACTGTACATATGCTGTACAGCACATATTTCTAAATTATAACTGTACATATATCATATATATAATAACTCAACTTGCAATTTGTCAGAATCAAAGGACAATTATAATTACCAAATGTGAAGTGAAAAGCGGACATCTACCAGTCTAATAGGACAAGATAGTGCTTCTAAACTGTTAATGTACAATAGATCACCTTGAGATCTTATTAAAATGCAAACTCACTAGGGCTGAAGTGAGGCCTGAGGCTCTGAATTTCTTACAAACTCAAAGATTATGCCAATGCTGTTTGTCCAGGGCCACACAGTGGTTTGAAATTTGAATTATTGATTATTGATTTGGAAAGTAAGTTCAGAGGTGGGAATTTTTTGTTGTTGCTAATCTGAATTAAAAAAAAAATTGCTAAATCTTATTGAAAATATGTTAAGAAAGAGAGATTACAGCAAGAAACAATGGGTGGATCCACTCTTACAGGGAAGGGCTCCCTTCCACTACAAGAAAAGCCGTCATAGGTTAGTTTACATCCAGAAAATAAATGCTTTTGAAAATTCACCTTGTGGCTTATTTGGGAGATTTCCCTGTAGATCTCCAATTTTGACATGGAAACCTGGGTCAGGATCCGAGACAGAAAGCCCATAAATGTATCAAGCAACCTGAGCTGCTCATAGTTCTCACTGAATAGCTGCTTGCTCCTGCAGAACAGAAACTTGTCAGCAACAGTCATTTCTCTCTCCAAGTCTGTGTATGATGATATTCAGCTTTCCCACTAAAAGGGTTCTGTTAAGAGATCCTTGTTTAATGCCAAACCCCCAAGGACAACTTAAGAAGCGATAAATTACTGAAATAGAGAAAAATAGACTAGTGAATTTGGCTAGCATTTTAACACTAAGAGAACTCAGGGTATTCTGTTTTCATGAAGTTATATGGCATTAAATCCTGAGTCCAGAATTAATAACTGTTCATCTGTTGAACTGAAATATATAAAGATGTATGTATATTCCTTGGACTGGGGATCTGTTCATTCCATTTCAGAAGCCATAGGTTTACTTATGCTATGACTCAAGGACTGTCTCACAGTGTAAAGTTAATGTGGTTTAAAACATGATTTGACAAGAGATTTGTTTTGTTTCTGCCTCACTTTGAGATTATCAGATTCCTCCTGAGAGAGAAAAGCATGACAACCCAACAGATCCTGAGGAAAGCCAGCCTCTCGGTACAAAATCCTCTTCTATTAAAGGGTCATGTTTTCTGTGTCCTCTAGGACCATTCTTGTGCTCTTGCAATTTTTCACTTACTATTTTAATAACGTTATTAGAGGACAAAAGCACACACAGGTGTTATCTCACAGAGACTATCATGATGTAAAGGTATTCAGAGTGCTTACTCAGATTCTCAACTTGGCCATTTTACTTATAAAAGATCTCTCAGACCAAAGGCAAGAATCTGAGCAAAGAATTCATACCCTCACTTCCCATTTAGTATATCATTTTATTATTTGGTAAAAGGAAATATGTGAGAAGACTCTATCCTTCCAATTTGCTAACCTGAAGAGTATTTTCAGATTTCTCTCTTACCTGGTAAAGACTTTATTTCTCAAAGCTCAAAAATAGTTTTTATATCATATTTCTTTGCTTTTTTCCAGAAAACCAAAAGGCTTCTACCTAGAACAGTGACTAAGAAAATGCCTTCCAAGAATGTAAAATGTTTCCACATATTAACCAGTTATTTATCAAAACTACCATAATGTAAAATAACAAATACACACAGTTTAAAGGGGATTATCCCACTTTTAGGCATTAGGGGATTAAGGTAATTAATTGCCCAAGGTTGTAGAGGTGAACCGGTGTCATTGTTCAGGCAAAACAGAATGCCTGGATCATAATAGGTTTCAAAACTATTTATTGCCTAGATTATTTGTGCACAAAAATCATGCCCCAGTAGTCTTTTTGTTGTGGTGGTTAATTTACCTCACTCTTACTTAGGAAGGATTTTATTTCCTGGGTGTCATTAGATCCTCAATGTAGACTTTTCTAAGCCTCAGGCTATGTCTCATTTAGACTTTTCTTTCAGAAAGCCTCTTTCTACATATACTTTCATCTTAATCCATGGATTTATATACAGGTTTAATGGAATTTGACATTTTCCCACAATTTCTCTCCTCTGGTTGTTGCAAGTTAGGGTTACTAGGTCATAATGGAATGAATGTGACTTTTACTTTTTAAACGACGTGTTAACACCAAATATACCTTATCGCCTTGGTAGGAGATGGTCAATAGCTTATTCTTATAGAAAATATCTAATGCAAATTTGTATGTTAGTTCTGTTGCTGAATAGATAGGTTTGCCTGATAATATTTCTAACTGATTGATTTAATAAAACTCATTACTAATTTTGAGATTCTTTTCTGCTTAGGGTCTATTAATATCACTACTAAATTATAAAGATTAGAGCATTTATTTAAGTTGCAAATATTTGCAGATAATATAAAATGAAATACTAGAAACTTACTTGCCCTGTTAACTATATTGGAGAATATCCACTTAGATGGGGATGTAGTGTTCTGTGAGCAAAAGAAAAATACAGACTTTGATTTCAATCAAAATTTTTCTACTAATCAACTTACGGAAATGGGAAAAGTGAACTAACATTTTTTACTTTAAATTTTAAATTAAATTTAGACTTAGAAGTTGCAAAAATAGTACAGAGAATTCCTTTACATTCCTTACTCAGCTTTTTCTAATGTTAGCACTATATATAACCATATACAAGTGAAAAAACCAGGAAAGTGACATTGTTACTATATTATTAACCACATTGCAGATTTGACTCAAATTGCATCACTTTTTTCACTAAATCTTTTTTTCCCCAGTATGTGTTTCCATGTCTTCTTTTTTACACAAAGGTGGTATCTTGGATCTCACATTGTATGTAGCTCCTATTTCTCTTTGCTCTTCATTATGTGATTTTGCTTTCTTTTTTCTTTTCTTTCATGATCTTGCCATTGGTAAGAGTACTCATTATCTGTTTTGTACAGTCTTCCTCAATTTAGGTTTGTCAGATGTTCTGTCATAACTAAAATCAGTTTATACTTTATTGGTGCAAAAACATCATAGAAATGATTTTGAGTCTCATTTAATTCATTGTCAAAACAAGGTAAATTAAGATAAAGTCTTTTTTTAAATATAAATTCCATTATTTTGTTCTGCTCTTCTTGTAATTTTTTTGTACTGTTAAATTAGGTCTTCTCTATAACAGAAAATGACATTTAAAGAATAACATATTTTAGTATTATTATTTCCTTGGGATGGAGACGCTATTATTCAACTGCAGCTATGCTTAACATACCATAGGCATTTTTATTTTTTAACAGAAAAATTAATTTTTTTTTCAAGAAATTCAGCTTTTGAGAAAACAGATCCAGGGATTTTAGGATACGTGTCATAAAACAAAACTAGCTAGGTTCATCTAAACCAAGGTATGATTATGTGTTATCGTTTGTCTTCCAATAGCCTATTATAGTTTAGAGGTTTGTGCTAAATATTTGCTGCGTATACCATTTCTACTTTTAAATGGATCTTATGACGAGTCTTTACCTGTGCTACATGTTTGTTAACCAGAAGTGGAAGGATGATTTGATTATGTAATCAGTTTACAAATTAGATCCATCCTGGCTTTACTACAAAAGTGAACTGCCTATTTATCAAGAGTATTAACAGCTAACTTTTTAATTTTATTTCTATATGACATAAAAAAGCTGAGAATTTTAAGTATATCATCTTAATTAATTTTCACAAAAACACAATGAGGTGAATATCATTATGATGGTGATTTTACAAATGAGGGATTGAACTTGGAGGGTGGGTTAAATGCCCAGAGATGTCTGCAGGTAAGTATCAGAGTTGATATTTGAGTGAAGACAATCTGACTCCGAAGATTGTCTTTATAATAAACTTAAGCTATAGACACTTTTTCCTCACTAGAAAAGCAGGTGTACTTACAATAGGTACAATCATGGCACTTAAACTCATGAGTTTTGGGGTTCACTGGATTCATAATATTTTAATTTGGGGCTTGGTAGGGGGAAAAATTCAGACTTTTTTTTATTAGTTTCTTTGGGCAAGGTAAAGATAAAAAGTAATGTGATAGATGGAAAAAATCATTTATAAGAAATAAAAGGGAGAAACAAATTTCTGTTAGAGAATTCAAAAGTCAAAATCTCTTTAATCTTATTGTTTTAGTTTCCATTCCTTAAACTCTCAAAATGCAGACTGTTCAGGATTTGGTCTCTGTAATTTTAGGAAGACATCAGAGAAAATCATTAACGTTCACAATGATAATAAATAGAGGATTATTCAGTGTTGATGTATGTATATGATTTTCATGTGAAAGCAGAAGTCACACTGTGTTTCTTAGTCAAATACTCAAGTACTATGGTGAAATTTTCTCTTTGCCCAGAACACAAGGATATAAAGTGAAGCCATGCTTCCTCAGTATCAACTGGCTAATGTCACTGGGTTCAAAGAAAGTAGTGGACTCCATATTCCTTTTCACTGGGAGAAAAATGTATTTCTGTTACATGCATACATTATCTGTATTAGTAACAGCCTGAACTTCTCTAAAGTAGATGAACAGTTTCTTTGAAAACATAATCCAGGATTTATAACACATTTAAACTCCCTTTTTTACTTATCCTGAGAGTTGAAAGACTTTTACATTTGCAAGAACTACTTTTGATAGGAATTCATACAAATTATCCAATAAACTGTGTGACCTTAGATCAAATACATATGGAGACATATTAAAACTTTCTTGGAGAAAACCTTAAGAAATAAACTCATTAAAAACTGTAATAATTATTGTTAGAGTTAGAAATTGTTGATATACTTATTTTTGGGGTCTCAAATCAAATTTAAAGTTTGCTATAATTTCCTACCTTAGGGGTACATTCAGCTTATAGGATTTCCTCAGATTTATATTTAAGTCATTGCACATTTGTTGATCACCTATTCCATGACTTTGTTACACAGGGATTAAAAAGATAAGTGAACTATTATTGTATCTGCCAGCACAATATTTACAATCTGGTAATATAGGAATAATAATATACTCAAAATGCAAAGCAAAGAAGGTAAATAACTTAAGAAAAATATAAAGAACAATCTAGATATAGAGAGAGGCAGAGACAGAAAGAATAACAAGCTTCCTGGATGAGGAGGCATTTATGATTAATTTTACGGGATTTTGACAAGTAAGGGAGAAAGGAAGAAAGACATTCTAGAAAGCAGGAGGGAAAGGGAGAACAAAGACTACAGGTATGTTCAGGTTCTTTGAAGAGTACATAGATGAGGTAGATGATAAAGTTAAAAAGGTAAGAATTTATAGGACTTGGTAGCTCATAGTGTAGAAGGAAAAATTAAAGATAAATTTGTGTTTTAAAAGAACTACGTTTATACTGGTGACTTTATTCAAAAAAAAAAGCAAACAGAAACAAAAAAAAACAAGGAAGGAAAATGCACTAATTTTAGGGGCAGTAGAGTGATATTTGCTTTAATTAAAAGGTTGAGATTAAGGTTCCTGCTTGAAAATTTGGGCTTTTCAATTATTATTTGGACCATAAAAGGGGATGTAAAGAGTACAAAAGTTAGAGTTCCAAGATTTAATATCAAATCCTGGATCTTCTAATTTATATGACCTTAGGTGTGTCACAAACTCTTTGAGCATCATTTTATTCACTATTAAACATTAAGATTAAAAGTGTTTTTAATCTACAGAACTCAATAAATCCAACATGTTCCTGTTGATGTCTGTAAAAAAGTAATAGTTAAAGCTATTAATAAAGGGAAAGACTAGAAGAGGTCTGAAGAGGGTTTAAGGCAATTGCTGTGCTTGATTAATGGAAAAAGGAATTCTAACCATCACATGAAATTTTGTTTGTTGATACCTGTGTTTTCAGTTTTATAACTCACATATGTATACCTATGCAATGTATTACTTGACTTTATTTGTTTATGAATGTTTTAAAAGGGTATCATATAGCATGTAGTCTTCTAAGACTTGTTTTATTCACCTCAGGTTATGATGCTAAGATTCATCCATGATCCTTAATTACATATAATTTTTATTGCTGCATGATATTTCATTTTATGAAACTTCCATATTATATTTATCCATTCTATTGGTCATGAATGGTTTTGTTGCTTCAATTTTTTTGCTGTTACGAACAATGATGTGATGTACATTTTTATGTCTTCTAGTACATACATGCAAGAATGGTATATATCCAGTAGTGTTAAATTTTGTAAAACAAAGTCAAATTGTTTTCCAAAATGGTTGCATCACTTTTCACTTTTACCAGCAATGTGTAAAAGATCCATGTGCTCTCCAGTTTCCTTCAGATATCTTAAATTCTACTGATTAGTGATAGAGAATGGTATCTCTTACTCTTTATTGAACATTCCCAATTAAAATTGGGTGACTTTTCATGTTTATTGGCTACATACATGTTTTGTGACATGTCTATTAATATTATCCAGTTTTATTGTTAATGTCTACTCCATTTTAATTTATGGAATTTGTCTATGTATACTTAATTACAGTCTTTGCTGATAAAATAATTTAAAATAACGTCTCACATCTATTCACTAACTTTAAAGTCCCTTGTGAGAAAAAAGGGTTCTTAATTTTCACACCATCTGTTTGCTCAAATTTTTTGAAGTCTTTCATAAAATATTCTCTGTCCCAATGTCAAAAAATCATGCACTTATATTTCTTCTGAAAGTTTTAAAGTTCAGCTTTTGCTTTCAACATTCTCAATCCATATAAAGCTGATTGTGTGTGTGTGTGTGTATTGTATGAGGTAGAAACTCCACCTCATTTTTTTATTAATGACTCATTTTTTTACTTCAGTTTTTTGAATTTTTTTTTCTTTTTTTCGGTGATCTGTCCAAGTACTTCAGTGATATATTAAAGTTTTATCCAACCCTGAGACTTTTCTTGGCCCTATATTTTGTTTCTGCAGTTGATTTTGTCCTCTCCCCACAGCAATATCATTCTGCCTTAATTGAAGTGTGAAATGTAGAGCAATACTTCCCTCATATTTTTTTATTAACACATATGAACCTATTTTGTGCCAGGCATTATTCTAAGCCCTTTACAAATATTAACTCATGTAATGTTCAAAATAACCTTACAAGGTAGGTACTTCCATTTTTCTGATTTTACAGATGAGGAAACTGAGGCATAGAGAGATTAAGTAACATTTCTAAAAACAGATAGTAAGTGCCATAGGTGGGATTGTAAACCAGGCAGTCTGGCTCTAGAGACCATTATTATCTTTAATATGCTACACTGCTTCTTTGTCTCCAAAAGTGTTTTGGCTATTTTTGGTTTTTTGCTTTTGTATAAATTTTATAATCAACTTATCAAGTGCTGAGAACAACCCTTTTGTGATTTTCTGATTTTTTAAAATTCATTTTATTAATTATATTCAGCACACGATACTATATTAGTTTCAGGTGTACAACATAGTAATTAGACATTTATATACCTTATGAAGTGATCACCACGGTAGTACTCATCTGTCACCATACAGGGTTGTATAATATTATTAACTAAATTCCCTATGCTGTACATTATATCCCTGTGACTAATGTTCTAACTAGCAATTTGTACTTCTTAACCCCCTTCACCTTTTTCACCTGAAACCCACTCCCTTCCATCTGGCAACCACTGGTCTGTTCTCTGTGTTTATGAGTTTGTTTCTGTTATGTTTTGTTCATTCATTTATTTTGTTTTTCGAATTCCACATGTAAATAAAATTTTATGGTATTTGTCTTTCTCTGTCTGACTTATTTCACTTATGGTATCCTCTAAATCCATCTGTGTTGTTGCAAATGGCAAGGTTTCATTCTTTCTATGGCTGAGTAATATTCCATTATATATGTACCACATCTTCCTGATCCATTCATCTATCAATGGATACCAAGGCTGCTTCCATATTTTGGCTATTGTAAATAATGATGCAATGGGCACCAGAGTGATCTTGAGAAAGAAGAACAAAGTTGGAGATATCATGTCCCCTGATTTCAAACTATACTACAAAACTATAGTAATCAAACTGTATAGTACTGGCACAAAAACAAACACACAGATCTACAGAGGAGAGCCCAGAAATAAGCCCATACATCAGTGGTCAAATAATCTATGACAAAGACAAAGGAGGCAAGAATATATGCAGGAAAGACAGTCTCTTCAATAAACGGTGTTGGGAAAAAATGAACAGATACATGCAAAAAAAAAATGAAATGACTGCTTTCTTATACTATATACAAAAATAAATTCAAAGTGGATTAAAGACTTGAATATAATACCTGAATCCATGAAACTCCTAGAAGAAAACATAAACAGTAACCTCTTTAACATCAGTCTTAGCAATATTTTTGGATATGTTTCCTACAGCAAAGGCAACAGAAGCAAAACTAAACAAATAGTATCACATCAAACTAAAAAGCTTTTGTGCCACGAAGTAAATGATCAACAAAATGAAAAGGCAGTATACTGAGTGGGAGAAGAAGATATTTACAAATGATATGTCCAATAAGAGATTAACTGCCAAAATATATGAAGAACTCATATAACTCAACATCAGAAGGAAAAAAAAATCAAACAATCTGATTGAAAAAGAGGCAGAAGACCTGAATACAGATGGCAAACAGACACATGTAAAATTCTCAGCATCACTGATCATCAATCAGGGAAGTGCAAATTAGAACCACACCTATCAGAACAGTTATTATCAAAAAGACAACAAAGAATAAGTGTTGGCGAGGATGTGGAGAAAAGGGAACCTTCATGCATTGTTGGGATGGTCAACTGGAACAACCACTATGGAAAACAGAATGGAGATCTTCAAAAAATTAAATATAGAACTTCCATATGACCCAGCAATCCCACTTCTGGGTATTTATCTGAAGAATTCATGATTCCATTACATAGATACAATGATTAAGGTATAATTAAACACATTAATATTTCTGCTATAAAAACATAATCATAGTTAGGAATATTGCTGAGAGAAATAAAGATCATAAATTGCTTCTGATCAGTTCAGATCTATCCAATTTTGCTGCCAAATGAGTTGTGATGCCAAACTTAAAAAAAAAAAAAAAAAAAGAAAAAGGAAAGAAAATCTCTGTTTAGACCTCTTTAGGTATTTGGAATTGCGGGATGTGTTGTTGCCATTTAACAAATGAGAAAACAAAAAGTCTTTGAGAGGTTAAAAAATCAGACAAACTTAACCAGTGTTCTTAGTTGATAGACTGCCTTTAATTTGTTCCAGCTTCTTTGTTCTGTTTTGTTTTAGTTTTTTTAAAAATGTCCTTATATAGGTTTTTAACTTAAAAAATAAGAATATAGCATTTTGCTTTGATCTGGGTCTATAATGACTCCAGGTCTCTGCCTAACTTACCTTGCTCACTAACATTTCCCTGACTGACAATTTGCTTTTTTTTTTCATCCATCCATATCCAAGTATCCTCTGCTAACTAGTCTCTGCTAGAAACCAGTGAAACAAAATAAGATAATTAATGAATAATAAAAATGCCTGTAAAGCCTGAATCCATGGCAGAAGATGACTATATTTCAAGGCCATTAAGAAGATTTTATGGGCTGGCCAGGTGGCTCAGGCGGTTAGAGCTCCATGCTCCTAACTCTGAAGGCTGCTGGTTCGATTCCCACATGGGCCAGTGGGCTCTCAACCACAAGGTTGCCAGTTTGATTCCTCGACTCCCGCAAGGGATGGTGGGCTGCCCCCCCTGCAACTAGCAACGGCAACTGGATCTGGAGCTGAGCTGCACCCTCCACAACTAAGACTGAAAGGACAACAACTTGAAGCTGAACGGCACCCTCCACAACTATGATTGAAAGGACAACAACTTGACTTGGAAAAAAGGCCTGGAAGTACACACTGTTCCCCAATAAAGTCCTGTTCCCCTTCCCCAATAAAATCTTTATAAAAAAAAAGATTTTATTTATTCTACAACTCAAATTTTAGATTTTGTAATTTAAGACTCGTTTTACATAGGTTGCTTGTAATCTGCTTCACGTCCAAGTAAATGATGTAATTTTTCCAGTTTGAATTTTTTTTTCTCATTTCCTGACTTTTAATTGCTTATACTGCATCAAGTTATTAAGTTTGCCTCCTTTTAAAGTAATAAGTTATATGTATTTCCATTAATATAACATGAGATGATTTTGCAGCCTCTTACATTCAAAAAGGGGACTTCCTTATGAAGTACTGTTCATTAGTCTAGTACCTGGCACATCGCAGATATTCAATAAATACTTGATTAATGAACAATACAGAATGGACAAGATAGAATGGCCTCTTAAAAATGTTGATGTTCATTCTTTCCAAATTGCAGTTTAACAATTGCTTCAGGATTACATATTAAAGGTATCAAGAAAAGGTAATAAAATAAAATACTTGTTTTCCTGCAATAGACTAAAATATAAGTACTGACTTTTTTCACCGAGGTCTGAGGGAAGCCCTAAGTACAATGGGTTCAAGGACAGGCATATAACACACATTCTATAATATTGTTGATTTATATTGAATATCTAAAATGTTTAAAACTTTATTGCATTCATCTGCATTACATTCTATCGCTATAATTGACAATGCTTGAGTATAATTAACATTCAGTTATATGTTCCTTTTTAAATTGTCTTATCTCTTACCAAAAAATTTATGTTACTCAGACCCATGTGTATTGAAGGGTTTAAAGCTATATGGCTTACCATATAGCAACTTCGAAACCATAGTTTATTTGGAATTATATATTAGTTCAGCGCCCTATCTCTGATCTAATGTAACATAATCTGTGGGTTTGACCCTGGTATTCTGTACTTTATAAAATCTTCCTCAAGTGATCATAAAATGCAGGCTGACACTGGCCTATGGAGTAGTGTTGGGAGCCAGTTTGTGCCCCGGGTTTAGCAACGATCACCACTGCTCTGCAGAATGTTACAGATCTATTTACTGGTACAGAGTCCTAGGATGACTGGTTTGCATGCTCCTTGTTAATCATAGAGGGGCAAAACTCATTTTGAAAATGATGTAAAAATATGGAGACACTCAATGTTAGCTTAACATTCTAGAAAAGCAGGATAACAATATATTCTCCAAAGGCGTATTCTGAGTTTGACCCACATCATTTATAATATCCTTTCATATGTTTGAGAGGGATCAATGGGAAAGAAAGTTGTGTTCACATTGACATTCATCTAAGTATGATCCTGAATCAGAACATGCTAGGAATATTTGGTGGCTCTTTTTAACATTTGAGTTGTAAAATGCAATGCTTACTATAGGATAAGACCCCATTTTCCAGAAACACACCTGTGGAAATTTACTATAATTACAAGAAAAACTGACAAGAAGTTTTTTTTTTGAAAAATCATATTTGTAGTTTCAGTGGGTACCTTTGCTGACAGACTAGAATCTTCTGGAAACATAAGACATTCACTCCCTATCTGTTGTCTCCTGACATTGTTTTACCATCAGTGTCAGAGTGAACAGCATGAGCTGGTCTCATCTCACCCCTTCATTTGCCATTAAATCTCAAGCCTGTAGACAGGCCCAAACAAGAAACTCCCAGGCCCGGGATGACATCATTACCTGCCCTTGGCTCCTGGTGGTTCAGCTCTGCCAGGGGATGCTATGAGAGTCAGCCACAGTGCTTCTTCTCTCATCCACACAGCACATTGTCTGCCCCCGAACTAGCACTGTTCACTGCAAAGCAGAAAAATTGTTAGGCTTCTTTCACAATACTTTTTCCCTTTGATTTTTATTAGATCCCAGAGTCATTTCCCCTCTTTGGAATACATTTTAAAAATTGGTAGAATTCAATGAGAAAATGATTCAAATGATAGATATTTTCATTTTAACTTTTTCTTAGAGAAAATTATTCCATCAAGCACCTATACCAACTGAGGAGAGGACTGTCTTCATTTGTCTGACTGAAATGTGTTCTACATCTTGGCCATAACTTTAGAGGTATGCTCTCAGTGAGATAAAATACTGATATTCAGATTGTAGGATTGAAATATTCATAATACTTAGTCTTGAAGAGCCCACATATGGTTTTACAACATTCATATGTCCTACCCATTGAATTTCAAGTACATTTTAACAACTACACGTCACATTATATTCTAGGCATTTTTTTTAATTTATCATCTTTAATAATCATAACCCTGTATGTGTGCACGCTTGACTAGGTAGGGAAGATGGGTATAATTGTACACTGAAATTCAAGGTAGTTTACTGATTTACCTAACACCATCCTGTTGGTGAGAGACAGATCAATAATTTAAATCCAGATTTTCTTCCTCCGCTGCTTTCTAACCTTTATCCTATTGTGATGTTGATAATAAAGGATCACACATGAATCAAAGAAGAAGATAAATAAATAAATAAATAATAAATAAATATCACATTTGAATTTGTCTTTATGATGTAGATTTTTGAGTGAGTGCCAGGATCGTGTCTCGTGAGACCTAAGAATGGAAACACGGACCCAGAAGAGGCAAAGAGTTTTTAAAAAGAGAATAGTTTATTAGAAGCAAAGGGTCAGAGCTCCTAAGGGGGTGGTGGGGTTCCCAAATGGGGTTCCCGAATGGGGTGCCCAGTGACTGAGGCAAAAGCTCTTACTTTTATATCTTCCCTTGTCTGTTTGGGGAAGAGGAGTTTGCGCCTTTTCATGGAATTCATCTACCAGGTTTGTTCTGTTAGCCCATCCTGAAGGGACTGGCAAAATAAACCACTCCAATTTATCAGATCTGTTTCATCAGGCCCAAAGGAATTTTATGATTAATCTTAAGGCTCTGTCACTTTTTGTCCTGGAGCGAAGGAGTGATTTCAGAACCTGAAGTTGCAGGATATGACTGTCTGTTTATTCCACCAGGGACTTTCTTTTCTGTCTAACAACATGTTAACTAACCTGTCTCATTTACCTTTCTAAAATGTATGATTCTGCCCATGGGTGTTTTCTCTCTTAAAGAAATACATGCCCTTAGTCATTGCCTGTGCCCATTTGTCTCTGAACCCAGATGTTAACTTTCAGATCATAGTTCCTTTCCCATTCTTTGCTTTACAACATAGCAAGTCCCCAAAATTTGAATTAGTGACTTGAAAATGTGATGTCAGTGGCTTTATGGAGGAAGGAAGTAATAAAGAGAAGTTGGACTGAACAAGATAAAATTTTGGTCATTGTATTAAAGAGTAATCTTTAAAAGCGGTGATCCTGGCCCCTTGATATGAAAACTAAGTGAGAATTTAGAATTTAATTATAGACTTCTGCAAAGTTCACTCTTTGTGTTAACTCAGCCAGAAGCAGCTTTTTATAGATACCAATTTATTCACTTTCTTTAACACTCCAAACTGAACAATAACTTTCATGATTTTTTTTTAGTATTAAAAGAAGTTTCGTTTTGAGCTCTTGCTATAATAAATAAGGTCATGTTCAACTGAATTAAGTTACAGAACAAAATAAGTCCCCTGTGCTCAGGACACAAGGTACTTAATTTAGTGTGAATAGTAAGTGTCAGAGTGACACTGAGGAATAAACAAAAAAGGCGTAAGCATGGAGCCCAGAGCAGCAGCAATTTCATTTGTCTTGACCAAGTAAGTGTCACATAATGGTCTGGAAGTCATCTGCAGAGGTTTTATTCCCAGGTCTCCTAGGAATCACTCAGCTGACTTCCCAAAATCATGCTTTCCTCCGGGTATTGGCTTTCCTCATCTGTAAAGTGACAGTTGATCATATGTATTCAGAGATTCCTTGTAGTGCTAATGTTCTAAGATCACAAATGTTTATGAGAAGAACAATTTAAAAGGCTCGCAGCAGTAATTTAAAAATTGCTAAAGACCAATATGATGGAAGCTGGCTGGAATTATTCAACCTCAGATGTGAAGCCATGTTAAATGTTAAAATTTTTAAATTTATTTTTCCCCAAGTAGAGTTGGTGCTGCTGATAAGGGAATATTTCTCAGACTCCAGGCATAATTTCACTTTGATTAAATATTTGTGATGCTGCTTCAACTCATGCTATTCATCTAGCCTGATTTGCTTGTCTGGTTTTGGTTTCATTTTGTACTCTTAGGAAAGTGTATCATGGTGCTATTTCACAGGCTGTTTTTTAAAACAACACAAAAATTTTGTATATGCATTATTCTGCAAGGACATTATATTTTTGAGAGTACAGTACCAAGTATAATGTGATGAATCCATTAAGAATATTTAGCAAAGGGGATGATGTAATATATAATTTCTTGCACTGATGAGAGCTATAATCAATGGCTGTCTTTACTTATTACAATGATTTGGTAATTATTCACGTTGGACATACATACATAATTTGATAAACAATTGCTACATACTGTTATTATCCTCCTGACTGTCAATGATGCTAACAGCCTCTTGCAAGCTTTCAATTATTCATAATCTAAGCATAAAGATGAGAAGGTTAAAGAGTGGAGGCTATAGATAAAGAGCATGTCTTTTATGTTATTTTCCAATATAAAAGTCAGATTATTTTTACTGATCACCATTCTTTTTTAATTTATTTTTCCAGAATGGGTAGTGGAAAGAATACAGTTCTAGAAATTACAATACTTGGGTTCTAATCCACACTTTCTGACAAATTGAATGTGTAGAACACATCATTTAGAGCCTCTGGGATTCAATCTCCTCACTTATAAATTGGGTGATTTGTTCTATAATTTTAAAATTTCATTTATTTATTATTCTGTAATTAGCGTGAATCACTTTCCTAAACCTAGGTTCCTATGAACCTAAACAAATAATGTCATTTTGTAACTTATACTTAACATGCAATAGCTGAATCTGATTTGCTTCCACAATAATACTAAAAATAACTTTATTGATAATGGACATTAACTAATCATTTTGAAAAGGTGAAAAAAAAGACAAAATCACCATCAATAAGACTGCCTTTGGAAAACAGAGGGCATGAATACATGTTATTGTGTATTTATGGGATGTGAAATGTACAGTCATTGCTTTGTAACAGACTGAAATGCTCAGTCTCTGACTGCATCTTATTGAAACCTGCATTGCTCCTGTGGCCTTCATGCTAATAGTCCTGCTTTAGACATGCTAATCACTAGAGGAATTCTGTTTGGAGCTTGAGTTTTTACAAAAACATCCCCTCTCATTTTCCCTTCCCTTGACATAAAAGAAGACTAAATTCTGTACTATGGCAAGATGGATTTGAGGATTAGAACTCTCATATTTTCAGTTGGCACCTTCTCAATCAATAAACATTTCCTTACTGCAACCTCTGATATTTTGAGATTTGGCCTTTTAGACATCAGGTACCTGGACTTTTGACCAGTAACAATGTGACTGATGTTCTTTATGCCTAAGAGTTTAGCCTAAAGAAATAGAAGATTTCCCATGAAACTAAGCCATGCAGATTTCCTCTGTGTGATAGAGAGGGAGTCCCATGCCTCATCTCTCTTATTTATTGAATGTTATGGTATTTTATAATATTATATATTATATTTATAACCATAAATGCTACATAAATACACTGATATTATGATTAAACAATAGTGTGTGTGCATTTATGTATATTGTGTGTGTACATCCCCACACACACATGTATATGTGTTAGGAGGGAGAAAAACGATGAAAAAAATAAAGAAATAGAAGAAATCTAAATCAGAATACAATTCTAATTGAATGTTAAAGAAAATGATCTTTTAAACAATAAGTTGTGTATTGATGAAAAGGCTTTAGTTAATAATCCGCATTTGAAATTACTTCCATTTTGTAGTGGAACATGGTACATCATGATCTATGTGTGAAAGAAAAGCACATGGTGTGAAAATCTTACATTGCATAGTAGAGAAAAGAGAAAAAAAAAGTTACTGGTGTCATGTAGAGTTGCACTGAATTACTGACTTAGAGTCTAAAGCAATTTACATATCAAAGTGCAGGCATGTAGTTAGAGCAAATTCATAAATCAAGCCTGGTCTGACAAGGAAAAGAAACAAACATAAAACTAGTATCCAAATACAAAAGCCTGGGCTTTCCTAGAACAAAGAAGCTCTTTAGTAGTGGAAGCAATTATAATAGATGTAAACAGCCTCATTGCAGCAATTATCATTGTTACAAACACAGGAACTAAAACACTTAAACATAATAGAAAAGCAATATTTATAGTTCATTTTCATGGGCAGGCAGTTAGCCAAGTTAGCAAATATATTTACTGCTTGTGAAATATCCTGCCTAAAGATCCAGTTCTGTTCTGATAATAAGATTTCCCAAGGCAGTGTTTCTACAAGCACTTTCAGCACCACCTGGGAACTTCTTAGAAATGCAAATTGTCAGGCCCCCATCCAGACTAACTGAGTCAGAAAATCCAGGGGAAAGCCCAGTGAAGGTGATAGAGTAGCTGGGAAGATAGACAGGAGCAGGAGGGGAGGAACTAAGAAGCCTCCACAGGTAACTCATTGTCGTCAAGACATTCTGTTACAGACCTACTGACGCGAGTAACCAGAAGAAAGACTTGGGGCTAATGCAACACACTAGGATGAAGGAGACATGCAGAATGAGGAGAAAAACCAGGAAAAGAAGGATAGCCATATATATATATGGACTCTGGTCCCGCTCCCCACATAAGAATGCAGGATGTGGCTAGGCCAAAAAGGAACACCCACACAGCCATAGGTAGGGGACTCATACCACTATAGTCTCACTGGAGGCTGGATTCACACTACTTGCGACCTGCTGTCCGCTTTTCTGCCAACCGACCGACTCTCCTTGAGTCTCCTTCACTCTCCTCCACTCTCTTATATATGTGATATAAGACCAGGGTCCCAGATACATTGAACTGTTTTCACCCTCTGGTCAGCCCACTCCATGCTCAGAGTGTACCTGCTTTGCAAGTAAACTTTGCTGTCTGCCGCTTGCTTGATCCCTGTCTCTTGACTGAATTCTTTCTTCGAAGACACGAACCGAGGAAAATTGTCATTCCTGGTGACAAAGGAAACCAAAATTTGCCATCCTGAAATTACTTTTGGGGATACTGACTTTAAGCTGTTTATTAACAAACAAGACTCAGAAAGAATCTTTGAGCCTCCCCTCCTTTCCTGCTGGAGATTCAGACAAAGAAACCTGCTTTTTAGGAAGGGAGCTTCAGATTAATCACCATAAGAATTTTCACCCTAGCATTAGTCAGAAAAACTGCAAGCCTATTAGCTACATACCACCTGTGTCCCACTGTTTCTGAGCAAGTATTTTCCTGCCTCATATGTTCTGCTTTGCCTCAACTACTTGTAAATCTCCCATTCTCACTTCCAAATCAAATACTCCATCACCTCCTACTCTCTATTTTACCAAAATGTCTTATATATCCCATGTTGCCTTACTATTTTTGGAATTTTCATGGTTATGTGAATTCCCCATGTGCAGTATTAAAATTTGATTTTCTCCTGTTAATCTATCTTTTAATTTGAGTATTAGCCCAGCTAGAAGAACTTAGAAGATGGTGTCGTGCAGGGTCTCCTGCGGGGTCTCTGGTCCTGCTCCCCACATAAGAATGCAGGATGTGGCTAGGCCAAAAAGGAACACCCACACAGCCATAGGTAGGGGACTCATACCACTATAGTCTCACTGGAGGCTGGATTCACACTACTTGCGACCTGCTGTCCGCTTTTCTGCCAACCGACCGACTCTCCTTGAGTCTCCTTCACTCTCCTCCACTCTCCTCCACGCTCCTCCACTCTCCTCCACTCTCCTCGACTTTCCTCCATAACCATGGCAGTTATATCAGTGGCCAATGGCTCAACGTTTACAGCTGACGACCAATCAGCCACAGCTGATGGCCATCTACTACCCGAGCCAGCACCTCTCTTCAAGAGGCCGAGAGCCTGGAAACTGCTCTCTGGGGCTCTGTCCCCACAGATGGAAAGAAAAGTATTAATATTTTTTAGTCCAAACTACCTTCCAGGTGATTTTCATACACATGAAAATTTGAGAAGCACTAGCTTAGTATACAGTAGAGAACTTGGAGAACAATTCTATGCTGTCATCATGAAGCAACAAGCATAATGTGGCTGTGATCCCTGAGAGAAGGGAAATCACTTAAACGAGCCCAAAACCCATGCAGACTTTCGTTTTGAAGATACCTTTTTGATTGGAATCTAAACAGAGTGTGAAAGTTTCACAATGAATAAACTAGAGTGTTCAGAAAGTGGTGGAGGCACCTTGTCAGTAACTTATTCTCAAGTGATTCAGAAATTTCAAACACAAACAAAAGCAAAACTCTTGAATAAATAGAGACTGGAATCTAGGGAGGCAGAAATATCAGGAAATTTATTGAGCAGAGCACTACAGAGTACAGAACATCATAGAGAAAAACTCCAGAATTCTCCATAAGAGTCCCATTGACCCTTGTTAAATATGCAGTTTGTTCAGTAAGGATACAAAAGAACAACAAATATATTTTTAAAAACTGAATTGCACTTGATCAAAGTCAAAACAATTTGTTCTTTCAAACACATTTTCAAGAAAATTAAAAGAGAATCCACAAAATAAAAGAAAATGCTTGCAATGCAAATACCCAATGAAGGATTCATATTTCAAATATAAGAAGAATTCTTATAACTCAATAAGAAGAAAAGGAACAACATAATAACAAATGAACAAACTATTTGAATGGACAAAAGAAATATATGTATAGCCAATAGACACATAAAAATACTTTAGTCATCAGGGAAATGCAAATTAAGACCACAATAAACCACTGCACACCAACTAGAACAGTGAAAATTAAGACTGACAATACCACGCATTGATGAGAATATGGAGTATCTGGAACTTTCACAGTTTCTGGTAGAAATATTAAATGGTATGGCTACTTTGAAAAACACTTGGGCAGTTTGTTATAAAATTAAATATATACTAATCATAACAACAATTCTATCCATAAGTATTTGTGCAAGAGAAAGAAAATCATATCCAGTCCACAAAAAGATGTGTATATGAATGTTGATAGAAACATTATTCCCAAACTGAAGACAACTAAAATGTCCATCAATCTACGAATGATAAATAAATTTTGGTATATAAATGGAAAAATTCATACCAGTTAAAACTAATAAACTACTGATACCATTAAATGCATAGATAAATATCAAAAACATTATAATGACCAAAGTAGTCCAGAAACAAAAGAGTGAATATAGAAGGATTCCATTTATATAAAATTCTACAATAGACAAAACTGCATTTTAGTGATTAAAAACAAAAGAGGTTGCCTGAGACCCATGTGATGTGGGTGGAGAGGCTGACTACATTCCTTTGGAAGGGAACATTTTAAGATGAAAGAAATGTGTATCTTGATTGGTTTGGTGGTTACAAAGACGTCTACATATTTATCAAAACTAAGAACAATATTCTTAAAATAGTTTCATTTTATTAAAGGCAAATTATATGTTTAAAGTTTATTTTAAATCAAAATGTATAGTTAAATAAATAACTTTAGTATTAAAGTTACAATTAAAGAAAATAGGAATCTAATAGCCCATATTGACAATTAATGAGGGTAGAAAAAATGTCACTTGTAGTAGAATGTCAATGTCTAAATATAGAAGGAATAATTCCTTCAGAAAATCACTATAAGGAAACCTTATTTGAAATTAATTAATTCAGCCAAGAAACATCAATAGATATTACAATTAGCAGATAATGTTTGCTGAGCAAAAAGATATTTACATGGTTTCAAATACCTCCCAATAAAATACTTACTAATATACAGAAAAGAAAGCATGATTCGCAATGGAGAAATATTACAAACACTTAATTATCTTAATCAAGTGATCAAGGTTAATAAATTGTGTACTACCTGATAAAACACAATAAAAACAGCACATTACTTCTGGGATATTCCTGGCAAAAGTGCATACCCTGAATTTAATCAAGAAGAAACATAAAACAAACCCAAAATAAGGAATATTTGGCAAAACTACTGGAGGAATCTAAAGAAACATAACAAATGCAACATGTGATCATAAATTAGAAAGTTTTGCTATAAAGGCCATTATTGAGACAATTGGAAAAACTTGAGTGGGGTCTGCTTATTAAATGATACCCTGTATTGCTATTAATTTCCTGATTCAAATGACTGTAGTCTGATTGTGTAAAAGAATATCCAGTTTGTAGGAAATATATGCTAGAATATTCTGAAATGCTGGGATAACTTGTCAGTAACTTACTCTCAAGTGATTCAAAAATAAGGAAAAGAAAGACAACGCTCAGTAATAGTTTTGGTTAACTTACTAAAGGGTTCATTAAAGCCACAAATATAAAGTAATATTTCTCCAGCCTGAGAAAATTTATATTTCTATTTTTACTAGATACAGTACGTTCACCATACAAAAGGCATATGGAAGTTAAATTTTGTATGTCAATGTTAAGCTAATAGTAATCATCAACCATGATTGGACAGATAATACGATATATCTACTACACAGAATTTATTGAAACAATATTCACCAGAATGTTCAAAATCCTCAAAATTGACACCAACTATTGCTAATTATCATTTTCTTAGATTTTACTTAGCCAGTTAATTTAGCCTACTCCACAAAGGAATTGAGTATTCCCCCCTCTCCCATTTTTTCCTGACCCATTTAACACAGTTTAAACAGTAGGGTGTGAAAACCACTGAACAGTTATTACCTTGTGAGATTACATGCTTATCTAATCTTGAGTCACTCTTGACTCTTTCTGATTTTTATTCTGAGCTTCTACAACTCAGTCCATATTATTGTATTAATACCTCCGATTTTCCAGAATCTGATCTAATTCAAGTCCAATGTGATGTTAAGTGCAATGTTTCAGTGTAAGTGCAATGTTTCAGTGTTTCAGTGTAAGTTACCTAATTAAAGTGACTTAGCAGACACATGCAATCATGAACTTTTCAAAACAAACCAATAAAATTTAGCCAGGGCTAATCTTCAGCAGTATACAGCAGTATATCCAGGCCACTTGTAAAAATATTGAAATATTTCTGTTTTACCTGATACTTAGCTGGTGCTCTGAACCCTTCAAATGTCTCACTGTGATCTTTACCCCCCGATGCTACCCCAGGATCCCTCCTCAACTCTCATTATCCAGAAACTAAAGAGGTAATGCTTGAAACACCAGCGGGCATCTAGAATTCAGCTTCAGCACCATGGTCAGTGTCTGTAAAGATTTGCCCATGTGTAACTATACTGTATTGCATATTTGAAAATTCCTAAAGAGTAAATCTTAAAAGTTATCATCACAAGATAAACACTTGTAACTGTGAGGTGGTAAATATTAACTAAACTTATTGTGGTAATTATTTTGCAATACATAAATATATCAAATCATATGCTGTACACCTTAAACAATACAATGATATATGCCAATTATATCTCAATAAAGCTGGAAGAAAAATATTTTGACTAGTATCCTTGGGAATTTCCATTTTTCCACATAAAACAATCTGTATAACTTTTCACATTTGTTTACAGTGATCATTTTCTTCTAATTTTGTGCTACTTTTGGCTTAAACAAAATTTTAAAAGTGAAATTATTTACCTTATAGCTAAATGTTTTATAAGGTAAACATAAAATAGTATTGATTTTTAGTACCTATCATGTACTAATTTTATATATTTTACCAAAAAAAATCACTGTAGTATAAATTTTATTTTTAGTGAGGATGAGATTATTTGATATCTAGATTTGAAATCTAGACTCTGCTTTGTCCTATTAGGTAGGGGGAATAAAACACTGAATGATTTTTTTCAAGTTCCCACATGATGATGATGATGATGATGATGATGATGATGGTGATCAAGGGATCATTGGTAAAGACAAGTACAGTGGTTCTAAACCCTAGTTGCACACAACAATCATCTGGGATGATTTGTTTTCCCTGTTGATACTTATTTTGAATTGTGGTAAAATATACAAAACATAAAATTTACTACCTTAGCCATTTTTTTAGTGTACAGTTCAGTAGTGTTAAGTACATTCACATTGTGCAAACAATATCCAGAAGAGCTCTTTACATCTTGTAAAACTGAAACTCCATACCTATTAACAACTACACATTCTCCCCTACCTGCTTCACCTGGCAACCACCATCCTACTTTGTCTTTATGAATGTGACTACTTCATGTAAGTGGAATCTTACAGTGAAAATGCTCTGAGTTAACATACAATTTGTCTTTTCATGACTGACTTATTTTAGAGAAATGTTCTCAAGGTTCATCCATGTTGTAGTATGTGTCAGAATTTTCTTCCTTTTTATATTCCATTGTATGTATATTCCATTGTATGTATATGCCACATTCTGTTTATTCATTCATCCATTGGTAGACACATGGGTTACCTCAACCTTTTGGCTACTGTGAATAATACTGCTATAAACATGAGTAGACAAATATCTCTGAGATCATGCTTTCAGTTCTTTTGGTTATATAACCAGAAGTGGAATTACTAGGTCAAATATAATAACTTTATTTTTATTTATTGAGAAAGCACTATACTGTTTTCCATAGTGACTGTACTATTTTACATTTCCACCAACAATTCACAAGGGTTTCAACTTCTCCACATATTCTTCAACACTTATTATTTTCAATTTTTAGTAGTAGTCATCCTACTGGGTGTGAGGTGATGGAATAATCTTTATAAAACCAAAGCATATTTAAGTAACTTATAAAAAATGGCCCAAAGATAGTGTCTGGTGTCCTTTGTCCTTTGTTTTTTCCTGATTTAAATATTCAAAGATAGAATTTTATTTTAGCCATACAATTGTTTTAGGATATTATACGTGATTTGTTAAATACAATCTATATTTTAGCACAAAAATTGAGTATTGACTAAACAATACTCATACAATACTAGCATTTGTGTACTTATTTAATTAATGTTTCCCTGCTCAACTAGATTACAGCTATCATGAGGAAAGGAACTATATCTGACTTTTCACCTTTGTTCCTCTAACACTGATGCCAGGAACATGGGGTTCAGTTAATATATTTTAAAATAAATGAATGAAGTAGAAATGTAAGAGCATTGCTCGTATAACGGCAGAGAAAGAGGTACATGTGTGGGCAAAATTGAGGCTATGGTGTCTTGGGAGGCAGGGTAGGGGCTCCCATTATGATTGGTTGCAGGGATAGTCACCACTGGCATAGCTCTTAGTACTGGGTGGAGGATTGTAGCCCAAGACGGTGTGAGAATCACTATTTTACCTTTCAGATCATTATGTCAGTGTTTAATCTGAATAGTTTCCTTTCAGATAATTTCCAAAGAGTCAAGAGGTTTACCATCTTCACAGTAATTTCTAAATCAGCTCTGTTTCCTTATCCATTGGTTTTTTTTAATTTTGTATTATTTGTTTGTTTATTTATTTTAAGTGTTTTCTACTTTTATTGAAATACAATTGACAAATAACGTATACATTTAAGTTGTGCAGTGTGATGGTATATTATATATATATATATCTCAAACCTCGATATATAACAATGCACAGCCACTGGGTGGAGAATGAATGTACTTGCACTGAGTGGAATTAAATACAGAGGATTAGGTTGAAGTTTAAAATATGATGTGGGATCTGAACAAATCAATATATACATGTTAACAAACTTGGTAGACACTATTTCCCATCTAATTTGTAAACTAACATGGTATCACTATGCTTGAGACATTTAAGATCTAATTTTTAAAAGTGAAAATATTTTTAAATAATGTAAAGTACACATATGTTGCTGGATGGTTCAATTTGAAAATGGATATTGCAAAATTATGATTCTTTTTTTAAATAAAAGCCCTGCATGGGTTGGCTAAGTTTGAGTATAAGTTTGAAAGAGAAAATAGATGTAGGACTTTTTAGAGGTGAACAGTGAAAATGCTTTAAATTAACACACAAATTATATCAAAGTTTGAGGAGCATATTTTATCTACTTAGAGCAAAGTTGCCCTGAAATATAATAAGATGAAGACAGGAAAATGATACTTGAGGAATACAAATAGGAGATAATTTAGATTCATGGCTGATTCCTTTATCAAGTGATTTCTAATCATGAGAGGCGGAAGACTGTACTGGTCAAGTGTGCAGACCAGATCCCCTGAGTTATAATCCTGGCTCTGCCACTTGCCTCTTCTATGACCTTATGCCAATTATTATACTTCTCTGTGCCTTAGTTTTCAAACCTATAAAATAGGGATACAAATTTCTACATTATAAGTTCTCTTAAAGAATCAAATTAATTTTTATCAAATGCTTACAATTTTAATACATAATAGATGGATACAAAATTTCCTGAATGTCCTTAGTGCTCTCATGCTTATGTTTACAGATGAGATGAGCTCTCCAACATTTCCCTGCACTCTAAATGGTCCATTTAGAAAATTGCAGACCTATAGCCTCACTCCCCTTAAATCAATATTTCTGTATCTTTTGGCACATACAGAAATTTGCCACCTTTAGAAAATCATACTTTTAATAAACAAAACAGAATATTTTAATTATTTCAAATGATTATTTTAGTCCTACCAATGAGACAAAGTAGATAAATGTTAATTAGAATCATTCAACAAACTCATTTATCTTTGACTATATGATATATGGCTTGAATCTGCAGTCAGATTCCACATCTCATCAGCTTCATATCCTACTCATTCTCTCTACTAGATTAAAACAAATTTATTTCACATTTATTCATTAAATGGCAGCAACTGTTTGGCAGCTCCAACATCTAGGCATTTCAATTAAATGTAGATATGGCAATTATGAAGAGATTTCTCATGGAAGACTATACACAACCCTCATTTGCATGCTTGAGAGAGAAAATAAATTAAAGGCAGCTTCTATAAACCATCAGAATAATCTACTCCTTTGGGCAGCCCTCTCCATTGTGGCAACTTGCTAGGTTAATATTTCCTTCCTCAACAGACATTGAGTGAGAAATGTGTTACCTAGCAGAGAAGAATTACAAGTAAATTACTTGAACTATTCAATACTTGAAATATTTTTTAAAGTTTCAATTTTGGATTGGGGTGAGTGGATTCCAATTCTATACTTCTGTTTTATTCAGCTCTATAAAGTATTTTTTGTGTGTGTTTGTGGACAATTTTGCAGATTTGGATGAATTTTTTCATGGCTGATAATTTATAAACATGGTAACAAAGATAAAAATAATAAAAATCAATATTGAGTCCTTACGATATGCCAGATATTCTGAGTCATTATACATATATTTAATTTAAAGGTATTATAATTCACTTATCTCTTCTAACCATCACAATAACCCTTTGAGATAAGTACTACTGTCTTCATTTTTTGTAGATGATAAAACTGAGGCACAGAGAAGTGAAGAAACTTGTACTAGGCTACACAATAAGCAAGTAGTGGACCTAGGAATAGTTAATTTTCTTGGTTTACTGACTAATTATCTTCCTGATGAAAACGATAACATAAATATTACAAGTTGACTACTTAGTCTGACTTCGAAATCTAGGCTGTTAATTGCCACAATCTATTTTGTACTCAGGATTCTTTCCCTTTCAAGTGGCAAAATACCATATTCAAAATGGCTAAAGAAAAAAAAAACTAACTAAAAATTCACAACAAATGTGACTTCCATCACAAACACATCAGCTCAAACAACATCCTTGGGATTTGACCAAGACTTTTCCATATCTCAGACCTGTTTCTCAGACTTCTTTTTTGGCTCCATTCCAAGCAAACTCTCGTTCTGTGCTGGCAATGACTGCACTTTTATCCTCCCAAAACATCTATCAGAGAGGAAAATTAAAAGATTGGGGAGAACCTTTTTCGTCCTAATAGGTCCAGGGAAATCTTTGGTCATATGCTCACATTTTAATCGATTACTATTGCCCTATAATCAGTGGGTCTGAGAACCAAGTCTTAGTCACCTGTTCATGCAGTGTTGAATCAAACAGCATACTTGAAATAGTGCATACTAAAATACCTGTAATAGAAAGGTATCAACTGAATCAAGATCTATGGACAACTACCAGCTTTCTCCACAAATAAAAAAATATGTGAATTATCATTTATCTCTAATCTTTCAAAAATGTACCATCGCTCTCCATCCTTGCTGAATATGTAGCTGGTGCTCTATCAGCTTGATATCATTACACCTGTTCTAGTCCATCTAATGGCTCACAAAATAATAATTGAGGGGATAAATTAAGAGAAAGACTCTTCAGTACTCCCTAACTCATTTTATGAGGCCAACACTACCCTGATACCAAAACCTGGTAAGGACAACACAAAAAAAGAAAACTACAGACCAAAATCTCTGATGAATACTCATGCAAAAATCCTAAAAAAATTTTAGCAAATCGAATACAACAATGCATTAAAAAGATTATTCATCATGACCAAGTGGGGTTCATCCCTGGGGCATAAGGATGGTTCAACATCCGCAAATCCATCAATGTGATACATCACATAAAATAAAGGACAAAAATCATATGATTATATCAATTGATGCAGAAAAAACATTTGACAAGATACAACATCCATTTATGATTAAAACACTTAATAAAATAGGTATAGAAGGAAAATACCTTAACATAATAAAGGCCATCTATGACAAGCCCTCAGCTAATCTCATAATTAATGGTGAAAAACTGAAGCCCTTTGCTCTACGTTCAGGAACACGACAGGGCTGTCATCATCACCACTGCTTTTCAACATAGTGTTGGAAGTCCTTGCCAGAGCCATCAGGCAAGAGAAAGAAATAAAAGGCATCCAAACTGGGAATGAAGAATATAAAATATCACTCTTTGCAGATGACATGATGCTATATATAGAAAACCCTAAAGACTCCACCAAAAAGCTGTTAGAAATAATCAACAAATACAGTAAAGTTGCTGGCTACAAAATCAACGTACAAAAGTCCATTGCATTCCTATATACTAACAATGAAATCTCAGAAAAAGAAATACAAAAAAAATTCCCTTTGCAATTGCAGCAAAAAGAATAAAATACTTAGGAATAAACTTAACCAAGGATGTGAAGTATTTATATGCTGAAAACTATAAGACATTTTTGAAAGAAATTGAAGAAGACACAAAGAAATGGAAAGACATTCCATGCTCATGGATTGGAAGAATCAATATAGTTAAAATGACCCAAGCAATATAAAGATTTAAGGCAATCCTCATCAAAATTCCAATGACATTTTTTAAAGAAAATAGAACAAAAAATGATCAGATTTGTATTGAACCACAAAAGACCCAGAACAGCCAAAGTAATCCTAAGAAAACAGAACAATGCTGGAGGTATCACACTGCCTGACGTTAGCTTGTAATACAGGGCTACAATAATCAGAACAGTATGGTATTGGCAGAAAAACAGACATGCAGGAATAGAATTGAGAACCCAGAAATAAACCCACATAAACATGGATAGATAATTTTTGACAAAGAAGTAAAAAACATACAATGGAGAAAAGACAGTGTCTTCAATAAATGGTGCTGGGTGAATTGGAAAGCATGTACAAAACAACGAAACTGGACTGCTATCTGTCACCATGTACCAAAATTAATTCAAAATGGATCAAAGACCTAAGCGTAAGTCTTGAAATAATAAACTGCATAGAAGAAAGCATAGTTACTAAACTTATGGACCTTGGGTTCAAAGAGCATTTTATGAATTTGATTCTAAAGGCAATGGAAGTAAAAGCTAAAATAAATGAATGGGACTGTATCAAACTTAAAAGCTTCTGCACAGCCAAAAAAAAAAAATAAATAAACATCGACAAAATAAACAGGCAACCAACCGAATGAGAGAAGATTTTTGCAAACAGGTTCTCCAACAAGGGGCTAATATCCAAAATATACAAGGAACTCATACAACTCAAGAACAAAACAAACAACCCAATTGAAAAATGGGCAGAAGACCTGAAGAGACATTTCTCCAAAGAGGACATACAAATGCCAAATAGACGTATAAAGACATGCTCAACATCACTAATCATCAGAGAAATACAAATAAAAACCATGAGATATCACCTCACCCCAGTTAGAATGTCTATCATCAACAAGACAAATAGCAACAAGTGCTGGAGAGCTGTGGAGAAAAAGTAACCCTCATACACCGTTGGTGGGAATGCAGATTGGTGCAGCAGCTATAGAAGGGAATGTAGAGGTTCCTCAAAAAAATAAAAATTAAATTACTGTATGACCCAGCAATCCCTCTCCTGGGTATCTACCCAAAAAAATCTGAAAACGTTTATATATAAAGACACATGTGCTCCAATATTCATTGCAGCTTTATTTACTGTGGCCAAGACATGAAAACAACCGAAATAGCCTTTGATAGATGAATGGATAAAGAAGTCTGGTATATATATACAATGGAATACTATTCGGTGGTAAGAAAAGATGATATAGGAACATTTGTAACAACATGGATGGATCTAGAGATTATAATGCTAAGCGAAATGAGTCAGACAGAAGTAGTAAAGAACCATATGACTTCACTGATATGTGGTATATAAAACTGAAAACAACAAAAGAACAAGACAAACAAATGAAGGAACAAAAACTCATAGACACAGACAATAGTTTAGGGGTTGCCAGAGGGTAAGGGGGGAGAGGGGTGGTAGATAAGGATAAAGGGGATCAAATATATGGTGATGGAAGGATAACTGATTCTGGGTGGTGAACACGCAATTGGAGATATAGATAATGTATTAACAGAATTGTACACCTGAAATCTATGTAACTTTACTAACAATTGTCACCACAATAAACTTTAATTTAAAAAAATTATAAGTTGAACACTAAATATGAGAATATAGATGAGTGATGTCTCCATTATTAAATAGTTAATTAACAGAGAGCTTTTAGAATATTAATATAAACTTTGCTCTTAACTTATTTGGAAATTGGAATTTATGTCATATAATTGTAGATACTGGGAAACAAAGCAAATAAAAAATATCCAAAAGGAGAAAATGACAGCCCCAAATTTAATAATTCCCAAAAGTTTGAGTCATATATTTTTGGATGTAATAAATATCAATATAGCCTTTTATGCACACAGAAGTTTTATATTTCCACTATAGATAGTTCAATACCAATTTAGATATATAGGACAGCAAATTTTGCAGAATAGAAATCTAGTGTTGAAGTACATGTATTTAATTTTTTAATCATTAGTATTTTAACTTTTTTTCCTGAAAGAATTTACTTACAAATGTAAAAATAAAGATATAATTAATTCTTTATAACAGTATTTTCCTCTTTTCAATGGATGACAAAAGGCTCTTTGAAATACACATTGCTTAAAATGATTAATCAATTGCATTTTAATACTAAGCATGCTTCTATTCAAATACTAAGATTGGATAGGTATATTTATTCACTTTGCTTTAATTGAAAAGACTAGAAAATGTATAATCCAGAAGATTCTTTGAGCCTACAACTAAAAATACAGACTTTCTTATGGGAATAAGTAGCTTGGCATTGTACATTACTGAATTCTTTTTTTAATGATTAATTAGTATAGCTAAAGTAATGGTTAAGGGTAGTTCTGCATTATTCTGTCGAGTGTAGATATTAGCATTTTCTAGTTAGTATTATTCCTTTTGTACTTATTTGTCAGATTATGCACTGCGATCTCTGTTCTGAGTTTAGTGTAGTGAAATTTTCTAAGGAATGAAAAATAGTAGAAAGTTCTAACACTAAATAATTCTTAGCACAGAATCAGTTCACAGCACTTCTTACTTGCAATAGACTCTTCCAAGAATCTTGCTGGGCCAAAACATCCTATAAATAATGAAAATCTTTACTTATACTATGACAATTATATGTAACTGCCATAAGTTTTTGGTCAAGGAAACTAAATAGTACCTGTACGCTCATAACCAGAACATAATACCGAGGATTTGTTTACTTAACAACCAGAATTTCCCTCTCCCAGAGAATGTGCTGATTAACTATGGAAGGTAAATGAAATTCCTATTTTATATCCAAGATAAGATATGTCCAGAGAAAGAAATAAAAGGCATCCAAATTGGTAAGGAGGAAGTAAAATTATCATTATATGCAGATGATATGATACTATATATAGAGAACCCTAAAGACTCCACCAAGAAACTATTAGAACTGATAGATGAATTTAGTAAAGTAGCAGGATATAAAATTAATATTCGGAAATCAGTTGCATTTGTATATACCAATGATAAAATAGCAGAAGGAGAAATTAAAAAAACAATTCCATTTACAATTGCTCCAAAGACTATAAAATATCTGGGAATAAATCTAACCAAAGATGTAAAGGATCTGTACTCAGAAAATTATACAACACTGAAGAAAGAAATGAAAGAAGACATAAATAGATGGAAACACATTCCATGTTCATGGATAGGAAGAATTAATATAATTAAAATGTCCATACTGCCTAAGGCAATATACATATTCAACGCAATTCCTATCAAACTACCAATGACGTTTTTCACAGAAATAGAACATATAATCCTAAAATTTATATGGGACCATAAAAGACCCCGGATAGCCTCAGCAATCTTGAGAAATAAGAACAAAGTGGGAGGTATAACGATACCTGATTTCAAACTATACTACAAGGCTACAGTAATCAAAACAACATGGTACTGGCATAAAAATAGATACATAGATCAATGGAACAGAATAGAGAGTCCAGACATAAATCCATGCCTATATGCCCATCTAATCTACGACAATGGAAGCAAGAATGTACGATGGGGTAAAGATAGTCTGTTCAATAAGTGGTGTTGGGAAACCTGGACGGACACATGCAAGAAAATGAAGCTGGACCACCTCCTTACACCATATACAAAAACAAATTCAAAATGGCTTAAAGACTTAAATGTAAGATCTGAAACCATAAAATATCTAGAAGAAAATATAGGAAGAAACTTCATGGACATTACCCGGAGTAAGATTTTCACTGATATATCCCCTCGCGCGAGCGAAGTAAGAGAAAAAATAAACATGTGGGATTACATCAAACTAAAAAGTTTTTTCACAGCAAAGGAAACCATCAATAAAACAAAAAGGGATCCTACTGTATGGGAAAAGATATTTGCCAATGATATATCTGATAAGGGATTAATATCACAAATCTATAAAAAACTTACTCAACTCAACTCCAAAAAAACAAACAACCCAATTAAAAAATGGGCAGAGGACTTGGGGAGACATTTCTCTAAGAAGGACATACAGAAGGCAAGAAGACATATGAAGAAATGCTCAACCTCACTAACCATCAGAGAAATGCAAATAAAAACCACAATGAGATACCACCTCACTCCAGTCAAAATGGCTATTATCAATAAATCAACAAACAACAAATGCTGGCGCGGATGTGGAGAAAAGGGAACGCTAGTGCACTGTTGGTGGGACTGCAGATTAGTGCAGCCACTATGGAAAACAGTATGGAGGTATCTCAGGAATCTGAAAATGGAACTACCCTATGATCCAGTAATTCCACTCCTAGGCATCTACCCGGAGAAATCCAAAACTCCAATTCAAAAATCTGTATGCACTCCTATGTTTATTGCAGCACTTTACACAATAGCCAAGATATGGAAACAACCAAAATGCCCATCGGTAGATGACTGGATTAAGAAGCTGTGGTACATTTATACAATGGAGTATTACGCAGCCATAAAGAAGAAAGAAATCTTATCATTTGCAGCAACATGGATGGATCTAGAGAACATTATGTTAAGTGAAATAAGTCAGAAAGAGAAAGACAAGTACCATATGATCTCACTTATATATGGAATCTAAAGAAAAGACTATGAATGAACTAATCAGAGTCAGTTTTGGGGACGCAGAGGAAAAACCGAGAGTGGTTAGATGGGTGTGTGGGAGGGGTTTGGGGATAAGGGGAAAGGTGAAGGGATTTGGAAGCAGCTGGTAACCACAAGATGGCCTCAGGGTTTTTCTTTTGAAAATTAATTTGGGGAAGGTATTCTATAATGTTGTAAAGATTTTGTTGGGTATCCGATGGACATGCGTCCTATTTGGGAGACCACCTCAGGGATACTGTGGATACCTGATCATGGCATTGTACATCAGAAGCTAAACATTAATGAATGCCAACTATAATTTTATATATATAATGTGATGGTTCAGTGTGAGGTCGGAGGGATAGTGGATGGGGGGAGGGGGGTTCACAGTATGAGGGATATAAATGATGAACGTCTAAGTATTACCTTGTTTTGTACACCTGAAACTAATAAATAAATTAATTAATAAAAAATAAAAAAATAAATAAAAAAAAAATAAAAAATAAAAAATAAAAAAAAAATAAAAAAAATAAAAATAGTGGAAATCAAAAAAAAAAAAAAAAAAAAAAAAAAAAAGATAAGATATGTCCTTTCAGAAAACAGGGATGGCATGCATGAGCTTTAAAGGCGTTTTTCGGTATGACATAGTCTATAGAGCACCTATAATTCTCCAAGATTATAATTGCAAAGATCCCATCAGTGCTACCTTTTAAGAGGACCCGATGACAAGGTGTCCTGTCCACTGGCTAACTCATACTGTAAATAACAATAATTGATGGATTTTGGCTTTATTTTTACACAACAGCAGTGCCATTTCTAAGATCTGGATTCAAGGATGTCGTTATGATAGTTGATTCTGTTAATTTCTCAGCATTCTGCATGACCAAGTACCCAGAGACAGTAACCACCATAATTCAACTACATGATAAAACATATCAAATGATTAGATACTAAAGAAAGTCAATATTTTTAAAATATTTACCTTTCACAACAGTTAACACATAACAGCAATAAGTCAAACTTATTAAATGGCAAGAAATACTGTCAAACCTTAAAAACAACTACATTTATCTGTAAGTATCCATGAAATACTGGAATAGTATAAAGAGCAGGAGACTTTGGAATTAGGTCTACAGAGGATCTGCCTGCTTTATGTAAAACAAGTTACATGAGGTCTGACAGGTAAGTTCATGGACTCATCCTGGAAAAAGTGTTACATACCTCATTGCTGAATATCACTAAGGTCAAGTTTGTAGTACTCCCCTTGGAAAGCTATGCACTGACACCAGCGCCTAGTCCACTCTTCAAAGCAATTTTGGAACGCTTTTTCTGGAATGGCCATCAGAGTTGTTGTCATTATTACTCTTGATGTCCTGAATGTCATCAAAATGCCTTCCTTTCAATATATCCTTTATCTTCGGGTAAAGAAAGAAGTCATTGGGCACCAGATCAGGTGAGTAGGGAGGGTGTTCCAATACAGTTATTTGTTTACTCACTAAAAACTCCCTCACAGACAGTGCCCTGTGAGCTGGTGCATTGTCGTGATGCAAGAGCCATGAATTGTTGGTGAAAAGTTTGGTTGTCTAACTTTTTAATGCAGTCTTTTCAGCACTTCCAGATAGTAAACCTGGTTAACTGTTTATCCAGTTGGTACAAACTCATAATGAATAATCCCTCTGATATCAAAAAAGGTTAGCAATATCATTTTGACTCTTGATTTGGACTGACGGAAATTTTTGGTCATGGAGAATTGACTGACTTCCATAGTGTACCTTGACGCTTTGCTTCAGGGTTGTATTGGTACCCCCATGTTTTATCACCAGTGATAACATGGTCCAAAACATTGTCTTGCCTCTCCAAAAGGTCTTGGAAAACTTCGACTCTTCTTTGGTTTTGTTAATCGGTGATCTTCTTTGGAACCATTTTTGCACATCCCAATATTTGCAGTTAAGATTTTCCTGTTTCTCTATCGATGTTTACTTGGTCTGCTATGCTTCTCACAGTCAGCTGACAATTTTTATGCACAATTCAATTAATTTTTGCAAAGTTTTTGTCAATTCTGCTCGTTGCTGGCTGCTCCGATGCATTCTCTCCCCTCAGAAAAATGTTTAATCCATTTGTACACTGCCGTTTTCTTCCTGGCATCATCCCCATAAACTTGGACTATCATGTCCCTGATTTCACTTCCATTCTTGCCAAGTTTAACAAGAAATTTAATGTTTGTTTGTTGCTCTAATTCAAGCTCAGACACTCTCGTGATGGCACACAAAAACACACAACAATAATGAATAACACTCAGTAGTACAACACCACTCATTGACATGAACACAGTTGTGAGACACTGATATACTAAGGTTATGAAACCTTACCAAGCTGTTTGTACAATGCTGCCAATGTCAGTCCATAGTGGCAAGTTGGCAAACTTAATTGTCAGGCCTCATACATATATATACAATGAAATATGTTTGCCCATGAAAGGGAATGGGTCCTCACCATCTTCAGCAACATGGATGGACCTAGAGGGTATTGTGCTTTGTGGCGCATGTCAGACATGGAAAGACAGATGCAATATGATTTTGTCTGTATATGGAGTCTAAAGAACAAAAACAAACAAACAAACAAAACAGAAAGAAACTCATATATTAAGAAAACATTTTGGTGGTTGGGAGATGGAAGGGAGTTTGAGAGGGTGGGTGAAAAAAGGAGAAGGTATTAAGAAGTACAAATTAGTTGTTACAAAGTACTCATGGGGATGTAGGGTATAGCATAAGGAACGTAGTCAATAATATTGTAATAACTATGCATAGTGTCAGATGGGTACTAGATTTATCAAGGTGACAGATGGAATGGGGTTGGGAGACAAGATGAAAAAGGTGAAGGGACAAAGAAGCACAGACTTTTAATTACAAAATAGTGGTGGGGATGGAAAGAAAAGCATAGGAAATATTGTCAATGATACGATAATAACTATGTATAGTGCCAGGTGGGTACTAGATTAGTCAAGGGGATCACTTCTTAAATTATATAAATGTCTAACCACTATGCTGTACACCTGAAATTTATATAAAAAGAATACTGAATGTCAACTGTAATTGAAAAATTCAAAAAAGGGGGAAAAGCTGAAGAGGAATAAGAGGTCCAAATTTCCAGGTATAAAACAAATAAGTCATGAGGATGTAATCTACAGCATGGGGAATATAGTCAATAATATTGTGATAGTGTGGCATGGTGTTAGATGGCTGCTGGACTTATCATGGTGATCACTTCTTTAGGTATATAAATTTTGAATAACTATGGTGTACCCCTGAAACTTATATAACATTGTATATTAACTATATTTTTAATAAAAATATTAAAAAATAATCAATCAATCAATCAATGGCATGTATGCATGTGCATAGTTATGGGTACAATTTGTGTATGTGCATATATTATCTTGCAAACAGTCTTAGAAAAAAAAAAGCAGAGACAGAAAATAAGAAAAACAACACAACAAAAATGTTGTGCACCTTACTTACTAACCAGAATGTTTGAAAACCCAGTATGTCAGCCATCCATCCTTCTACCAGTATAAGTATCTACTGTGTAAAAGGTATAACTCATCATGCCTCAGATGGAACTTTACATAGAGAAGTGTAAGACAAAATTGTTCCTGCTAGAGACCAGAAAGGGAAGTGGTCTTCTAGCAGAGTCCCCACATTTGCTTTGAAGACATTTCTCTGGAACTTCTCCTCTGTAGCAAGGGTGAAATTCTGCCACTGTCACAACTTGTGTGACTATTGAGGAAAGAGTGAAGTCAGAGGATGTCTTGCAGATTCAATAGAAGCACAGAAGGAATGAATGTTATGGAGCACTTTTTTACATTTGCTGTGTGCTAAACCTGGGTTGTTCCATTTCACGCTCGCCACCATACTGTGCAGTAACTAGGATTAGATGAGGCAACTGAGTTTAGAAATATTATATGTATAAACCAACATTAATTTTAGACTGTAATAAAGAATAAAAAGTATTTATTTGAGCAAAAAGCAGCTGCATCCTGGGAGACACAGATTCAGGTAGTAAGCTAATTTGTGTTCCACCAAGACGAAGGGGAGGTCGCAATTTACAGTGAAAGTTCCCACCCAAGTTTCCAATTAGGTCCATTTTATATAAATGAGGTATCAAAATTGCGCCATTATGATTGGACGGGGCAGGTCTCAGTCCATTGGTAGAAAGAGAAAACCAGGGTCTCCATGCAGTGGTTGACTCAGGCAGCGTGAACAATCAAGGCATAATGCAGGCAGCCCAGAGGTCAGTCTGAGGTTCCTCCTGGTGCACAGAGTACATGAGGAGCCCATCAGCAAATGGCTCCTGGACTCTTATCATTCATGCAATCTGGGGCCTTGGTTGACCACAAGGAGTCCATCTCCGTGGATAAATTCCTTCTCAGGGTTTATACATGAAATGTCCAAGGCAAACAGTCAAGGCAGAGGTTTAATTCAAACACAGGATTCTCTGTCCTATTAAATACCCTTCTTTGCATGGCCTTATCTCAATGACATACACTTCAGAGCCCCTTCCAGGCACAAGTTAAAAGAGCAATAAAGGATTAACCATTTGTAAATTTCAGTGTTTGCCCATCTTCTTTTCAGTCCATATCAGGTCTAGCAGGTGGTTAACCACATAAGTTAGTAAGTGTCATTGTTATTACTTCTTATATTTTTAAAATCCATAGTCCTTATAAAATACTCGTACCCTCAGTAAAATAAAGTTACTTTTCTGAAGGACAAGCTAGAATAAGCTGCATAAATGATAAGATTTTACACACCCCTATGAGGCATAAGGTAACACTTACTGCTTTCAATGGGGGTGTGGGGTGGGCTGTATCATGCCAGCAGCCTACAACTTCCTTCACAGAAATATACTAGAAGGAAAACAAAGATACCGAAACAAGAGATAACAAAACCTAGATTGCATTTTGGTCATTCCAGGATAAAGGAGCAACAAACATTCATATTATGCTCTATAATTTAGAATTCTCCCCAGATGAATTAAAAAATCACATTTGAAATCTCTGTGTTCATAAAGTTAAAGGTAATTAGATTTTGAACACTGATGTAAACAGACAGAAATTGGGTTGCTGAGATACCTGAAATTTGCTACCTGATAGTAACAGACAAGCAATCCCGTAGCTAGCTAGATAGTCCTAATCAATAAGCTAGGAATGTTGTAAGGAAAAGCAGGCAGCAATATTATCCAGGGATACAGATTATCAGTCATGAGATGCTCCATCTATCCCACTTGGGAAAATTAGTGGTTACTTAAACAACTTAGCACAGTGTCAGAATTTCACGCTGAAGCAAAAAAGGTATCCTATGTAAATGGAATATTCGTATATAACCAATTCCAGGCTACTGAAGCTCTGGCATTTTGGAAAAGGGTAATGTGTTAGGTAGCACTGCATGTTTTATTTACTAGTTTTTTTGTTTGCTTACTCGTTTGCTGTTGCTAACTCCAGTCCTTCCTTCAAATACAAGTTATTTATTCCTCTTAGGACTATACAAATGGCTAACGTCTCATTTTTATTGTATTGCTTTGGGTTCTGAACAGATACAACACACTGAAAAATGTTGTTATTCCTTGTCTTTTTGATAATAGCAATACTAACCAGTATAAGGGGATATGTCATTAATTCATAATTCAGTAGGTCTGGAGCAGAGCCTTTCTGCCTAACTTCCAGGAGACGCTGATGTCACTCATATTGGGCCACTCTGAGTACCACTCTAATCTGCAAATCCTCTTTCTTTCCATTGCCCCATTGGCTGCAAATTGGATGCTACAGTGTTATTTCTTTATCCATAGATTTCTCTTTATATCCATATCAATTGATTTCATTAGGATAAATAGCAGGGCGATTGAATATATATGACTTTCCAAGAACATCACATTCCCTAATAATACAATGAGTTAATGAATGTGAAAACATTTTATAAATTGGAAATTACTGTATACAGGTTTTTGCTTTAAATGTTGATGCATATTAGAAGCATGTATTTATAGTTGAACCTTGAACAACATGAGGGTTAAGGGTACTGACTGTCATGCAGTCAAAAATTCAACTATAACTTCAGTTGGCCCTTTGCATAGGTTGATTCCCAACCTCAGATCAGAAATACAATTGACCCTTGAACAATACCGGTTTGAACTTCACGAGTCCACTTACACACGGAAATCCGCCTTAAATGGACCTGTGCAATTTATACCCATGTTTTTTGAGGGTCAACTGTAATTACTTATAAATATAAAAGTAAAGCAAGGTTGGCTATATCCAGCTGATGCAGGTTTCATTTACACTAACTTAACAGAGTTGATGTTAGAACTCCTGGGGCTGGATCCTACTCAGTTTTTGCATTAGTCGACTTGGGCTGACTTAGCAGAATACCAAAGACTGGGTGGCTTAAACAACGAAAGTGGATTTTCTCCCAGTTTCGAAGGTTGCAAGTTTAGGATCAAGGTGCCAGCAGGGTTAATTTCTGGTGAGACCTCTTTTCCTGGGTTGTAGACTCCTGCCTACATACACTGTGTCCTCACATGGTCTTTCCTCTATATGTACATACTGCCGGCTGCTTTTCCCCTTCGTATAAGGACACCAATCCTACTGGATTAAGGCCCCATATTTTTAATTCACTTAGTCTTAATTACCTTCTTAAAGGTTCTGACTCCAAAACAGTTGCATTGTGGTTTAGGGCTTCAACACATGGATTTTAGGGGAACACAATTCAGTCCATATTAGACATCCCCTTGCCTTTCTATTTAAATCTTTATAACTGCTTCATGCTTTTTCTCTAATTTTAAGGCCAAATACAGAAAGAAAGACATTCATAACATCAGATACCAATGGGACAGATAAAACAAAAAATATATATATTTTGTTTTGGTTTTTATTTTCTCTCAGCAGATTTCCCTTTCTCCAACTGCATAAATTATTGTAATCTTTCCTTTTATTAGATAACTAGCTAATAGTTATTTACTAATTTATACCACCTACATAAAATAAACCCTCTATAATTTTGAAACCTGTCCTTAGCCCTCTCTGAAAGGGAGCATGACCTTTCCCATGGAATGAAACATTTTAAACATTAAACAAAGCATAAGAAGACTATTAAGTTATAACAGGGTACTCTACAATTACAAATTATTTCTCTTAATTATATGCTGCTTTGACAATACTAGAAAATTCAGATGAACCTTTTAGCACATTTATAAGCAAGATCATATTTAAATGTTTTAACTATATAGCCGCTGGTATCTGCTTTTAGCTCCTTAATTGGGTCTTGTTTTGTTTCTTACCTTTGGCCGAGCCTTATTATTGGAACAGAGATACTGGTTTTAGGCTTTTAATCCTATAAAAAAAATCAAGAGAGAAAACATCTAAAACATTATTCAAGTAGTCATTTTTGAATTGTAAGCCTAACTTGATGTTATTAGAGTCAGGCTATTAGAGGTTTGCTCCAAGGTGAGAACTGTTTCTCTACCACAAAGTTCACATATAATCATTTGTGCATTCTTATTCATGAAATAAAACCACAGGAGACATTGGTCTGACTTAAAAACAAGTGGATAATCATGGAAAAAGACGAATCCAAATTAAGAATGATTTGTTTCTTCGTCTCCTTTCAAGAGTTAGCTTTAGAAAGAGTCATGAAGGCATATTATGCTGGATCTTTATTGTCTGAGGGTCAGGACAATTTTTAAAAAAGAACAGTGCCAGGATAATGCCTGTTAAAATGCAAAAACACGTACCTGCGAGCGCGCGTGTACACACACACACACACACACACACACACACACACGGCAATCTTTAAAGAAATAATCTGCCACAGACATCACATAAATCACAAATTCCTTAGTATCAGTTTTATGAGTTTCATTTCCTCTAAAATTGTCTCTACATGACAACACTGAACATATAAAAGGGAAATGACTGAAAGGAAGTACAGGGCTTCTAAAGAAGGAAGGGTAATATGCAAGACAACTTCACCTGCTTTTTGCCAGCCCTAGGTAAAAATACAGTATTAAAATGTTAAAATTGCACAATAAAGTATGACTTCAATCATAGAAAAATTATATATACTTATTAAACATTTTAATTAAATGCAGATTGTTACTTGCCTACAATCACAATAACCTCTATTTACTGAGTGCTTTCAAAGTGAAGAGAATTTTGCATGCATATACTCATTAAATTTTGTCCATAATTCAAACCCATGATATGAGTTTATTTTAATCCCCACCTCACAGGTACAAACACATTTAACAATGTTAAGTAATTTATCTAAGGTCATATAGCTCATAAGAAACAAAGCTGGGAACTTAACCTCTAAGTATACTGTAAATTTTCTACACATGTTCTTAACTGTAATTTTTCCCATGAACATTATTAAGCTGCAAAGCCCCAACAGAAGAATTCTAGAAGTATTCTAAAAGTGCACAAGCCATAAACTCCACAAATTAAGCCATGGGTAAACTTGAAATCAGCTTTTTGTTTCCATACACCTTCCCCTTAGAGTTTCTAAAGGGAAGGCATGGGGTGAGGAAAGGGGATAGAAACAAGACGTAAAATGAAAACCTAAAAGTTTCTACAGGCAAAATATAAAATCAGTAAGAGAGTTAAACATGATTGCAGAAATATAAGATCAGTATATTTTTAAAAAATTCCCATCCACAGCAACAAACAGAAATCGTTCTTTTAATAAAATACTTACTATATATATATTATATGTTATAATATATTATAGTATATGTATTATATTAATAATAATATATAATATATTATATTAATTATGTATTATATTAATATATTATATTAATAATATTACATTAATATTACAAAATAATATATAATATTACAAAATATAAAGTGTCTAGAAAATATGGCAAAATATGTAATACCTTTTGGAGGAGAGTTTAAAACATCTTTTAAAAACATTAAATAAATGGAGAAATAAATAGATGAATAGAAGATTTGATATAACAATGTCATTCTCCTAAAATTAGCTTTCAGATATAATTTAATTCAATTCCCCTTAAGATACCAATAATTTTCTTAAAGAAACTATATAAGTTGATTTAAAAACTTGTATGGAACATCAAAGACCAAGGATACGAAGATACAAAAAAAAAAAAAGTGATAATCTACCCTTGAAATATTGTTTTGGTTATCTAGTGCTCACCTCTAAGGAACAGAATTTGGCAAAAGTGATGGAATGTCACTTCTGAGATTAGATTAGAAAAAGACTCTGGCTTCCTCCTTCTTGCTCACCCTGTCTTGTTCTCTCTAGCTTGCTCACCCTTAAGGAAAGCAGCTGCCATGTTGTGAGCTGTCTTATGGACAGCCCCAAGTGGCAAGATATTGATGACAGCCTCGAGCCAACAGCCAGTGAGGAAATGAGGCCTTCAGCCCAATGACCCACAAGTAACTGACTCTTGCCAATAACCACATGAGTGAGTTTGGAAGCGAATGTGGCCTCACTTGAACCTTCAGATGAAACCCCAGCCCTGGCCAACAATGTGATTACAGTCTTGTGAGAAACTTGAGATGGAAGACCCAGCTAAGCTATGCTTGGCTTCTTGAACTGCAGACACTCTGAAATAATAAATATGTTTTGCTTTAAGCCGTTAAGTTTTGGGGTAAATTGTTACATAGCAATAGATAAATAATACATCTCTATTTGGAAGTTTTGGTAGTGCCAGCCTTGCACTGGAAAATCACAGCCCACGATACATGATTGTCATCATTGCTCAAGAACCATCCCAAACCATCCCAAAGTTTAGTTGCTTAAAACAATTACTTTATCAATCTTCTGATTTTATGGATCAGGAATTTGGGCAAGGCTTGAGGAGTGTCTCAGTAAAAGTTTAATCAAAGAAATAAAACCAGTAGAATTCACTATGAAGATTTATTTATTTCAGGAAATTGGCCACTAAAATTGTGGGGGCTGGCTAAGTAAGTAAGTAGAGCAAGAAATCAGGAATGGGAGATTATGCAGGTCTGAATTCCATGGGCATAGGCAGAAGCTGCTGTCTGAGGTGAAATTTCTCTTCTCCCTTAAGAATCATTCAGTCCTGTTTTTAAGGCCATCCAACAAATTAAGTTAGGCTCACCAGGATAATTGCTCTTACCTAAAGTCAACTGAGTAGGGGCACTAACTGCATCTGTAAAATCCCTTTACAGCAGCACCTAGATCACTGTTGATTGAATAAAGTGGGATGGTAGCCCAACCAAGTTGATCTTTCAGGAAGCCATGACAGCTGGTTATTTTGATTTTTCCAAATTGCTGTGGTATGTTTGGGATCATTTAATAGTACTCAACTAGATGCTAGTTGGTCTGGAGGGTCTAAGACAACATCAAATGCCCAGGACCCTGGCAGGGATAGCCAGAAGAGTGGATTTAGCTGGCCCCTTCTCCCGCTCCATGCAGTTATAATAGTCTCACCATCTGGCATCTCCATCAAGGTAGTTGGATTTCTTTCTCCCAAGGGTGGCACAGTGATCCATTGAACTATACTGAAAACTGCCAGATATCTGCAAGTCTAATTCTGGAACCATATTCTACTAGTCAAAGCAATCACAGGGCAGTAAAATTTCTAGTGGAGAGAAACCGACTCTACTGATGGGAAATGTGTCAAAAAATTTCCTGCCATCGTTAATCTGCCACAGATATCCGGACTTATTATAAAACTATACTAATAAAGAGAGTGTGATATTAACATAGGCATACGAAAAGTTTGTAAAGAAAAGGAAAAAGACCAGAAACAGACATGCACATACATGAAACTTGATTTAGAGTAAAGTTGGCACTGCAGATCATAAGGCAAGAGATTCACTAAACAATAAGCAATTCTGGATACTAGCACAAAAACTGAAATTAAACCTCTACTTCAAATCACACACAAAAATTAATTTCAGATGGATTAAAGACTTAAGGGTAAAACAAGAAACTTTAAAACTTTTAGAAAAAGGATAAGGGGAAAATATCTTTATAAACTTTGAGTAGGAAATACTTTTTCAATTAAATATAAGAATCTCTAATCCTGAAAGGAAAAAAATGATCAATTAGACTGCATTTGAGAACTTCTCCTCATCAAAAGATTCCATTTAGAAATGTGAAAAGATTAACAAAAACTAGGAGAAAATAATTACAACATATTTAGCAAGAAAATTATTAAAATCCAGAATATACAAATCAATTCTACAAAATAATAACAAAAAGACAAATGATTCAGTAGAAAAATGAGCAAAAATATATGCATTGGTATTGCACAGAAGAGGAATCCTGAATGACAAATAAACATAAGATGTTCAACCTACTTAGTAAGTTAGTAATCATGGCAATGCTATTTAATATCAAATATAATATTTTTTATCTACTAGATTTCCTAAAATTTTAAAAACTGGCAATAAGTATTGGTAAAGATGTGGAGAAAATGAGAATTCTCATATCTTCTGGTTGGAGTACTACCATTTGAACAAGTTCTTTGGTTAACAATTTGGCAATTATCTTCTAAAGAGGAAAAGAGGTGTATCCCATGACTGAGCAATCAACCTCTCGGTACATATCAGAAAACTTCAAACTGGATATATGTAACCCTGGATACCTGAGGAGTTTCTTACAGGCACAAATAAATCTAATGGAATAAATTGCTAGATTCCCAGCTTCCGTATGTAATGTATATATTTTGAAGTGATCTTTCTGAGAATGTGTCTTGGCAATTACTTCTCTTCTCTCCTTTCACAAAATCATCCTTTCTACCATTTTATTTAAAAAAATACCTCTCCCTCATCTTCAATTTCTTGATGCATTATCCTAAAAAACTTCAAGGAAGTTTATCCCATAAAAACTTCAAGGAAGTCAAATAATGAGAACAATTCAAAATGTTGGTGACAGAGAACTTTCTTTTTTTTTTTTTTAAATTTATTTATTGGGGTGACAATTGTTAATGAAATTACCCAATTTCAGGTGTACAATTCCGTATTACATCATCAATAAATCCCATTGTGTGTTCACCACCCAGAGTCAGTTCTCCTTCCATCACCATATATTTGATCCCCCTTACCCTCATCTCCCTCCCCCCACCCCCCTAACCCTCTGGTAACCACTAAACTATTGTCTGTGTCTATGAGTTCTTGTTCAGAGAACTTTCTTTTAATGATAGTGATATCAACAATGGCTTGTCAATCATATGACTTTGTGTCTTATGTATAAATGTATTTCTATTAAGGACAAGGTGGGCATTAGAAATGGCTCCCTCACACAGACACACCACATTAGAGTGTAGTGAATTCATACATATTGAAGAGTAGGATTATGGGAGTACAGACAAGTTTTGTTAAATAGCCTCACTTTTCCAGGGCTTGTGATTGTATTAGACAGCATTGTACCTGAGGGAGAGACCCTTGTTCATGAAAGAAAAGCAGAAAAGAGTGAGGGTAAGAAATACCCAACACAACAACAAGCACAAGATAAGGCTATCTGTCTTATCACTCTATTTGTCATAGAATTAAAATATTCAAAATATTTGAAAAAGCATCATAGAAATAAAACAACGTGCTCTGAATCTTACTGTTTGACTCTGTCTGGGACTGTGTCTCAATTGGATATTTTACATGATTTCAAAGAATTAAACATTAAAATGTTATTTCTGACATCTCAGCATTGTATCTTTCAGAAAATGGAACATATACTGGCGGTGAAAAGTATTTTGTGTTCTCTTGAACATTTATTATTCATAGGATAAACATTTCCCTGCATTCTACAAAAAAAAAAAAAAATCAATGGACACTGAAAAATGGTTTTGTTTTTTACTTAGTAATAAATGTCCTTTCTGGCATTTGTCAACCACTTCTTTACTTGATTATTTCCTAATGGAATAGAAAATAGGTTGTACTGTGCACAATGCGTACTTACCAATGATCATTGCAACACTTTACGAAACCCTACACTTACTGGTGGCCAAATACTTTCTCTTACTGTGAATTTCCCTGAATCCTGTCTTATTTCAGCAGTTGATAAGTCATGCAAGAACTAGGAACAAATAGAAAAATAATAGTCCCTTCCCTTTAAAGAGATGCATTTCCAAATAAAGTTTTACTTTGTGTTCAATAATTATTTTTTCAAATAGCTTTAAGCAACTCTGAAATAATAATTGTTATGATAACTAAATTCAGAAAACAATTAACGCAAATCTTAAAGGCACAGGAAAATAAAAAAATAACAAGATATAGATATAGATATAGATATAGATATAGATATAGATATAGATATAGATATAGATATAGATATAGATATAGATATAGATATAGATATAGATATAGATAGATATAGATATAGATGTAGATATAGATGTAGATATATTTGGAAAGCATTATAGGGTGACCAATAAAAAGAATCTAAGTGCAAATGCATATTTCATTAGGATAAAATTCTGTAAGAGTAGTGAAATGAAAATATGAGTCCAGGAGAAAAAAATTACATAAAATTTCTGGCTTTTAAAAAGAACTTTTTATCTGCATTTTATAAATAAATGATAGTAAAACAAATCACAATAGTATTTGGATTCCACTGGATGTACAGAGGGTGCCAAAAAAACATATACACATTTTAAGAAAGGAAAAAACTGTATTAAAATTGTAATACAATGAATAACGCTAGCATTCATTTGATTAACACTATCTTTTGAGCAAATGTCATACTACACATTACTATTGTAATTCAATTCAACTTCGAAAAGTAATACATAGAGAAAATCTCTTAAAATGTGTACACTTTTCTGGCACCTCCAGTATTTAAAAGAATGTTATTACAGTATTGATTTAAAATGTCAGCATCAAAATATACCAGAAATTGCATCATTTGCAATCACTTAAACAGTTGATAAAAAAAAAATTAGATATCAACTTAAAAATATGTGAAGAGTCACACAAGCTTTCAAAATCCTGTTGTGGGATATGTGAGCAAAATTTAAAACTATAAATATATATATATACACCTCTTGCACAGGTACTTTTAGGAATCACATACAATTTTTTTTTTCCCTCTCAACAACAAGCATTTATTAAGCACTCATTAAAAACTAAACACCTTTGGAACTTGGTGGAATAGATAAACACTATGCCTGATTCCTTCCATTAACACATTAAAATTACAAGCAAATAATAGAAAAATCAAACTGGAGAACCATCTGATGTCTGGCTGAACAGAAGTTTTATAACTAAGCATATAAAGAAGAAGCCACAATGAACTGGTAGAAGGGACAGAGATGTGAAATGGGCAGGTCCCAAACCTCTCTGTGGCACATAAAAATTGGGAGGGATACCTTGGCCAAGGAGGTTCCCTTCAAAGGCGTAAAGGACCCCAGCCCAATTCCTGGCTCCCCAGCACAGAGTGCTGGTACCGGGAAGAGTAGCCCCCACACATATGTCTGTGAAAACCAGTGGGGATTCTGACCATGTGGGTGGTACGAAAGGCTGAAGAAAACACAGCCATCATTTTAAAGAGCCCGTGAACAGACTCACTTGTTCACAGGCACTCACCTTGGGCCCCAGCAGAGGGATAATGATTTGGGGGGCATAATAGGCATATAGGGAGCAGACTGAAGTAAATGGCTTCAAAGCCAGGGGTAGAGGACAGCCCCATGTTCCCTGTGAAGGGTCCTCCTACCCTACAGCTGGTAGGCAGCTGCCATCTTTAAAGTGTTGAGTCCTCCCCCAACACTTATGGCCTAATCTCAATCTGGTTGGTCTGGTGAGCTCTGGGGCTCTGCCCTACTGACTCACTGGGGCCCCACCCCACCCAACTCCCCCAACACCAGAGGCACTTTCTCCAAGAGCAGCCAGCCCTTCCCTCATTGCACTGTTTCTTGGAAAAATATCTGAGTCCACAGACCTCAGGTGGGTGATGACTGGCCTCAGTGTGCTCTGAGACTTTTGCTGAGTAGCTCCAGGCACAGATCCAGGTGCAGCACTGGCACAAACCAGAGTCTACACTAACCTGTTGACAACACATTTCCCACTGTAGTGACACCCTGAGATGCTGCCCCACCCAAATTGCATCCTTACCAGGCTTTATTAGTGTATGAATTTAAGGGAGCTGGCAGGTGGCAGCAGGACTCAGGGTGTCCTAGTTTTTTTGGAAACTACATCAGGCCTGGTACTGGTGGCAGCCATCCTCAGTTTGCAGCATGGCTTCTTTCACGTGCCTCCAGGTTTAGCACAGGCAGTGAAAAACTGTGAATCACTTTGTCCCTGGCTGGTCACAGGCAGTGGGTGACCTATGCCTGCACCAAGCCCCTCCCAAGAGGTCCCAAAACCAATATACTTGAAGGTTGGCTTCAGATTACAGCATAGCACGACCCAATTAGCCCCAAAGGTGGCATACACAAAGGGCGGTCTCAAAAGGCACCAGAGTCTGCTGGGGCAAGTCTGACTCAGTGGGGTACACTCCACTAACAGCAACCCGTAAGCTGTGGCTGTGGATGTGGCCACCCCACAGCCAATCAGGCTGAGGGTCAATCCCACCAATTGACATGCCAACAGCAATCAAGGCTCAACTATAACAGGAGGGGACACACAACCCACACAAGGGAAACTCTTGGAGCACTGGCTGCAGGTAACCAAGGAGACTGTGCCCGGGCCTGAGGGTACCTACTCCATAAAGCCAGCCGGCCAAGATTGGGAGACATAGCAGATCTATCTAATACATAGAAACAAACACAGGATCGAGCCAAAATGAGGAAACAAAGAAATATTTCCCAAATGAAAAAACAAGGAAAACTCCAGAAAAAGAACTAAACAAAATGGAGGCAAGCAACCTACCACAGACAGAGTTCAAAACAATGGTCATAAGGATGCTCAAGAAACTTAGTGAGAACTTCAACAAAGAGATAGCAAATATAAAAAAGGACAAGTCTGAAGTGGAATATAATAACTGAAATAAAGAATGCACTAGAAGGAATCTCCAGCAGACGAGATGAAGCAGACAATCAAATCAACAATTTGGAAGACAAGGCAGCAGAAAACACCCAATCAGAACAGAAAAAAAAAATTAAAAATCCAAAAATAATGAAGCTAGGTTAACAGACCTCTGGGTAACATCAAGCATAATAACATTTACATCGTAGGGGAACCAGAAGGAGAAGAGAGAGGGCAAAAAATTGAGAACCTATTTAAAGACATAATGATGGAAATCTTTCTTAACCTGGTGAAAGAAATAGACATACAAGCCCAGGAAGGACAGAGACTCCTAAACAAGATGAACCAAAACAGGCCCACACCAAGACTCAGGATAATTAAAATAGCAAAGGTTAAAGACAAAGAGAGAATCCCAAGAGCAGCAAGAGAAAGGTAACTAGTTACTTATAAGGGAGCTCCCATAAGATTGTCAGCTGATTTCTCAACAGAAATTTTGCAGGACACAAGAGATTGGCATAAAATATTCAAAGTGATGAAAAGCAAGGACCTACAACCAAAGGTACTCTACCAAGCAAGGCTATCATTTAGAATTGAAGGACATAGGAAGAGCTTCCCAGATAATAAAAAGCTAAAGGAGTTCATCACCACCAAACCTGAATAACAAGGAAAGCTAAAGGGATTTCTTTAAGATGAAAACATGAAAAGATCAAAATTGTGTATAATAAAATAGCAATAGCAACATATCTATCACAAATACTTTCAATGTAAATGGATTAAATGCTCCAATGAAAAGACATAGGATGGCTGACTGAATAAGAAAACAAAATCCTGGGCTGTCCCAGTGGCTCAGGCGGTTAGAGCTCCATGCTCCTAACTCCGAAGGCTGACGGTTAGATTCCCACATGGGCCAGTGGGCTTTCAATCACAAGGCTGTCAGTTCAATTCCTCGAGTCCCGCAAGGGATGGTGGGCAGCGCCTCCTGCAACTAAGTTTGAACACGGCACCTTGAGCTGAGCTGCCGCTGAGCTCCAGGATGGCTCAGTTGGTTGGAGTGCGAGCTCTCAACCACAAGGTTGCCGGTTCGACTCCCACAAGGAATGGTGGGCTGCACCTCTTGCAACTAGCAACGGCAACTGGACATGGAGCTGAGCTGCACCCTCCACAACTAAGATTGAATGTACAACAACATGACTTGGAAAAAAGTCCTGGAAGTACACAGTGTTCCCCAATAAAGTCCTGTTCCCCTTCCCCAATAAAAATCTTAAGAAAAAAGAAAAAAAGAATCCTTACATATGTTGCCTATAAGAGAATCACTTCATATTCAAAGATACATACACAGATGAAAAGAGATGAAAAAAAGATATTTCATGAAAATGGAAATGAAAAGGAAAAAACAATAAAACCTGCAGTAGACATATTTATACCAGACAAAATAGACTTTAAAACAAAGCCTATAATGAGAGACAAAAAGGACCAAATAATCCCCTCCTGGGTACCCAAAACACTACTTTGAGGGGACATATGCACACATAATGTTCATTGCAGCATTGTTTATAATGGCCCAGATGTGGAGGCAGCCTGGGTGTCTGTCAATGGAAGAATGGATAAAGAGGAGGGGTATATATACACAATGGAATATTGCTCGACCAGGGAAGGGAATGGGTTTTTGCCATCTGTGGAGGCATGGACGAACCTGGAGGGTATTGTACTGAGTGGACTATGTCAGACAGAGAAAGACAGATGTAATATGATTTCACTTATATGTGGAATCTAAAGAACAAAATAAACAAACAAATAAAAAACAAACTCATAGATACAGAGACCATTTTGATGATTGCCAGATGGGAGGACATTGGGAGTGTGAGTGAAAAGGTGGAAGGTATTAAGAAGTACAAATTGGTTGCTACAAAGTAGTCATGGGGATGTAGGGTATGGCTTAAGGAATATAGTCAATAATATTGTAGTAACTACATATAGTGTCAGATGGTTAGTTTATTTGTTGGTGTCATACACAGGCGGGGGGTTGGGGAGCAGGGTGAAAAAGATGAAGGGCTGAGAAGTACAAATTGGTAGTTACAAAATAGTCATGGGGATGTAAAGAATAAGGAATATAGTCAATGATATGGCAATAACTATGTATAGTGCCAGGTGGGTACTAGACGAGTCAGGGGGATCACTTCTTAAATTATATAAATATCTAACCACTATGCTGTATACCTGAAATAAATATAAAACAATATTGAATATCAATTCTAATTGAAAAATTTAAAAAGGCAGGGGGAAAGGTGAAGGGCAATAGTGGTCCAAATTTCCAGGTATAAAACAAATAAGTCATGAGGATATAACGTACATCATGGGGAATGTAGTCAATAATATTGTGATAGCATAGTACGGTGTCAGATGGTTGTTGGACTTATCATCGTGATCACTTCTTTAGGTATATAAATGTTGAACAGCTATGATATACCTCTGAAATTTATATAATATTGTATATTAACTATAGTTTGAATAAAAATCTTAAAAAGAAACAGGCACCTTTATAGGCTAAAAAATAAATTATAAGTCATATAATTTTTCTTTTTACCTTTATAATTTCTGTAACAATAGACAAACATCTCTGCCTGGGTAGAGTTTCACTTTAGGAGCACATCTATAGCAGCATGGTAATGAAAAAAAGTAAATAAATAAAAGAAAACAATAGCCAACTCAAATGTCCATTTGTAGGAGAATACGTAGGCTCTTTATGAATATTATACAATGGTAAAATAAACATATTCAGCTCTAGGTAACAATTTAAGTCAAAAATATCACTTGTAGTCAGACAGAAATGTTATAAAGCTTAAAAAGTCAAAACAAAACAAACAATTACAAACATATAAATATGTGCTAAAACTGTAACTCTGTGGCAAAAAAAAAAAAAAAATATGTGGTAAAAAGACATAATGGTTACCCATACAGGAGTGGCACAGGATGGAATTAAGGAACAATAAACAAAAGCATCTTCAACATTGAAGTCAAGTTATTGTCCTCAGGTTCTTAGATTGGATGATGTGTTCATGAATATTTTATTTTCATGCCCTATTTTATAAATATATCACTATTACATAAAATATGAATTAAAACAGCAATAAATGTGATTTGAAGTCCTTTACATTGTTTGCAACTATTCAGAAATTGAGAGATAATGTAGATTTATAATTATCAAAGAAAAATCATAGCACTTCTCCCTAATGTCAAATACAGCTCTCCATGACTCACCTAAATCTGTTTCCTCACTCTGTCAGCTGTTCACATATCCACTCCTTCATTTGACAGTAATTGATTGACCACTATATGCTGGACACCAGACTGGCTGTTAAAATGAACATTCTTCACAGATATTCATGATCAAGGAATTTGTCTGAAACACAAATGTCTTTTTCATACTGTCCCTTTGGACTACTCGGTTCTATCACGTTCTATATTTTGCGACTATTTTAATAAAACTGACATAGGTAAGTAGAGACTTGTTTTTAATTTCAATAATCCTTAGTGCTATAAAACTCACTCTCAGTCATTGAATAAATTGCTACATCTCATTCCAAAACACATTTGAAATAGATAAGGTTTTGGAATTTAATAATTATTGAACAAACAAGAAGACATAAAATTGAACCGTATTCCTCTCTGCCAGCTGGCATACAAATACCGTATGTAATATTTTGATTTGTAAAGCCATGCTCATTAAGCAGACATATATATTATTAAAATAATTATGTAAGCAAAAAGAGACTTAAGTGTGGAATTTTTTATATTTAATGGTTTCAGGTTTGTTACAGAAATTATAAAGGTAAAAAGAAAAATTATATGACTTATAATTTAGATTTTCAATGACAGTCATAATTTCAAATAGTCTGCTCCCTATAAATTCATGTTTACTCATCTGAAAATATTTGCTAATATGTGGATACTAAAACATGTGCTTTACAGTTTCCTTACCAAGGCCTCCTTCTTCTTCTCCCACCTCTAACCCCAACTATGAATAAAGGTGACAAATAGATAAAAGAAAGTTTCATCATGTTTCAGAATATTCTCTACAGAATTCAGATTCATTCCATAGGAGACATATCTTTGTATTTAGAAATTTCGTAAGTATACATTCATTTTTATACAATAGAATGACTTATTTTTAGCATGACACAATATTCAAAAACTAGACAGGAGCTGAGTTTTAGGTTTGGAGAAGAGCCAGAAATTAGTGCATTATTAATTGAGTTCATCCTCCCATTATCAATAATATTTAGTTTCTCGTAATAGTTTCTTTATTCCAGTAACTACTACTTATCTGAGACAAAATTTTGGGAAAAAAACATGTAAATAAAAATCAATTGTAAATTTCCCGGTATCACTGTGTATCCATCACTCCATTAATGACAGCCTTAATACACAGGGTACAAACAAAAGCTAAACTGCGATCCTTCATTTTCCATCCTTCATTTTCCATCAATAGAAACATTAGGATGATCCTAATCGATGATTTGCTGAGAGTTACTTTATACTTTTGAATATTATTCTGTTTAGTTTTTACATATATAATACACATTAAACTTTCTACTGAATTGTCCTTATAAATGGTAATTATATGTCTAAAAAGAAATGTAGAAAGAATCCAGTATCATAGTAGCAATTGGAGTAAGAATATTCTGCCTATAGAGAGATTTTATCAGCTTAATATGCATAGATTCATCACTCTGTTGTGGCTCAAACATATTAATTTTTTATAAGCAGTTTTACAATTTCTTAAAGACAATATTTAGTTTTGCCCCCCTCCCCATTTTTTCCCAGCTGAGAAAACAAAACAAATGAGATTACCAAAGGATAATGGGCATCCTACAGCTTTGTTTCTTTGTGTGTCTGTTTGTTTTTTGTTAGGTGGTACGAGGAGGGAAGGGAATAAATTATTGATGTCGAAAAATTTAAATGGGTCAATATTAACAGAGAAGATTTTTATATCTGATTTCTATACCCAAAGTTTTCTATATCGGAAAAAAGCTAATGCAATATACTTATTGCAGTACAAACACGGGGAAAGTAAGGGAGAAAATTGATGCATCCTGTTTGGGCAAGAGGTAAGATTTCTGGAGTCTTTGGCTTGTTTGTTTGTTTTGTTCTGTGTCCTTTAATCTTTGTTTCTTAATGAGTCTAGGTGACAAACATCTAAAGGAGAGAGACTAAGAATACTTAAAGGACCATGAATCCAAGAATGTTTACTAAGGAGAAGAATTCAGACATATGCCAGACATATCAAATTGCTGTAGTGAAAGTGTCTGTTGCTTTATAAGCCAGAAATGCATTAGCCAATAATTACAACTTACCAAGTACATATTTTATGTAGAGCTCTGCTAATCACCAGAATGGTTGGTGACACAATGACATTTCCTACCCTCATGGAGTTTTTTTCTCACAGGTCTAGCATGAATAAGGTGTGGTTATCATTTTTGTAGTCACTTCTCTTCCTGGGGATTTTCCCATTAGCAAGTCTTCATAAACAATGCTCAGAGTGATGAGTAGAGCTGACATCTTAGATCAGCAAGGTGAAGGAGTCAATTTAGTTCAGTAAGTTTCTCTAACATAAATTGAAAGAAAGCTAGGACATTGGTGATTTTGAACTGGAGTTTTTGTTTTGTTCTGTTCCAGTTTCATTCTAGGAGGAGGTGCTGAGGGATAATCCTCCTGTAGGAGGAAAGAAACCTCAGTAAAAACCAGCACAGTTGGTGACATCTACAGGGATTAGGGGTCAACTAAAGCTCTTCCCAGATTATTCTGACATTTAGAACCAGAATGCCTCACTAAGGATACTTCTCTCTGCTTATGCTTTTAGAATTTTCACTAATCTCTTATGATTTTGATCTCTCTTAATGAGATTAATAAAAATAACAATAATACATTTAATAATAACACATGCAATACCTATCATTTATTGAATACCATCTATGGTCCCATCATTGTACTAAGTGACTTATTTGTACTTTTTCTGAGGTGAGTAACCTTTTGAGGTAATCATCATTTCCTCCATTTTTACAAATAAAAAAAAATTAAACTTCATAGAGATGACTGCTTTTTCTTAAAGTTGCATAGATAGTTTTGAGTCTGGCTCTGTCATTTTTGAAGTCTGTGCTTAGGCCAAAGCTTTTGATCATTTCCAAGTAGCCAGATAGAACACTTACTTAGAGTAACATTATGCAAAGTGGAAGAAGAAGGAGCAGAAATTGTTTGTAAATGCATAAAAAAATAACTCCTTATTTCTGAGAAGGAAAACTTTATAATGCATACCTTTTTGTATATTTGAATTTTATGACATTTTCACGTACAATTTTTTATTTTTAGCACAGATGCTAAACTGTCTCTCAAATTCATTCCTTTCTGTCCTAAGTTATGCTAAGACATCCAAGGGAAGGGCTTTTGGTCCATGCTCACCTAAATTTCAGGAATATATTGATATGTTAGTGGCTTGACATGGTAAAGACAGAGCTCAAGCAAGAATGAGAACACTTCTACAGAAATTATTGTGAAAAGGAAAATGTCAGCATCTAGCCTCAACAGCCTGAACAATTTCCTTCTGAACTATTTTCTGCTAAAATCTTGGATTACTTTTTACTTTTAATATTGGAGGAAATATTTTTAGTGGCTTTCATTCAAAAAGGAAATAGTGTTCCATGATAATCCTGAATTAGGCAAAATAACAGTATGTTACAACAAACAGATCTCAGTGTATCACAATATAACTTTCTAAAAATTAAAATACTCAAATGTGGAAGGCCCTCAAATATTCAACTCTTTACCAATGTATTCAAATTAAATTAGAAGAAACTTAATAGTTGGGCAAAAACTAAAATTGATGCCAGTACCAAATGCTGACAACATGTAAATGGAATTTCTATACTCTTACATCGTTGGTGGTAGAATAAGTAGGTTCAACCACTTTGAAAGATAAAATTGGCAAAATGCATCAAAAGCCATAAAACTGTTCAAAGCCTTTTACCCAGTAATCTCACTTCTGGAAATTTATCCCTTGACATTACAATATTTCCACTTCAACTGTGCAAGTTATGTTTCTAAGAATGTGTAGTTGAACCTATAAAAGCTTAAAATAAAAATATAAAGACAGCACAATGAATAAAAAGAATATAAATAGTATTTCATAAGTGAATACTATATGCCAAGTGTTGAGCTAGAAGCTATACATAGAGAAACATGGTAGATTGAATAGTCTACAAAGCAGAAACCTTTATTACTAGGTGATTTTGGGTTTTTATAGCTCAGAGATAAATGATGCTTTAGGACCATCCTAAACACAACGAACACATTTCAAAAGAATTTTCTAAGTCATCTTAAAAAGATTACATTCACTTCAAAAAAGTTATGCATTAATGAATATGTGCTCTAACTGGACCATTGCATCAACAACATTTACTGGTGAATACTGCTATGAGCCATTTACCCAAGGACACGCCATTGTAAATAAAGCTATTTGTAATTTCTTGAGAATATGGATCCTCTCTTATTTGTATCCTATTACTCATTATATAGGCCAACTTTGAAACATTTTTATTTGGCTGATATTAGAAACTTGGTTCCAAATTCATAACTGCTAGAGAATGGTCTATTGTGAAACATTGAGGTTTAAAATATTTCCATATAGCAACATACTTTAAGTGAGAAAAGCAAAAAGGAAGCCAGATACACACCACAATAGCAACACAATAAAGCGTGCCTATGAAAAAAGACTAGAAAGGAATAAACACAAACAAGAATAGCAATGATGACGAGTATTGGCATTAGGAGTGAATGATTTTTCTTCTGTTTCCTAAAATTTTCTTCTAAGCAACATATAGTTGGGTCTTCCTTTTTTTTTTATCCAACTTGGCTTTCCTTTTTAAATTGAGTTGTTTAGACCCTCCACATTAATGTGACTATTGATAAGGTTAGGTTTCAATCTATCAGTTTTATGTTTTTTTTCTGTCTCATTTGTTCTTTGTTCTCTTTGCTCTTTTTTTCTGCCTTTTAGATTAATTGATTACATTTAATGATTCCAACTTTTCTCCTTAGTTATTAGCCATAACTCCATGTGTTATTTTAGTGCTTGCTTTCAGATGTAAAATATACATTTTTAACTTATCTTTAAAAATCTACCTGCAAGTGATATTTCACATCTATTATAGTATAACAGATTTACAAGAGTATTCCTTCTTCTCCTTGCTTTAGTACTATCAGTGCCATACATTTTACTTCTGCATATGGTTTAAACTCCATTATACATTGTTATTAATTTTTTCTGTAAGCAAAATTTATCTTTTAAAATTATTTAAATAATAAGAAAAAAATTATTGGTATTTACCCATATACTTATAATTTCTGGTACAAAGTAAATGGCAAGATACAAAGCTATATGTATATGGTATATATATCAAAAGAAGATATTTGAGGGGTTACCAGAGGACAAGGGGGGTGAGGGATTCTAGAAGAGGGTATACGGTGATGGAAAGAGAACTGACTTTAGATAGTGAACACACAATGTGAGATATAGATAATGTATTATAGAATTGCACATCTGAAACCTATGTACCTTTACTAACAATTGTCACCCCAATAAACTTTAATTTAAAAAAGAAAAAGAAGACAGAGTAGAAGTGTTTTGTTTCTTTTGCCTATTTTGCGATTTGCTTTGATAAAATTTTATTAATTTTATAAGGAAAGAAAAATAAGTTCATATGATATACTTTTGGTTTATTCTAAGTTTATGGTGAGTATAAAAATGTTAGGATATAATAAAATGCTAAGTGGAAAGAGGAAGAATAAAAGATGTTATATGGCCCATAAACATATAAAATATGTTTATTATGTCCAAAATCAAAAGCAATCCTTGAGAAATTGTACTACATACAAAATCAGCAATTTTACTGAGTTGCTGTAGATTGGGACAGGATGGGGTGGAGTGGAGCACCAGTCTACAAAAGTAGCATCATCCATCTGCTAGGTACCTCAAATCCTAAAGTGGAAATTACTTCTCCTGCCATAAACTATCTAAAATATCCATCATCCAGAAGGAATGATGACTGAGAGGAAAATGAAGGGTCAATAGTCAGAGAACACTAAGATGAGGAGGGGGAGCTACAGCATTAAATGGACGAAACAGATGTTGCTAGGGTGTGTAAAGAGATAAACAGCATCTACAAAATGGAGAAGAGGAAGCACACTAACTGAATAAAGACTGCTTCGAGTAACTTTGATTATAATATGTTCAAAGACTAAGTATAAGGGTCCTAAAATATTTATTTTTTCAAATAAAAGTGTATATCACAGCATAGAGCAGTAGGATACAGAAATGGTGTGAAACATGTCAAGGAGAAATAGGAATCCAGGATGGATTAGAACAATAATTGCTTTCTTAGCCACAGCTCATGAGGTATTTCTATCTGTTCCTCAGTGATGAATGAAAGCTCATAGTAGACTCGTTTACATATCCATTATAGTTTATAAAATACATTTATACTAATGTAATCTTCATTATAAGCCATACATAGAATCAGTCCAGGGTCTGTGTCCAGTCATTTGCAATAGATTCCTTTGCACTGTTTTGAAAGGCCCACACTGAAGTAGCCTTTAAATTTGGTATTGAAAATTATCAGTTTCCTGCACTCCATGGGACTATTGAAAACAAGAGAATTTTGCTCAGAATGGGACACAACAGTTAAGCTATACCCTCTATAGCATGCTGCTTTGATAAGATATATTTCTGTTCAACATAACAAGAGAAAATAGGAGCTAGTCCAAAATGTTAGCAGACTGTCATTGCAAGATGAGATTTTGAGTATTTTTAGCCTTATCTTTGCTTTTCCCCAAATATTTCTAATAGTTAACTTTGATATAAAAAATATACATCTTTTAAAAGTTGCACATAAGCCATCCTAATGACTCTAGGGACACCTTCTCTGGAGGAGTAGCACTTCTCTTAGGATAACCGAAATGTGTAGAATGCAGTTTATAAACGCCATCAGGATGCCATGATTCTTCTATCTTCTTCCCCAGTTATAGTTGAGATAACCTATGTGGCAATTTCTGGTATTATCTTGTAATTTGGTATTTGATATCTGATACACCATCAGTTGTCTACTAGGACTAGTCAAGCTTCTTAAATCACCTTATTTTACATATGACTTTAATCCAACAGTGTTTTTGCTGAGGTGTGTACATATGTACACATACATCCTTAGGAAATTATTTTGCTTAGAACTAAGGTCGTTTTCTCTCTCTCTCTCTCTCTCTCTCTCTCTCTCTCTCTCTCTCTCTCTCTCTCTCTCTCTCTCTCTTCTCCTTCCTTTTCTTCTCATTGGAGGGACTAATTTTGACTTCAGAAAAGAGAAGCTGCTGGTAGTCTGAGACATTAGAGAAACATTATTCTAATTACCTTAAGGTATTAGCATCTTTTCAGCCTACTCCTGACTGATGAATCTAATCTATAGACCACAGCATCCCAGCCACTCAGATCTAAGAAATCCATCTGTGAATTTTGGCTAGCCAAAAAACACAAATTCGTGGCACTCTTTCCCTAATTATATTGGCCAGATGTTCCCACGGCTCAGTTGGCTAAGAACCTTGAGAAGCACGAAAGGAAAGGACAGGAATCTTAAGAGGCAGCTCCTTGTTCCCCCAGCATGCTGGCCTGTAGGCAGCCCCTAAGAATCACTATCAATTCTTAGGAACTGACATTTAGTTCAAGGGCCTTTTAGAGTTCAGAAGCACTTAGGAAAACAACAGTGGAAGCAACTTACATAGTTACCTTAATGGGTGCTACAGTACCCATTAGCTAAGACATGCTGAAGTGCCTAACAGTAAATTGTCTCCTCATGTCATTGATGATTGGGTGATTTAGATTCTCCCTATGCCCTCAGTCTTTCTTTCATTGAGTCATTAAGATAGAACCCTCTGCTTTTGGGTATTTCCTTTGCAAGTATAAAACCATTGTATTTTCTCAAAGCACTTCCTTCTTATGTACAACATGTGATTAAGAGTAAGAACAATAGTGTTGTGTCTTAGTTCTCAACAAAAAAATATATATGAGAATTACTAGTAAAATTTTTCAAAAAGCATTATTTTCTTCCCAAAGATATGCTCCCTTGAAAAAGAGGACAGAGGGAGGGGAGAGTTGATTGGAATTCCTAAATGTTTCATGCCCTCTCTTCACTCATTGGTATGATGGAAAGAGATGGCACCTCTGAATCAGGAAGTCTAAGTGTCAGTCACAGCTCTGTTATTTTGTATTAATTTATTCATTCAATTAATATAATATTGAGTATTTTCTCAGTCAGGCCCTGGTTTAAGTTTTAAGTATAGAGTGGTGAATAAGACAGAAAAGTTTGTTGACCTCTTGGAGCTTAAAATCTAATTGATACAACAGATATTAAACAAATAATCATCCTAAAATTAATTAAATTTGAGAATTATACAAAGGGAAAATAAAGTGCTTTCTGAGAAACTTACCTATGTCTTCACAGAAGGTAACCTATCTATGCCTTAGCTTCACCATCTACAATATGGCATAAAACAGACTTGACAAATGAACTTACCAGACATATGGTAAGGATACATAGAGAAAATAGATATAAATGTGGCTTGGAAAATTTCACATGGTAAATACATATAGATGTATTTATGTATTTACTTTTTAATACACTTAACACACAAGTAACACATACCTTCCACCTTAGCTCATATATGTAGGCTAAATAAATAAATAAATAAATAAATACACACACACACACACACACACACACACACACACACACACACACACTCTGGTGACCACCAAAGAAAAGGAATCTATAATAGATCCAATGAGCTTCAATGAGTCCTGCAGTAGATATGGGATCACTTAAAGTAATTGTTAATTGATGGCTAGATATAAACTGTTCCGATTACCTATTATTGCCAACAAACTATGTCAAACTTTAGTGGGTTAATATAGTTTTAAAATTTAGGAAGGGTTCATCTGGAAGATTCTTCTGTTCCCAGAAGAATGTAGCATCAAGTGCAGTCATTCAGTGGTATTCAGCTGGTGGCTGGTCTGGGATGGGGTTGGATGGGTGTGGTGGGGGTGGGGAGGTGCTCCAAGCCTGGCTTCTTGCAAGGATATCTAGAAGATTTGGCTCAGTGAGCACCTTTCCCCCTCTACCCTCTATGCAGTCACACTCTACATGGTCACCATGTGGAGCTTTTCTCATGATAAAGCAGGGCTCTAAGAGTGAGAGTTCTAAGAAACAAAAAGTAGTAACTATCAGTGTATTCAGGCCTGGGCTTGGAAATTACCATAGTATCAATTCCACTAAATTATATCATTCAAACCAATCACAGAGTCTGCCCAAATTCAAGGGAAGGAGAAATAAACCTCACTACTCTTTCGAAAGAATGTCAAAGAATTTACATCCATAATCTGCTGCACAAACACTGGTAAAAATCAGCTGTAGCTTAACTCTTTTCTCTTTGCCTCATTCCCGACATATCTTTCTTACCACAGTATATATGAACCAAGTAAGCTTCTGCACGTATATAAAATTCATAACATGAAGATGAAACAGGAAAAAAAATTTCCCCATAGGCCCCTGTTAGACAAGTGACTGAAGAGAGAAACTTGAAACAGCTTCTCTAAACAAACCAGCACTAGTACTTTCAATCCACAAGTTTAAGGAAGGAATGGGAATGCAGTTTGTGTTGAATCTTTCTCTTTCCTCTAGTGGGTAAAAAAAAAGAAAAAAAAAAGAAAGAAAAATAAAAATTTGTTTTTCCATCCAATAATTTATTAATGAATAGAAAAACCAAAAAAACAAAAACTCCTAAGTGCCTATGTTCAGATCCTAATTGCAAAACGAATTTCTAACAATATGCTCATTATGATCAAATGACAAATGAATCTGGAGGTCTTAAAGAGTTTATTATGACAGAATTTAAACTGTAGTATCTTCTTACTGGCTATATAAAATTTACAGAGATTATTCTTTATCCCAGAGGAAAAAGCATGGCATAAAAAAAGAGCATAGGTTTTGGAATCACATAAAACTGAGTAAGAAGCTTTTCTGCCACATAGGAACTTTAAGACCGACATCACATCCAAGCTTCCATTTCTTCAATAGCATCGTTGCTGAAGAAATGGGGAGTGAAATGTGCCCATGTAATGACTGACACATAGCAGATTTTCAAGAAATGGTTGCTGAGAGAATGAATATAATCTACATCGTCAAAGTAATCATCTGAAAAATAAGATTTGATGAAGGGATGACCTCTAAGCTAATAGAAGAGGTAAACTAATGTTTATTAAGTACCTACTATATAGTAGGCATTGTGCAAGTTGCTGGGAATAAAGATGAAAAACAGGCTTCCTCTCAGAGAAAAGCATGTCACACAGAGCCATGAGAGAGAAAACGTAATGTGCTGTAGAAATGCAGAGTATGTGCATCTGGCTTGCAGGTCCTAGAAAGGAGCAGGGGCCGGGATGGATTTTTAAGAATGAGTAAGAATTAAGCAAAAAATGGGGAGATGAAGAGGCAGGGACAAAGATTACATGCAAAAAAAGGCAAAAAGGCCCATGTAAACATCGTTGAAATTATGTTGAGAAATAGAGGAAAACGCCCCTGCCAGTCTATCTGTATTCCTTATTCATCATCAGGTTTTTGGCAATGAGCCCAGTTCCAAGCACATAGCAGGTACTCCATAAGTACTCATTATAGGAAAGGAGGGAAGAGAAATGTGGGGTGCCTCATGAGTTTTGTACTCTATTCTAATGACTTTATTAGATGTTACACTGAAGGCCACAGGAATACGTTGGAGGTTTTCAAGTGGGGCCAATATAATCAGATTTCTCTTTTCCAACCATGCATCTGACAACATTCGAGGGGAAAAAATAGAGTGGATAAAAAATACAAGGGGGAACTGTTAAAAATCTATTACAGTAATCTTCCTCTGGTGGGTTGCTAAACTTTTACAAAGAGTAAGGCAGGTGTAACATCCTTTCATTGTTTTACCTGAATCAGAGAATGCCAAAGCTGCTTCCATACATGCCTTGAGAATGAAGTTTAGACATGGGTTAGAGTACCAGTCAGCTTCCGGTATATTTCTGTTGACCTGCCTGAGTGCTCTCCCAGCTAACAAAACTCTTTCATGATGAAGTAACAATTTGACATCTAACCACATCTTTGGTGTGAGAAGATGTGTGAAGCACAGACCAAAAGAAAACGTCTTGTTTTCTGGGAACTTTTTTTCCCCTGTTCTTTCAGTTTCTTTTTGGATTGTGCTCTCGGCTCTGGATATCAGTAACCTCTCACACTCAAAAGTTCAATCAAAGACAACACTAGTTTGTACATGATTCTCATGGCAAAATGACATTATGTGCTTGAGGTTGTAAGATTGTAGATGAAAAAGGAATTGAACATCAAGTCACTAACATATATGGCTGTCAAGCAGAAGAGGGTAAGTGGTCAGTTAGATGAAATGACTGCCAAGCATCCCTTACAAAGTCAAATATTTATCTAAAGGTAGTCAGAAAATAATCTTGACCCACCCTCTAGCTTTTCTCTTATTTGAATTTACATTCATTTATTCATTCAACAAATATCTCTTGAGAACCCATTTTTCATGGGGTGTGGGAAGTAAAATGGTGAACTAGATAAATACAGGCCCTGTTTTCAAGCACTGTCTCTAAGCAATTGAGAATTAGACCAAACTTCTCAGGGCTTCTGAAATATAGTCTAATTAGTCCTACTCCCACATTTAGTTTGTTCCCTCATTTTCAGGGTAAATATTTCTTTTGTGCAAGAATTTACTCTTAATCTCACTCTTCTGTGAATCTTCCTTATTATTTTGGTTCTGAGTAACTTCTTTGATTTAAAGCTGTTTCACAAATTTTAGCCCTTGATCATACAACGTGTTACTCTCTGGATGACATATTACTTGAAAATATATATACAGAAATATAGATATCACAGCATAACATGTGGTTTTCGATATTTGCACCACAAACATAAACGAGTGTTTAGAATTGATGATATTTTTGGAACACCCTCATGAGGACTGAATTCCAACTAGTTCACATGTACTTCACAAAAGATGAACTTAAATTGATTGTTTTCTCCCTCAGGTCAGAATCCAGTTAAGTATGACTAGATATGTTCCATGTTCAATAGGAAGATAATGTTAGTGCCTGGATGTGACAAGTCACATATTTCAACTGTAAATTTTTAAAAGTTGTCATATGAAGAAATGAATAAAAGAGAAGGAAAGAAATTCTACTGTTCATCATACTCTAAAGAACACATAAAGCTGTCATAGAGGAGAACAACGGAATTGTTCTCTACCCTCCAGCTGAAATATTCCAGAAACAGGAGATTAAAATGTGATTCTATTTTCAATGCTGTGCCTGGGAGACAGTGTGCTGTGGATTTTAAGAACAACTTTCCAGTAGGTTCAGGTTTAGGGGAGAGTCTCAAAACCTTATCTATCATTATCATATTTAAGCTGCTAAACACAAAAGAGGAAGTAAAGCCAAACAGGACATGAAAGCTTCAATTAATACTGAGACTTTTGTAGTATAATTTTCACTCCACTTTCTCATCTCAATTCTGCATCCACTATCTAAACACTTCCTTAACCCCCAACCCCAGCCCCCAAAAAACATTTATTCACTATCTACAGGGTAAGATATTCAGTCTCCTTTCCTTTTATATCCAAATATCAAAGGAATAGCTGTCTTTCTACATTGCACTGACACATAAACACTCAAAAGGAAGAAAGAGAGCTCTATTTCCTTTTAAGTAGTGAATTCCCCTCAGTCCATTAAGAGTTGAGCAGAGCAGATGCTTGATAGTTATCAAAAGGTCAAGTATTATGAAGGCATACTGTGATATATATGCTTATAAAAGATTCAATTTAATGCAACATGTGTAATCACAAAAATTTATTTTCCACAACTACTAATCAATTCAACTAAATGTTTTATAATCTATACCCCATCTCTGAAAAGTAGAGCGAATTAGTGCTACTTCCAGCTACAACTCTAGGAATTTTCATGTTATACATAATGAAAAAAGAAAAACTTTTTAATATTGGCACTGATTAATAATAGTTAATTTTAAATTAGAAATTAAACATAAGAACTATTTGAGACTGTTCTATTTTCATAAGTTATGCCCATAATTGTGAATGGTGATGGTTGGTATATTAAACATACATTGAAATACATGGAGTACATAGTAGTCGTCACTTAAAATACACTGTTGATTAAATGAATGGCTATTATATTCAACAAGTTTTGATGGGAAGAAAATTGGACTAAAATTCATTGACAGTATTGAAATTATCCCAAATGAACCCAAATCTGCTCCCTTCTAGTCCTCCTGAAAGAAACTACCTGCCTTGAATAGATTTCAACCCCAAGGATGGCAATTCTTCAATTACACATGTAATCAGCAGCAACCAGGCCACTCAAGCAACTTAAAAAGGCAATGTATGAAAAACTCATAGGAGGTTGATCGAAGTGGGGGAGTAGTGTTATTTTTTTGTTGCTTATCTGTTTGTTTTTTGTCAAGGTTTAGAAACAACAAGAACAAAACAAACACAAATGCCAACTTCTTTAGGGAGCAGGAATCATTTATATTTCTTCAGTTTCATGAAGAAAAGTATGTGAAAATTATCTATATAACTTTCCTAACAATTGTCACCCCAATAAACTTTAATTTAAAAAAAAGTATGTGAAAATCTCCATTAACTGGCCCTGTTATAGATGTATGTGCCCCCACCCCCAAATTTAGATGTTGAAACCTATCTCTATACTTGGAGATGGAGCCTCTAAAGACGTAAGTAAGTTTAAATGAGGCCATAATAGTGGGGTCTTAATCTGATAGCATTAGTGTGCTTAAAAGACACGAGAGAGCTCTATTTCCATACTCAAATACTGAGGAAAGTCCATGTGAGGATATAGCCAGAAGGTGGCTGTCTGAAAGCCAGAGAGAGAGCTCTCACCAGATCATCAATTGGCTGACACCCTGATCTGAGACTTCCAGCTTCCAGAACTGTGAGAAAATAAAATTCTGTTTTTGAAGCCACTTAGTGTGAAGTATTTTCTATGGCAGCCCAAGCAAACTATTATAGGCCCCATAGCTCTTCTTTATTCCAGCAAAGTGGTAGTGGCCCTTGGAAACTGGCATTGGCAAGTTGCCTGAGTGATCCACACTATCATCTGAATTTGTATCCAGGCAAAACAGTGCTTTTAACGTCCACATCTCCACCAAATGGTTTTACCTCCTGTAGTAGATGTTTTGATGTGCTGGCCAGAACCTCCTGCAGGACGGATAGACATGTGCCTCCAGAAATTGGAAGAGTGCTAACAGCTCAGACACCTCAGTCTCAAAAAATTGCCCTCAGCTGGAGAAAGCTGCCCCAACTAAGGTTCCTTCTTCCTGGGCTATCTCTCATCTTCATGTCATAATCTGCTTCCTAGGGAACCCAACTCTGGTCTCCAGAATCACCTCTAGTTTTATTTTTCTGGCATGATTTCAAGTGGGTTTCCAATGAAAGATTACAGGAAAAGAGAAAAAGTCAAAATTCAGCCTAATTCAAGAAAAACCTGGAGGGAAAAAAAAAAAAATTACTGAGCACCTGGATATGCCTGGATTCTACTTTTGGTTCTTTCACATGAGTTAATAAATTTTTCCTCCATAACATTTTTAATGGCAATATACTCATATAATTACTCAGAAACACCATCAAATTAAAATATGCTCACTGCTAACAAACTTCACATAGAAGAAACCAATGCCCATTTCAAATAGAACACAAATTTATAATAACTTCAAGAACTCTGCATGTGCCATGCCTATCCCTGCCTCCTTTATTTTGCTCACTCTCTCCTCTTCTTCCCATTCACCTTTACTAAAATACAGTCAATGTTACTTTTCCTTCAAAGCCCAAATCAAGGTTCAATTTCTTTATGAAATATTTTTTGTCCAATCCTATCCCTTTTATATGTAAATAAAGTTTGTGTGTTATATTTAATTACTGCACAGAAAGCTTTTGAGTTCTATAATTATATCTCCAAATGTCTCACAAGCTTTATAGGACAGGAATTACGTGTTATAATTCTTTAAACCCTCAGTAAGCCCAGTGCCTTGAGTATCACCTACTGGACAGAGGTACAAAGAGTATAAAACTCTCCATTACAGATTTTTAAAGAAAATTGGAGGGAATCCTTTCAAGAAGTCTAACTTGTCTTCTGCCTAAAGAATAGGGGAAACATTCTCAACCTATAATTGCATGGATAGATTATCTGTATCAATAGCCTTCATCTATATTTAATAATGGAGAGTGAGGTTTCGTGATAACTTTTAATCCTTGAGCATTATCCAGATATTCTACAGATACAAATCAAGTAGTTCGAATAAATAAAGAAGGGCTGTTTTAATTTTTGGTATTAATTAATTCAACAAATATTTATTATGCACTCTCAATATTCCAGGAATGCTGGATATAAAGCTCATTGTGATCTAATCAAAGCAACATCATTTCCTTTATTAGTTCCAGGGAGCAAGTAGGAGCAGATAATCCATATGGCATTGGCTAACAAAACTGATGAGGGGAAAATACATTTATTAGATCAACAAATTGAAATCCATGAAAAAAAAAATTCTCAGAATATTAATCCACAGAATCTACTTTACCAAAACCTACCACATTTTTAAAGAATTTACTGTACACCAAGGGCTATCACATGCTGTAACATTAGTTTATGTAATCCTCACTAAACGACTGTACATTTTGCAAAGGAGAAAAGTGAGAATCAGATAATTTACATTACACTAAAGGTGTGTGCTCTTAACAACTGTACAATAATACTGATATTTTTACTCTAATACAGGTCAATGAAAACAACTCTCAGAGAAACTTTGTCTGCTAAAGCTTTTCCATTAGGTATTTGTTGTTTATACCTTTATAAGACATAATCTGTTCTCTTTTTAAATTTTCAATTTTGCTTGTAATAGCAGTTTCAAACTTAGCTAGCGAAAAAGTATACTCAAATAGACCCTAGTAGAATTTAAAAATAAAACTTTAATGTGTTTTCCCTATATCTGCTCACTTTCTCTTTCTAACCACCTAGTTACATACATACTGAGTTTTCTTTTTACAAAGCACTGAAATTGATATTTTGCTCTAGGAGTTTTACATAACATTAAGAGCTTTATCCTTCTTGATACATAGTAAGAAATTACCACACAATTATTTTTGTATTCTATTAGAAACTATCTCCAAAATCTGATTTCACCCTTATTAAACAGAACTTAACATATGTGATGAGTAAATGAAAAGACTGTACATAAGATTACTGTTTTAAATTTAGTAAAACTACATGAAGCTACCATTTAAAGGGATGTCTAATAAAAGACTTAATAAGAACTTCTGACTTCCTCCTAAAACTATTTAGTAAGATATTGAGGTGACTAAAATTTGAAACAACACTGAAAATTAAGCAGAAAAATCACCATTACCAACATTCATTGGGAATTCCCATAATTATTACATTTTATATATGATTAACTGCAATCATTACTCCACTAGTGCTATGCTCAGCACTAGAAAAACAGGAATTACCTCCACCATTTGTCTCTTTCTTCTGAGAGCACAGACAGGCAATAGCTATACAATTCTGACAATTGGAAAAAGTGAGCCATCTGTGATATTGTGTGATTACTGTCTGACAGTCCTCCAGGGTTAGTCTGATACACCCAAACATACCAGTAAATGAACACTTCAATTCTAGCCGAAAAGAGACAGTAAGTACATCCCTGAAAACTATTTGACAAGAAGAAGAGGAGGGCAATGCTGTAGATGACCTCAGGAAAGCAAAGAGAAAAGGAAAAGAGGAAAACTCAGGAAGAATGCTGGAAATCGTGGTTTTCAGGTACTTCCTCTACAGGGAGAGTTCAAGCACTTCGTAGTGAGAAGTGTCTGACATTCCCACCACAGCTCAACAGCGTGAACTGAGCAGGCAAGCCTGTTCAGAACTATATAATAAGCCTGATATCATCAACTTGAGGAGAGATTTCAAACAACAGCCAAACAGAATGTGGCTAAACTAAGAACCAAAACAAGGTTCTCAAAAATCCTGCAAAACAAGAGAAATTATGATTAGTATCACACTAAAGAGCCAAAATTAGAGATTGCCTGTAAAAACCAGGAGACAAAGACATTTTTTAAATGTTTTGGGAATCAGAATAGGATGTATGAGAACAAGATTTCTATGAAAATAGACCAAAATACCTTGAAAAAAGAACACGATGAAAAGAAAAGAGAGATGGTTGACACCATTACACTCTGGGGTTTTGGCAGTAAAATGCAGAAATTACATAGCAGAAAATAAAAATTTTTATTAACCCACAGGACAAATAACACAAAACTATAAACAAAAGATTTCAATAAATATCTGGAAGACAGAAAGCAGAAGGCATAATAACTAATTTGCTTGGATAAAGTAAATAATAATCTGGGTACCTGAAGATAAACTGTGAAACAATGAGGCAATATGCCCCAAAGCCTTTGAAAGGTTTAACTAGTGGAGGCACCAAGGAAGTAGGGAGGAGGGGTAAGGACTGAAAAGATAGATTAGCTGGAAGATGGTATACACGGCAGTTGGAACATCCCAGTTCCCTTTCTCCATGCCAGTAGCCAGAGGATTATTCCCACATCCCCCTGCACTGGCAGGACAACCAATGTCTGTTCTCTGAAAGGCTCTAGACTTTGTGATAGGGGCACAGCGGAGAGCAGAAGGCTGTGTGGGAGTGAAAATGAGATGCAGTAAAGTCCATTTACTGCACACTCCTGGTTTCCTTCTCCTACTTTTGCCTAGAAATTGGATGTAAGGATCTTCTGTCTGCATCCTTCCACAAGAAGCTGGAAAAGGGAACATTTTGGGTGTAACTGTACAGCCCGAGAAAAGAAGTCCTCATTTTGACATCGTGTGGTCCATCCATTAGAAGGCTGGCTCTCTTCTTACTCCGTATAGAGTTAACTATTCTGCCAACTACCAAGCTCATTCTCCCAGGAAGATGCTCAGCTTCCACTGAACTTTTTGATGCCTCTGGAATATGAATGGACAGATGAAGAGCAACTGTTATTTAAAGAATGTTTTCAGTGTAAAAAAGAGAAGCCAAAGGAATTCAAAACAAAAACTACAACAAAACGGAAAAAGTGGGAAGTAAGAAAAGGAAATAAAAGTGGAGGGGAAAAAAGAGAGCAGATGAAAATTATATATACTATGTATTCAGCATCAAGAGAAGACACCGTGTCTTAAATAAACAGATAAACATAACTGCTATTAGAACAAAAGATAATAAACAGACCTTTAAATTAAAATATAAATAAAATTTAAAATTGTAAGCTTTGTATACACCCAAAGTAAATCTGTCTGAAAAGAATATGGAAAAGATTAGATAAACTATCATAGTTTTTGAGGATCAATCTGGAAGGCTCAAAATCCAACAATTATGAAATTTTATCCCCACACCACACCCAAAATAAAGAACTGAAAAATTAGAGAGAAATAAATTGTGCATATGAAAACTTTACAAATTGACTAGACTAATGAATGAAATAAAAATTTCAGAACAACAGGCATAAAAGGAAATTCTAAAAGTTTCCAAAAATAACAAATAACTAAAACATAATTAAAAGAAAAGGAATTATGATAGCATTTGGAATTTTCATCAGCCCACACTGAATTACTAAAAGATTGGGGAATGATGCCTTCCAACTTCTCAGAGAAAATAATTTTTACACTAGTAATCTATTCCCATCCAAACTATCAATCAAGTGGGAGGACAGAATAAAGATGTTTTCAGATACCTAATAATTCAAAAGTTTACTACCCATTTCCTTCTTCTTGGGAGGTTACTGGAGAATACATTTTGGCAAAACAAATGAAAGAAAATTGTAGACATGGTATACAGGAAGCAGTGGGTTCAATATAGAAGATTTACCAAGAAATTTCAGGGCAGCAGCTGTGCTACAGGCCTGGAAAGCAATAGTGCATATTACAGCATGAGGTTAGAGAGCTGGGAGAGGGCAGTTTCCAAGAAGAATAACAAATGGGGCTATAGACTTTCTGGTATATTTTAGTTTTGGAAAAATTATTACTAGGCATTTCCCAGATCTGTTGGAGCATTTAATAAAGGATTATTGATAGGCACACAGAAAACTATGCAAAACAAAAAGCAATTATCAACTCCAGGACAAACAAAAAGTAGTATATTATTGAAATAATAGTGCATTCTTTGGCTCAGTAATGACTAATACTTTCATAATCATGTAATATAAACACTGTTGATTTAACCAAAAGCTGTGACAAAACCATTTTTGGAAGACCACACGAAGGGAAAGATGATGGCAGTAGCCAATAAATAGTTTTTATTTAAAATGGAAACATTAATAAATAGCAGTATAAAAATGTTACTTTAAAATATGGAAGTAAATAACAGAATTTATAGCTAAAAGTTAAATAAGGGTAGAATTGAATGTAGGAAAGGACGAAGAAGGGGAGAGGCAAGGAACTGCTAATTTTTAATGTAAACCCTTTAGTTATATTTGATTTTTTAACTGTATACTGTACCGCTTTATTTTTAAAAAATCAACATTAAAAAAAGATGTTTAGATGTTCTAAGAAGTGAGAATAATTGAAGTGTGTCAAAAGATGAATCAAAAATATAACTGAAAAAAGTTCTATACTTCAAAAATAAGTATAGAAAACAAAGCGAAATTATTTAAAACAAATGCATTTTAAAATACATCATGGAAAAAATTATAATTGACAAGTTTTAAAACAATTATACTCCCCACGCCCAAACAAACAAATAAATACATAAGCCATTATGAAGCTCTGAAGTTAAAAACTATGATTTAATAATTTAATATTGAAACTAATTTTTGTTCCGTGTATGAAAGCAAATGAAATATATTTCCAGTCAAATTTTAAAGTGTTCAGAGCTAAAATATTAGTTACATATGTAGTATGCTTAAATTACTTGAAGTTTTTGGATAGTTCAAAGATGATTCAAAATTTATCTGAACACAGTAGCGGTATTAAAATATCTACTAGAAAAACAAATATTCCTGCTTCACTGTGAGAAAATCAATAGGCAGAATGAAAAACTAATTATAAGATCTATGAAAGGAGTGTCACTAACCAAATCTCACCAAACAATAACCAAACTGAAAATACACGAAGGGGTTTTTGCCATCTTTCCTTGTGCCATCTTGCTGAAATTTTAAAGCAAACAATGTCATTATTAAGTTTTATCTCTTGTAATGGGAAGAGCCTTGTGGTTAGACCAAGAAATCTACAGTTTCTGAAGTCTACCTAAAATTGATTTCAACTTTTAAAAAGAGCAAAACATTGGGCCGGTCTGGTGGCTCAGGCGGTTAGAGCTCCATGCTCCTAACTCTGAAGGCTGTCGGATCGATTCCCATATGGGCCAGTGGGCTCTCAACCACAAGGTTGCTGGTTCAACCTCAAGTCCCGCAAGAGATGGTGGGCTCCGACCTCTGCAAGCAAGATTGAACACCGCACCTTGAGCTGAGCTGCCGCTGAGCTCCTGGATGGCCCAGTTGGTTGGAATGTGTCATCTCAACCACAAGGTTGCAGCCCCTGCAAGGGATGGTGGGCTGTGCCCCCTGCAACTAGAAAATGGCAACTGGACCTGGAGCTGAGCCGCACCCTCCACAACTAAGACTGAAAGGACAACAACTTGAAGCTGAACGGCACCCTCCACAATTAAGATTGAAAGGACAACTTGACTTGGAAAAAAGGCCTGGAAGTAGACACTGTTCCCCAATAAAGTCCTGTTCCCCTTCCCCAATAATTTTTTTTTTTTAAAAAAAGAGCAAAACATCAAACTGACATGGTAGATGATATATTTTTTCTTTATCGTGTCTATATTTTCTGAATCTTCCTTAGCAATAAGAATTTATTTTATTTATGAAAGAAATAAAATGTAGATTCTAAAGAAAAATTCCTGAAATAGAAACAAAAAAATACTGAAAAAAGTGGAATTTTATGCCATTGTAAAAATTTTATTTCTCAACTAACAGTATTCATTTAAATATTTATAAATAACTACTATGTGTCAGGGACTACTTTCCTGAAACTTTCAGTCTAACAGGAAAGACAGGCTTAAATTTAATGCACAATCATAAAAAAATTAAAGTTTAAAATTCAACTAATGCATGTCATTAATTCTTGTCCAATAATGATAAAGAACAGAACTATTTGTTAAGGTGGTGATCCTGGTTCTATATTTATTTGCCTCCTTTACTTTTGGTGTATGAACTATACTGGACACCGTATCTAACCCAGAGGTGCCTGAGGGATGAAGTTGAGTTGAAAAATATGTGAAGATTACAAAGATTATTTACTTTGATAAGTAAGATGGTACTTGGCTATCCCATCTACTCCTGTTTACTTAACTTCAGAACTTGGAGAAACTGTTGCCCTGTGACAGGCCTGCAGGGCCTGCCTGAAAGCCTAAGAGGCTTGGCTGACCCTGTCACCCGCTCTCTCCATCTCTGAGTACAGGGAAGCCAGTGATCCACAGTTAAGAACTTGTCAACACTAGTTGAAACCAGTTGAAACCAAGATGAGTCTAAATGACCTCCAAAAGATTTTAAAGCTTATTATAATATAACCTCCATGCTAAATAACACTCCTAGCAGTGCCATGACATCTGGCAATCGCCATTACAATGGCTGGAAGAGTCCAAAAAGGAACAAAAAGAGGATGGATTCTTGATCTTGAGAAAGCTGCTGCCCCTTTCCCTAGAAATGCTATGAATAGTCCTCCTACCTATTTATTTAAATCTCCCCCTTCATTCTTACTATCCAATTTTAGCTCCCTCTCCACCGCTAAAGGATAAGAAGTTGATCTGAGAGCTGTGCTCCCGCTTCTCCATTCTCTGGCCATGAAATAAAAGCTTACTCTATTCACACTCAGTTTCAGTTTCATTAATTGGCTTCAAGACACTTGACAGGAAAAGAACCCTGCTTGAGGTTCTCGAAAAGGGGACTTTCACCCCTTGGTAACAAAACCATATCACCACTCTGAACCTCAGAGTCTTCTTCTAAGAAATACAGACAGCGTCTTTCTCATCCTGCTTATATGAGGATTAAACAAAACACCCATATCTGGTGCTAAATAGTATGCTAGAAACTTGAGATAGGTTATATTATTTAATCCTTACAATAATTTATAAATTTGTTCATGCCAATTTTGCAGATGAGGTAAATGAGGTTCAGATGATTTAAAGAATTATTATAAATTGTACACAGAGTCAGAGAAGAAGTCGGAACATGAAACTAGGTCCTTCTGATTCCAGATCCTATTCTCTTTTCATTAAATCTTACTTTACCTCACAGCTATTTAGATTTTAAAAGATACCTTTACAGATAATACATAATCCAAGAGATGAGGCCCTACTGGCGAAAAAGCTGATGCCAGGACATGCAAATGAATGTCTACCAGAAGTGGATGTAATTCTGCTTGGGAACAGGGGGACTGACTGAGTATTTATTTGAAATCCTTCTCAGGCCTAAGAATCTATGTGGTTATTTTATTTTATTTTACTTTACTTTTTACTTGTTTTATTTTATTTTATTTCATTTATTATTTTATTTTATTTTATGATATAACCACTCCTTCCTTCTTCTACTGGTCAGACCTGCATTGTTTTTCTTAAAAAGCCAAAAGCAATGGCAGTTGCCAAGAAAATATCTTGCATTTGTTTCTAATGCAGGTAGTTGAAACTTGAGCTGTGCTGAAACACAACAGCAATTTCATGTTGGAAAGCTCCCATGTCTGTCAAAACATGTTAGACACCGCGTCAACAGCAGGCTGCTTAAAACTGTCACTGAATTTCTTAACTATTTGCAAACTGTTTGGAAGTATGAAAGGGAAAAGTGTAAACAATTCATGAAATTTACAAAACTGTTTCAGCATCTTGGAAATGTAGCCAATTTTTAACTTGTGTGCCTTTTAAAATGAAAGCACATGAAAAGGCTCTATTTAAAAGATCTAGACTCCAAACCATGAGAAGACAAAAGTCGGGCTTAGTAGCCAGGAGTGACTATTTTATGTTGTCTTTCTGATGCAATGAATTGGGGAAGAAAGTACCAGTTTATACTCAAAAGATTTCCTCTTAATCCCAAACTTCCTTCTTATCAAACCTACTCTACCAAACAAAGGGAGGGGGGCATTATCCCTTCCCTCCCTTGCCCAGTGCAGCCACATTGTTCTTGTAATTTCTTGAACATGCGTAAATGTGCCCGGAAAGCTGATGAAAACCAAAGAACAGTAGCAAAAGTGTCTTTTGGGGACAATCTATTTCTGTCTCCAATGTAGATCCTGGTTCTAAAATTAAGAATTCTAATCCTAAACGCCTGTCTTTTCAAAGTCATTACACAGTTCAATGTCTCATTTTCTCTATCTCTAAAATAAAGATGCTAATATTTGTATATTCTACAACTTAAATATAAGCAGAAAAGAAAATATCTGTGTAATTCATTCTCTAAATCTCTTCAGGACAAAAGGGTGATTTATGCAAATCATCAGCATCATTACTTAACAAGACAAAAGAATAAAACAGGCTTGGTTCATTTCAATTTCGATAATCACAGTTTATATAAACTAACAAAAGATAGTCTGAAACTGTTAATTTATTCAATGTCAGATGCTAATCAACTCATTTGGATATCTTCGGGCATGTATATCCAGTTGCAAAGAGAAGCACTGTGTGTGTGTGTTTTAACTCTAAATAACAGTATAAACTAAAGTCACCTGGGAGGATCCACATGATAACATCTTCACTATAGTTGTTTGGTGTCCAGGTGTTGCTGAGGACCCTATCTATCTACCTTATGCTGTTACCTGACACTGTATCCTGAGACTTGCTATATTTAGTGTCATTACTTAGTTATGCGTCCAGTTGTATTTTGTGTGGCTAGTTGCTAATCTAGATTACTAAACAAATAAATCACTCTATGAGACACAATTGTGTTTTTAAAGTGATGAAAACAAGGGCAGGGGCCAGGTTCTGTATTCATCTCCTAGTTCCCTTCAACACTTAATACAATGCCTAGCATTCAATAAATGTTTGTTGAAAGGAAATTAAATACTAAAAAGAGGTTGAGATTGTGAGTAGGTTGGGGAAAAGAGGTGGTTGTTGCAACGGAGGATGGGGGCCCAGGATCTAAACTAGGAAAATTGCTTTTTGTGTTCAGTTCAGTTTCTGTTTGTGAGACTGCAGATCGACTGATACACAACTTAGTAGCAGAGTGTAACCAAAGAGAGATCTTTTCTGCTTATTTTCCATTAGGCAGAAACTAGAAACCACTGAGACTTCTCTGACAGATCCCCCAACAAAGGACGTGGGACACAGTGTCTTCCTGTGAGTCCCAAATCCCAGATATGTATCAAAGCTGCACCTTCAAAATCCCCTCCACCCCTGCTGCCATTACCTCCCTTTAGTGGTAATCACACTATCATCTGTCAAAGAGAAATAAAGAAAGAGAGGAAGAAAGAAAACAAACAAACAAAAAAAACAACAAACAAACAAAAAAATAGTCCAGGGTTGCTAATCTATATAAAAGTCCTAAAAAAAGCAAATACAGTTAATACCATGTCTTATTAAATTGAACCCTCCCATGCTGGAGTGATAAAAAGTGATAGGATCTATAAGACTGAATTCATTTTACACAGCACTATTCAAACTAATCCTCCCTGTGGTTCAGAGAACAAAGAATTCTGCAATGGGGAAAACAGGGGTCCTGCTTTTTATTTCCTAACTCTCCTGTTCTTGCTGGTCAAAGCAAAAGCCATTAATCTAATACTCTGAACTGTATTCAGAGCCATAGCATTGTAAAGCATTCGGTGGTCTGGCCAACTAGCTATTAAAAAGCAAATAGTCTTTCCAGCTTTAGAATCTTCTCCCCTAGACAGAGTAACCACAGAGAAAGCATCAGCAAAAGGTAGTAACTGGGCTGAGAGGACTTCTATTTTGGACCTCTGGCTCAGTCTTGAATTTAACTAAAACCCTTTGAGGAGTTTTAATACTTACGAATATGAATTTCCTCTCCCTTGTGAAGCTACCCCAATTAGTCTTATTTTAACTTGATGGACATTAAATCATTTCCAAAAGATTTACAATAAATCTGTTTACTAAAGCAAGTTCAAAACTTTCCCCCCAGTATTGAATATTAATCAATATGTACAAAAAAGCAAAACTGGAATAGTTATGGTTTATTATACAAAAAATATCAGGATTATTCTGAACTGTAAATTTTCAAGACACTATTATCTATGGCTTTCTAATTTTTTTCTCAACTTCTTTAGTAGCAGTCCTCTTATATTCACTATTCAGCTACCTGATTCCTTAGATGAAGGGTGATAAAGAACGAATTAACCTTGTTTTAATTAGCAAACATTATGATATGCTAAAGGTATCATCACAAAAGCAGAGGCAAAGAACATGAATACATATGACGTAGATCTGAGAGCCAAGGGACGCTGACCCTAAGAGAGAACCGAGAATGTGTTGTTTCCATTAATTCATTAATGATTATTTAACCCCAAGTGACTTTTTAAATTGTGCGTACAATTCAAGTATGAATTCTTGACAGCTAAAGAAAGAACAAAAGAGAATGAGGAGGTAGAAAGAAGGGATGGAAATGAACTATATAGTATGCGTTATTTAGAGAAAGAGTTTAGGAAAGACAATTTTAGACAGTTTAGTGAAAAACCATCCTGCTGTCTGGGAGTGGGGAGTGGTGGGAGTTTATGTATTGAATAAGGACGGAGGACGAGGAGGAAGAGGAGGAGGAGGAGGAGGAGGAGGAGGAGGAGGAGGAGGAGGAGGAGGAGGAGGAGGAGAAGAAGGAGAAGGAGAAGGAGAAGGAGAAGGAGAAGGAGAAGGAGAAGGAGAAGGAGAAGGAGAAGGAGAAGGAGAAGGAGAAGGAGAAGGAGAAGAAGAAGGAAAGTAACATTGGACCCAGATCAGCCTACGATATATTTAAAAGAGGAGAAAGGGAAGGAAAGAGATTTTCAGGGTAAAAAAATACTACAAGAAAATAATATACTTTGTTATTGATGAGATTGTCGGAAGGACAGGTGATACTTTTAAAAAGTCAGATTAAAAGATCAAGATGGAAGAATGGTGATGCCACTATAGGGAAGACAAAAGTCCATCATCCAAGTGGGAGACGTCCAGCACCCAAGTAGAAGCTGGAGAAAGATTAGAGCCATATCTATGGGAATCACTGGTCTGGAAATGAGAAGTGAGAAGCCATACTCATTGAGGTGGTGAATATAAAGAGTATAGCAGAAATTTAAGGGTTGGATTCCGTAATTGACTAGTTTTTGTCCATTTACTAGTCACTTCCATTTATCCTCTTTGGAGCGCACTGTTTAAACATTTGCTGATCAATTATTTTACAGATTCTGTGGAGCACTGGAAAAGCACTAGTGAGATAGGAATGGTCCCAGTCTTCAAGGAGTTTCCAGTGTGATGAGGAAGAACCCCAGAGGCAGGAAAGGGTCAGGAAGGGCCTTCTGGAAGAAGTAAATGCAAATTGAGTCCTAAAGGAGGAGTAAGAGTCCCAAAGAAGAAGAGTAAGTTTATGGAATGTATGGGAGCACGGTTGCCCAGGAAGAGGAAATAACATAATGAAGCACCAAAGTACAAAATATTTGGTGCTTGTGTGTGTTTGTGTTGGTGGGGTAGGGGGTGCATAGAGCAGGGAGCATCGAGCAGTTTAATTACTGAAGCTTTGAGTAAGGAAGTGGGAACATTTATGGATGCTGGTCTAAATCATGGAGGCTTTCATATGCCTTGTTAAGAAATGTAAACTATATCCTCTGAAAGAGATACAGCACTTCAGCCATAGTACAGGATGGATAGAGGTTGGGGATGAAGGAGCTAGGAGAAAGGAAATCAGGTAAAAGATAAGGGCTTGCCCCTTTCCTCAGTTGTCAGTAAGGTGCTCGGTCCTTCCGAGGAAGCTAAGGCCGCGTGGTGGTGAGGCCCTCACTTCATCCGGCGACTAGCACCGCGCCCGGCAGCACTCGCCTGAAGCATGGCCTCCGTCTCAGAGCTAGCCTGCATCTATTCGGCCCTCATCCTGCACGACGATGAGGTGACAGTCACGGAGGATAGGATCAATGCCCTCATTAAAGCAGCCGGTGTAAATGTTGAACCTTTCTGGCCAGGCTTGTTTGCAAAGGCTCTGGCCAATGTCCACATCGGGAGCCTCATCTGCAATGTAGGGGCTGGTGGACCTGCCCCAGCAGCTGGCGCTGCCCCAGCAGGAGGTCCTGCCCCCTCCACCACTGCTGCGCCAGCTGAGGAGAAGAAAGTGGAAGCAAAGAAAGAAGAATCTGAGGAGTCTGATGATGACATGGGCTTTGGTCTTTTTGACTAAACCTCTTGTAACATATTCAATAAAAAGCTGAACTCTGAAAAAAAAAAAAAAGATAAGGGCTTGAACTAAAGTTGTGGCAATGGCAATGTGGCAATGAGGACAGAGAGCACGAATGTATCCAGGAAATACTTGAGAGGTAAAATCTATGAGTCTTACTAATTAATAGAACATGGAAAGTTGAAGGGAAAGTATAAATACCAAGTTATATTGGTGTTTTATTAGAGTGATGGGGACAAAATATGCCCAGTTCAGTTTTGGATATTTTGACTTTTACGTAACCTGTCAGAAATCCTATTCAACATGTTAATGCATGACTTAAAGTCAGGCAAGAATTAGTGCTAGGAGTATAAATCATCAGTCTACAAGTGATGGGTAAACAACCAATTCAAGGGATAGAATTTCAGGGAGAATTTAATTTTCTCCTTTAAAGGTGAGATCTGCATAATTTCTTTCTATTAATGACCTGGGTTGTGTTAAGCCTCAGGATTTGGAAAAGACAAATCGATTGTCATTTTTTAAAATAACAGAAAAATAAATGAAATTCTACAGAATATGGCATGAGAAGAAAAACATTAAAACAGAAATATGGGAACACCAAAAATTAACGAGGCACCTAGAAAAAGAATAGACTGGAAAAGACAAAGGAGTAATGATTGGAGAACCAGAAGTAATTTTTAACTTTATTTTTACATTCACTAGATGAAAAATGATGGTTTTCTTGCCTTGTTTACACTTCACCTTCTAGACTGATATGTATGTGTGTGTTTGTGTTTATATATATAGACACAAAAATAAAAAAATAAAAATATTTATTTATTTATTTATCAAATATATTTAAATTCACGTCAATATATCACGTGCTCTAATGCTCTAATGCTCAGGTATAAGAAACCCCAGAAAACTAGTTGAATGACAGTATAGGTTTATTTGTGCTAAACTGATTCCCATGGCATTTCTCCATGATAAATCCCATAGCAAGTCTTTAATGGCATAAATTTTATGATATTTCCTGCTTTCCCTCCAATGAACTCATCATCTTTCTCAGGCATTACAGTCATTATGCAAAATGTGTAGATGGCTCTTTCACTGCTAAGTATAAGTTGTTAAATATTTATTAAGTGTTGATTCAACCTAACCATGGCATATTCTTCTTCCCCTACAGAAAATTAGTCTGAGAAAGATGTGTATGCCATCTCCTAGACGAGCTCTGGAAACAAATTACAACACAACAGAGTTTTGTTTTGTTTTTTCCCCTGGGAATGATCTGCAGACAAAATATTCATATTTTTATAAATATTTTCATCAATATTTATTTGAATATTTGAACATCAATGTTGGAAAGCAGGAGAATGGATCATTTGCTAGAATTTATAATGACTTCAAGTATGTGAATTCAAAATTTCCTAGAAGATTTTTTACTAATTCCAAGTTCATACTTCATTCATCTTTGTCACACCCACTGAGTGTCTGACACAGTGTTTTATAAATAGTAGACACTCCACTAGTTGTATTATGCTGGAGTTATTGAATCATTTTCAGGCATAATATTAGTTCTATCTTATTGTCGGCTTGCATGATCCATGTTATAAATTTTATAATTTCATCACTATATTTACAGTATTTTCAACCTCAAATTAGATAATACATAATTTAAATATTGACCACCTCTGGTTTACTTAAGTATTGTTTCACTATCTGAAGAAGCAGTCATTGAAAAAGATGTTTGGGGGCTTCTTGCTGTCCGTTAAGACTTCTGTCAGTTACGCAGTTGACCTGCAGTCTTAAGCAGTTGTCTTTCCTGGTCTCAAAAAAAATATATGCAATTTGCCAATAATCTGAACCAATTTTACTAGGGAGAAGGGAATATTGGTTTTATTTTCTCCTAATTTCTATGAATACTCTTTCTTCTTTCTGTATCACTTTCTTTGTTCATTAACAACTTTATTCATCCAACTGTCTTTATTCTTTATCAATTTTCTAATCCTGCCATTGTGTCATTGTATTCTTACATAAACTCTGCATAAGTAACTTTTCAAGTACCACTAATTCTTAAGAAAATGTTCATTCAATGGATGGATAACAGCTCATGTTTTAGTATGGTAGGGCGGTGTACTAGTACTGCTTTTTTGTTCTGTTATTGCAGGATACAATTAAAAAAAGAGCAGAAAGAATAGTAAAGAAGACAGTCAATTTTCATGATGTTGAGAAGGGAGAGTGACAGGTGAGGTTTTCAGAGGTGACAAAGAGGAGAGCCCAAAGGCTATTGAAAATAAGTGTACGTGCCATCTTTAATATATATGCCTTAGGTTTGATTGCTACTTTACATTTAAATAAGGTTGGAAACATTCAAAGCTTTGTTATGTACCTTTTCCCTTTCTGGCTCTTAACAGTCCAATGGTATACAAAATAGAATAATGTAGTACTGATCTTAAATACCTGCTAATATGTTATTATTTTTTTACTAATCAAGTTTCCTTACATATGAAAATTCTTTGACTTGGTTTGAGGAGTTAAGAATCTGCTCTGGTTTAAGTTCTAGCTTTAAAATAGAAGGATGTATCTACAACAGACCTGGTAAACATTTGGCTGCCATTGACTATGTTGCAAATGACTTTTTGTTGAAGACATAAAACTGGTATAAGCAATGAGACATTTTCACTATGGCACTTAGGAAAATGTTGACATTACCTTTGATTTTAGCCTATAGGTTTTTGTTTGCATTATGAACTGAATAGTGTGTGTGGGGGGTGGGGGAGAGAGAGAAATCATAAAGCAAATAACTTTATTAGGGATTACTTCTGTAATGCAATCAAAGTTGTATTTTTCAAATTGATAAAGACTTCTTTTAAGCTGATAAAATCTCTATTGATGTTTACTTAAACACAGCCAGCTAAAATAAGTGTTTCTTATGAGATAATGCAAGAAACACTTGGAGTATGTGGAGGAAGTTTTCTGAATTTGGGAAGAATTGTTGGCTGTTATGAACTGAAACAAGTCTAAAACTATAAATTCTGATTCCTGTGTCTAAATCCTCCACTATAGGTCATATCACAATCCTGGCACAATGTTCACTTTTGAAAATTGCCCAACAATGGATCTACTTATAAAAATTTTAACTGAAACATATACTCCTTTATAGGTGTTATTCTCTCAAGTAATGTTTAGGAGAGCCTGGGCTACTTGTGGCCAAGAACTAAAATAGAAATTGGTAAATAATTTTTTCACCTTTTTATATTTCATAAGTGGTAAAACAAAAACTGATGAGTTAAATTTCTGTGGTCCTCATATAACCAGTCATTCCTAAAATCAGGAAATGTAAGGCATCAAGCTTTTACTGCTCCTTCCTCTAGGGAAATTTAGTAGAAACATGTTCCTTCAGAAGAAGAAATTGTTCAAAGAAACAGCCTTAGAATTATGATCATGTCTTCTCTATCAGAGATCTCTAACAGAGCTATCTCTGAAGAGCATATTTGGTGTGGAGGGGTAAAAGGCTAACAGCTAGTGGATGAGCCTTTATAATACTTTGAAATGTAAAGGGCATAGTGACAAATTCCTTTTGACCACAGATGCTGATCCTACGTACTAGCAATAGCATCGGTAATGTCCACATGAACAGTATCACCCGTTCTGTTTCCTGCTTATGTGAAAATAATGATAGAGACACATTGCAAAACTTCAAATATGTTGATGGTCCATTTAGTGGGTATTTCTCACAGATTATTTCAGATTGTATTTTCTTATCAAATGCCTATTCCATAAGGGAGGGAGAGGAGGAGGAAGGCAGAAAGAGAGAGAGGGGAAGAGGGAGGCACAATCTCTTATGACTGCATCGATGCTTTGAACTGGTATCACAAACAACAGGCAGAATTTGATCACTGTGAAGAAATCAACATAGAAACTCTGGATAGCATTTCTCTTTAGTTCCAGTATGGGAAACACAAACGTATTGAGACATATAGAGAGTTGGGCTATGAGTACCATGGAAATTGTCATCACTTTATAAAGCCTCAGAAATGAAAAATGAATACATAAAACCAGAAATAAATAAAAAAGAAAAAAATAAAAAGAAGTGTGGGGTAGAGAGAAAGCACTGTAATCCTTGGAAGAGGAAAATGAGCTCTATGAGAACTGGCACGCGCTAAGGTTGTTATCGCAGGGAGTCAAGCAATCCTTTATCCTTTTAACAAATATGTGCTAAACAATTCCCACACACCAGAGACTGCCCTAATGTTAGGAATACAGGAGTGAACTACAGAAAATCATCGCTCTCTGGTAAATAAATAAATACACAATATATTACTAGGCATTTTAAGTGCTATGAAAAAAAACTAGATTAAGGAGTTGGAGAATAACTAAGGCATATTTTAGGTGAAAGTATTTGAAAGGTCTACTTAAGAAGATGATATTGGGGACAGACCTAAAAGAATTGAGGAAGGGATCTGTATAAAGACGCAGAGGAAGAGCTTTCAAGAAGAGGAAAGAGCAACTCGATAGTCCTAAGGTACGAAGGCGTGTGGCAGAAGGCGACATCAAAGATGTAGACAGGGACAGATAAAGAAGACATCCGTCATTTATTCTAAGAGTCATGGAAATCCACTGGAGAATTTTAAGGAGGGGGAGACATAATTTGGTCATGTTGTGGCTGATGTGTTTTCTACTGGACAAAACATTTTTATTTTTCCTTTTTATTTTTTCTGGGGGCAAGGATTTAGTATTACCTCCCACTTTCTTTTTATTTTAATTGTTTTGGACATTCACGTTTAATATTAATTTCATGTGTACAGCATAATGGTTACATATTATATAAGACTACTCTGACTAGTCTAGTACCTACCTGGCACTACAGCTACTTATTACCATATTATTGGCTATATTCCCTATGCTTTAATTTACATCCCCATGAGTAGTTTATACCTACCAATTTATAATTCTTAATCCTTTCAGCTTTTTCATCTTGCTCCCAACCCCTTTCATCGATCATCCCGACAAATCTAGTACCCGTCTGATGTCATACATGGTTATTACAATATTATCAACGGCATTTCTTATGCTATATGCCCTATATCACTATGAATACCTTGTAAAAACCAATTTGTATTTCTTAATCCCTTCCCCTTTTTCACCCACCTTCCCAATCCCCCTTCCATTGGGCAACCATAAAAATGTTCTCTGTATCTATGAGTTTGTTTGTTTTGATTGTTTATTTTGCTCTCTAGATTACATAAATAAGCAAAAGTACATTGCATTTGTATTTCTCTATCTGACATACTCCACTCAGACCAATATAATCCATGACTCTATAGAAGGCAAGAACCCATTCCCTGGGCTGAGCAATATTCCATTGTATATATGTACCACCTCCTCTTCATCCATTTTTCCATGGACAGACACCCAGGCTGCCTCCACATCTTGGCCATTATAAACAATGCTGCAATGAACATCCATATGCTCATTGTCCCCCTAGAAGTAGCGTTTTGGGTTTCTGCAAATACCCAGAAGTGGGATTACTGGATTCTTCATTGTCGATTGTTATAGCCTTTGTTGTAAAGTCTATTGCTATCCCAGCTTTTCTTTTTGTTTTGTTTTCATTTTCATGAAATATCTGTTTTCATCCCTTTATTTTCAGTCTGTGTGGATCTTTTAATCTGAAGTGAGTCTCTTATAGGTAGCATATGTAAGGGTTTTGTTTTCTTAGCCATTCAGCCACCCTATGTCTTTTCATTGGAGCATTTAATCCATTTATATGAAAATAATTGTTGATATATAGTTATTGTATTGCATTATTCACATTTTTCATTTTTTTTTTCTTTTTCCGTTTTCATCTCTAAGATTCCTTGTAATACTGGTTTGATGGTGATAAACTCCTTTAGATTTCTCTTGTTTGGGTAGCTCTTTATCCATCCTTCAATTCTAAATGATAGCTTTCCTGGGTAGACTAACCTTGTTTGTAGGTCCTTGCTGCTCATCACTTTGTATATTTCCTGTCAATTCCTTCTGGCATGTAAAGTGTCTGTTGAGATATCAGCTGACAATCTTATGGGAGCTCCCTTGTAGGTAACTAACTTCTTTTCTCTCGCTGCTTTTAAGATTCACTCTTTGTCATTAACCTTTGGCATTTTAATTATGATGTGTCTCGGTGTGGGCTTCTTTGGGTCCATCTTGTTTGGAACTCTGCGTTTCTTGGGTTTATATGTCTATTTCCTTCACCAGGTTAGGGAAGTTTCTGTCATTATTTCTTCAAATCAGTTCTCAATTCCTTGCTCTCTCTTCTCCTTCTGGTACCCCTATAATGCAAATGTTGATACACTTGATTTTATCCCAGAGACCCCGTAAACTATCCCCATTGTTTTGGATTCTTTTTCTTGTTCTGATTGGGTGTCTTCTGCTACCTTCTCTTCTAAATCACTGAATCTATCTTCTGTTTCATTTATTCTACTGTTGATTCTTTCTAATGTATTCTTCATTTCAGTTACTGTATTCTTTATTTCTAACTGGTTCTTTTAATCCTTTCTATTTCCATTTTTACGTGTCCTATCTCTTTGTTGAAGTTCTCACTGAGATAACGAAGCATCCTTTCAATCAGTGTTTTGAACTCTGCGTCTGGTAGTTTGCTTGTCTTCATTTTGTTTAGTTCCTTTTCTGGAGCTTTTTTCTGTTCTTTTAGTTGGGACATGTTTCTTTGTCTCCCTATTTTGGCTGCCTCCCTGTGTTTATTTCTAAGTGTTAGGTAGGTACATATGTCTCCTAATCATAGTAGAGTAGCCCTACATAGTAGGTGCCATGTGAGGCCTAGTGATGCCGTCTCCTTTTCACCTGAATTGTGTGGGTTGTGTTTGCCCTCATGTTTTAGTTTAATGTTGGTTGCTGTTTGCACGTGAGTGGACAGGATTGACCCTTGCACCACTGGTTGTAAGGACTGGCTGTGACTACCATGGAAGAGCTGTTGTGCAGGGACTGATCCTATAGAGCAGGACTTGTTTTAGCAGGGCTCTGGTATCTGCCCAGTCTTCCTTCAGTATATCATCCTCACAGCTGGCTGGGTGATGCTCCTGCTCACTCCAAAGGTGGCTACTGGGCATGCTAGGCCCAAGACAACCTGGGAGTGTCCCCACCACAGGCCACCTTCAGCCTGGATCAACTGTAATGAGCCACAAAGCAATCTGCAGATAGCTACCACCCTCCCTGGGCTTGAAGGTGCCTCTAGAGACCAAGTCATGAACTGAGGCCAGCTGTTGCTAGGGATGAGCTTGGGGCTGCTGAGCAGATGTAGGACACATTGAAGCCAGATGCTGCTTATTTGGGTTTTGTAAACCTTTGAGAGATTTTAGGAAAGTTTATAGCATGGGCCAAGACAGGTTGTTGGTATGGAAAAGCCACTGGAAGCAGCTTGGGTGGGTCTGCAAGTTGGGTGGGGTAGGGTTTCAGGGAATCACCAGGGCAGTGTGAATGAATTAGCCAGGTTGATGGAGACTCAGATATGGCAGCTACCTGCATTTGCATGGAGGGGCAGGTAGGGCTCAGCAAAGAAAGCATGGTGTCCGTGAGCTCTTCTGTCCAGGTGAGAACTGCCCCTCCAGCCCTCACCCTGTAGCCAGACACTTCAATTTTTCCCAGTATGTCCCTGGTGCTTTTCTAGCTGCTGTCCCAGCACTGGAGCTCAAAGTGAGTGAGTCCATCAGTAAGTAAGTCTGTGTGTGGGCCCTTTAAGAGGAGCACCTGAGACTGAAGGAGAACTTCATCTCAGCCAGCTACAATCTCTGCTGGTGTTTACAGCCAGAAATTTTGGGGATGGGGATTTCTCTCCATGGTAGTTGAACACTGGGCTGGGAAGCCTGGTGTGGGTCTGGGACCCCTCATTCCGCCAGGGTGGGGACCTCACAGTTGAGATATCCCTGCCAATTTTTAATGGTCACACGTGGGTGTGGGAACAGCTGGTTCAGCGTCTCTGCTCCTTCTACCAGCCTTAAGGTCGCTTCTTCTTTATGTCCTATATTGTAGGGTTTCAGTTCAGCTAGACCTCAGGTGATTCTCAGTGATGATTGTTCTGTAGTTGAGTTGTAATTTTGATGTAATCATGACAGGAGGCAAGCACAACATTTACCTACTGCACCATTATGATTGGAAAAGAATGTATTTTTAGAATGGCAAGAATGGAGGAGAGAAACCAGTTAGAGTTATTACAGAAATCAGGGAGAGAAATAATGGCTTGAATTAGAAGATTTGTGATGGAGCTGTGATAAAATATAGGGAGCTTCTGGATATATTTGGGGGGGATGTAATTTATTTTTTTAAGGATGTAATTTAATTTTTTAAATTTAGCATGTTATTATGCTAAATTTAAATGAAATTTATAATGGTGATGATAACATATGAGATATTGCAGTACAACAACTTTACTTAATTTCTTTTTTCCTGCTAGGCACACAGCTATACTTTTCCCCAATTTCTCTTGCAGTTAGATTAGATCATGTGACTGGATACTGGACATTGGAATGAAGGTAGAACTGACGTATGAATTGCTAGCCTTAGCTCCTAAAACAGTTTCATGTACTGGCACTCTTTCCTCATCTGCCAGAGGTTTCAAGGACTCTAAAAAAAAGGAGATAGACCCTATCAAATTCTGGTAATAACAGTAATAATAATAATGATAATGTAGTAAACATTTTTATAGAGACTGTAAAGCATTGTTTTATATTCACATACATTATTTGATACTGCCTATGGCACTATGAGGAAAGTAATATCATTATCTTCATTTTACAGCTATATCTCCAAGTGAAAATCAGTGCTAGCCAGTTCTTAGACATGGAGTTTAAGTAGTACAGCACACTGACTTTGAGCTTGGACCACAGAGCCACACAGACATAAGTTCCAATTTTGATCTGATTACCAGTAATACAATTCTCTGCAAATTATTTAACTTTCCTGGTTCTCAGGTTTTTTTGTACCTCTAAATTGAAGATAACAATATCTACATGGGTAGTTGTGAGAATGCAATCGTTTTTAAGCGTGTTGTACAGTATTTGCCAAAATTGCTTTTGTTATTATTATTGTTAACTGGTTTTGTTATTATTGTTTTATAAGTTGGAAATGCCTTTAAGTACAAAGCAAAAGTTCAGTGATAAGATTTAGGACACAATGGCAGGGCTAAAAGGCCATCAGATTATATCCCCTTATTTTAAGCCCAACAAGACAAATAATAACAAGTGTTAGAGAGGCTGTGGAAAAAAGGAAACTCTCGTACACTGTTGGTAGGAATGTAGATTGGTGCAGCCGCTATGGAAGGCAGTGTGGAGGTTCCTCAAAATATTAAGAATAAAACTACCACATGATTCATCAATCCCTCTCTTGGGTATATACCAAAAAAAATCTGAAGACATTTATCTGTAAAGATATATGTACTCCAGTGTTCATTGCAGCATTATTTAATGGTGGCCACGACATGGAAACAAAGTGTCCTTCAATAGATGACTGGATAAAGAAGATATGGTATATATACATAATGGAATACTACTCTGCCATAAGAAAAGATGAAATATTGCCATTTGGGACAATGTGGATGGACCTCAGATTATTATGCTAAGTGAAGTAAGTCAGACAGAAAAAGAACCATGTCTTTACGCATATGTGGAATATAAAACTGAAAGCAACAAAAGAACAAGACAAACAAATAAAGAAAAGAAAAAAACATATAGACACAGACAACAATTTAGTGGTTACCGGAGGGTAAATGGGGAGGGTGGATGGTAGAATAGGTCAAAGGGGGTCAAATATACTGTGATGGAAGAAGAACTGACTCTGGGTGGTGAATACACAGTTTGATACATATGTAAATGATGTATTATAGAATTGTACACTTGAAACCTATGTAATTTTACTAACCATTGTCACCCTAATAAATATAATTTAAATAAATAAATAAATAACTTTAGCCCATAGAAAAGAATCAGCTCAAAATATAACATGAACAGGTGAGAATCAGGGAACCAGGGATACATATCCTTCCAACTGTTAACTTAACCCTTTCCTTTTTTGTCATTTAGAAAAGAAAAAAGGCTGTCTTACTTTGATTTTCCCTAAAAAAAGACCCTGAGATGAATATCCATCTTATTTGGAAGATGATCTCAGGAAGCAGCAATGAAAGTGAGAAAGGAATGGGAATAAACCTTATAAAGTGTAAATTACTAAGCTAGCTACCACTGTGGACAATTGAACTTAATCCCCCTGAGGTGTCTGAGGAATTGTGCAGACTTCACCTCAGGATTATCCAAAGGTGGTGAATCTGGGGCATTCATTTTTCACCTTATTGGCTGAGAATTGCTACTCAAAGGTTAATGCCCCCTTCCAGGCCCTCTACCTCAGCACTTTCAGCGTGACCTGTATTTAAGATGAGTGTCCTACCAGACTTCACCAAAACTCTTGGGGTAGGGAACTGAAGAAGGCAGGCAGGAACTTGGAATGCAATACTGTCGATGTGCAAAGAAGCTGTTCACAAGAGTCCCAGTTGATGTCAGAGTTGCACCAAGGGACAGGTTTCAGGGTGTCAAAAGAAATGGATGTAGAAAATCAGCTTCTCCTTAGGATCATTTGTCAATGAGTATTTAACTATCCACATTCTACCTGTAATCAGTGAAAGATAATGAATCTTAGTGAGCTGGACCCAAGAGGATCATAGTGATTCACTTGGATACTGTTTCCTAAATGTTTTTGCACAAGAAGGTAGTAGTTGTGCCACCACCACTAAAAAATCAGAAAGGTTCCTTAATCAAATACATTTTGGAAATATTGAGTTAAAGTGTGCTGAACAAATATCATTAGTCTGGAATTTTTGTCATCCTTTAATATGATTATACAGTGAATACTCAAGGGGATATAGTATTTTCTAAATTTATTTAAATACTGGTTAACCTTTTATGATGCACTGTTGACATTTCCCAGAAAAGTGTTTTAGAGAGCCTACTGAAGGAAGTATTCAACAGGACCATATTGTCAAATAGAATGACAAAAAAGTTCATCTTCCTTGTGATGTAAGTGGAAGCGAGTTCTGAAAGCTAATAACCAAATTATTAGGCTTGGAAATATGGGCTTGAAATATGTGACTGACCCAAGAGAGTACACGTCTGCTTTCACGTTTAGGTTTGACTCAGGTGTGAGAAGATTAGAGAAGGGGTACATAGATGCTACTGCTTTACTTACTCCTTCTTTTCTCTCCCACTTAGGCTTTAACTCACCATCACAGCGGATGGTCCCCATCTTTTGACCTGCAAAAATCTTTTGAAGTGAGTGGGAGTCAGAGTAGTCCTTAGTCCATGAATCCTTTTCTCTTTACATCAGTTCTTAAATAAATGTAATAAGCTTTGAAATCATTCAAAATGGGAAAGTGAGACAAAATTGTAAAAGACAGGAAGGCTCTAACAGAGTCTAAGGAGGACTTTAAAATGTGATTCAGCTTGGGCCGGCCCCGTGGCTCAGGCGGTTGGAACTCCATGCTCCTAACTCCGAAGGCTGCCGGTTCGATTCCCACATGGGCCAGTGGGCTCTCAACCACAAGGTTGCCGGTTTAACTCCTCAAATCCTTCAAGGGATGGTGGGCTCGGCCACCTGCAACAAAGATTGAACATGGCACCTTGAGCTGAGCTGCCTTCCAGATGGCTCAGTTGGTTGGAGTGCATCCTCTCAACCACAAGGTTGCAAGTTCGACTCCTGCAAGGGATGGTGGGCTGTGCCCCCTGCAACTAGCAATGGCAACTGGACCTGGAGCTGAGCTTTGCCCTCCACAACTAAGACTGAAAGGACAACAACTTGAAGCTGAATGGCACCCTCCACAACTAAGATTGAAATGACAACAACTTGACTTGGAAAAAAAAAAAAAAACCTGGAAGTACACACTGTACCCCAATAAAGTCCTGTTTCCCTTCCCCAATAAAATCTTTTAAAAAAAAAGAAAAAAAATGTGATTCAGCTTGTGAGATTGAAAATTAATACGATGAAGAGAAATTAAGCAAGACGCTGTTTCAAATGTCAGGAGAAACTTAGAGATCAGTAAAATTTAAGAGAAATGTGTGTGCAGCAAAGGGATAGTAGAAACAGTTTATAGGATGGTATGACAATTCTTTGCCATGGTTACTTTGACCACTGTGCAAAGAATAATAAAATGGAAACATTTCTATAACTGGGTACTCTGTTTTAATCATTAAGCTTAAGCAAAAGTTGAGAGATATGACTATGTGGAATAGTCATATAGCTTACACCCAAGTGTCCATAGACTACATTTGTCAACAACATCAGTTCAGATAGAATCAGTTATAATTTGATGCAACTGAAGTGAGCAACATAATTCTTTAGTAAGCCTAATAACAAAGAGAAGAAAGTATAGCAAAGTATGTTGTATGAAACCTGGTCAAGGAACAGTTTAAGAAGGAAATTCGGAAGTCTAAAAATAAAGAATAGTTCTGAAAATGTTTCAATGAGGATCAAGATTTTTCATAACGTTCTGACTAAATGTAAGCCTGTTCATGAGGAACATGAAGGTCAAATCTCATCATTATTCCTTCCATATGGAATATAGGCTTGCATTAGACCAGGATCTCTCAGCTTAGCTGCTGCTTCTCTGCAGAAAATCCCCCATCCTTCTCAGCAGAGGTGACCTTGGATTCTCACCATTCTTTCAGAAGTTTATTCCTTCACTGTCATGGCATTTAACATATTTCTTTCATTTTCTCATTAAATTGTAAACTAGTTGAAGTCAAGGTCTATGACTTTTTACCTTTTCCATACCTGACAATCAACAGAGAGTTAAAGATTTCAGTAGGTTTTGATAAATCATTATTAATAGAGTGAATGAATGAATGAATGATACAGTGGTTACCAGATTTAAAGTTAGACTTTGGGAAATGTGAGAAGTACTAGTTTTTAAAATAGTTAAAAACTAGTTTAAAATAGTTAAAAAATAGTTAACAGTAAATAAACATTAAATAAACCAAAGTTCAAATTATAGTTTTGACTTATGCAGCTGGAATCATTTTTTTTTTCTTTTGCTTCACTAAGAATATCACAAGATATCAAAAACTACCAAGTGTAATTTTAAAATAGTCATTTTCAGACTGACGTCATAGGAGTGGCGGCAGGGGGACACACTTTCTGAGTTCTCCTCTGAATCTTGTTACAAACGGGACACATAACCCATCAAAGAACTCTTTGCTCGTCACGCAAAACAGCTAAGAGATTCGTGGAAGGTTTACTTGAAGGTGCGCAAATTGGGCGAGGAGGGGAGGAAGGAAGGGAGCGGAATGGAAACGCGTGGTCCCGTGGTGGAGTTGTGGCTGGCAGCAGCGGCAGTGGCTGCAGCAGCGGCGGCAGCGGTGGTAACGTGGCAAGAGAACACAAAAGCCAGGAGGTGGGCTCTTTCCCAGCATCCCACAGCTCATCGCCTGCCAGGGGGAGGGGGCGGCAGATTGGTGGGCGCTACGGTGGACAAAGAACACAGACTCCATACCTGGGCCCCTCCCCCCTCTCCTCCAATCCTACCCCCACTCTTCCAGAGACTTAAACTGGCCCCTGAACTGAGGAGTAGTGTCAGATTACTGAGCGGCCATAGTGCTCAGGCTCTGGGAAGACTGACAGGCAGCTCTGACCCAGGGAAGAGGCTGGAAAGAATGTGATTTTTTCTGGGCTAGGAGAGAAAAGACTCCTCCACCCCCAGCCCCCACCCTTTCTGGCCTGCCTAGGGCGGGGCAAGTGCAACTGCAGAGGCACTCCCAGGCAAGTGCAACTGCAGAGGCACTGCAGAGGCACATCAGCAGTAGGTGGCAGACACAGCTCCCAGCTTTCAGCAGCTTAGAAACCTCCCACCTGCCCCCTCACACACACACATACACACACACACACACACACAGAAGAAGTGCCCTAAGGCTCAGGAGTACTGGACACAGTGCTGGTGTTGCTATTCTCAGTGTGTATATGTGCAGGCAAGGGAAGAAACTGCACTGACTGTAAAAACTATCATCCAGACTCCCCAGCCCCACACACTTAAATCTACAATCCCAAAGTCACTCTGGGCACCAGGTGACCGGTTCTGCCTGTGTAAGAGGCAGGGGTCACGTTGGTACAGCAGAGGACAACATGGAGATTACTTGGTGGACTTAAGCCAAGACTGGGGCTGCTTTTTGTTTTAGTTTGTTTTGTTTTGTTTTGTCTTATATCTTTGATATCTTTGCCTGTGTTCAGTGGGGGTTATCAGGTGTTTTTACATGTGAATGTATTTGAATTTTTTTCTTTGTTGTTGTTGTTGTTGTTGTGTTTGGTGATTGGCTTTGTTCTGAAATTGCCCTACCAGGGCCCAGCTTAAGACGCACAAGATTCAACATATCCAGAGGCCAACTCCACACCAAAACAGAGTACTACCGTGTTTGACCTACAAGTCACACACCCAGAGGGAAATCTCTGCAGACAAAAGAGCCCATAGAGGCCAAACCACATTTAAGTGGTCAACCCTCACCCAGCAGAACATACTGCGGTGGGCAGAGCCAAGTCTCACAACTAGTTAGCCTAGGAGTTAACCTCACCTACTCACAAGCAAAAAGCAATTAAAGATCTTCTTTAACAGGACAATATACACAACACAAGAGTCAGCTTTGGAGCACACGCAGAGGAGAAGAACGAAGTAGTGCAAGTCAAATATAAAGGACACATACTACATAAGATAACCCAGCAAGAACTAAGAACTCTACGGGATCTACCTAATACATCAAAGCAAACACAGAGAGTCAGCCAGAATGGGGAAACAAAGAAACATGTCCCAAATAAAAGAACAGAAGAAACCTCCACAACTCGAACCAAATGAAGCAGAGGTAACCAACCTATCAGAGACAGAGTTCAGAACACTGGTGATAAGAATGTTAAAGGAGCTTAGAGAAGACATAAAGAAGGATATAGAAATCATAACGAACAACCAGTTAGAACAAAAGAACACAATTACCGAAATTAAAAACTCAAATGAAGGAATTACCAGCAGGTTAGATGAAGCAGAGGATTGAATCAGAGACTTAGAAGACAAGTTAGCAGAGATCACCCAAACAGAACAACAGAAAGAAAAAAGAATAAAAAACAATGAAGATGGTTTAAGAGACCTCTGGGATAACATCAAGTGCAACAACATGCGCATCATAGGAATACCAGAAGGTGAAGAGAGGAAGCAAGGGATTGAGAACATATTTGAAGTAATAATGTCCAAAAACTTCCCTAACCTGATGAAGGAAACCAACATACAAGACCAGGAAGTGCAGAAAGTTCCAACCAGGATAACCCCAAACAGGTCCACACCAAGACACATTATAGTTAAAATGGCAAAACTTAAAGACAAAGAGAGAATCCTAAAAGCAGCAAGAGAAAGACAGAGGGTTACATACAAGGGAACTCCCATATGACTATCAAATGACTTTTCTACAGAAACATTGAAGGCCAGGAGGGAGTGGCAGGAGATTCTCAAAGTGATGGAACACAAAGGCCTACAACCTAGATTGCTTTATCCAGCAAGGCTATCATTTAAAGTTGATGGAGAAATAAAGAACTTCCCAGAAAAGAATAAGCTAAAGGAATCTAATACCACCTAAACAGCATTGCAAGAAATACTAAAAGGACTTCCGTAAATTGAAGAAAGATGAAAACAATCTAACTACAAATTTAAAAATGGCAATAACTATGTACCTATTGATAATCACTTTAAATGTAAACGGATTAAATGCTCCAATCAAGAGACATAGGTTGGCTGAGTGGATAAGAAAGTAAGACGCTTGTCTATGCTGTATACAAGAGACTCACCTCATATCAAAAGACACACACAGGCTGAAAGTGAAGGGTTGGAGTAAGATATTTTATGCAAATGGAAATGGGAAAAAAGCTGGCATTGTACTACTTATATCTGACAAAATAGACTTAAAATGAAGAACATATTAAAAGATAAAGATGGGCATTATATAATAATAAAGGGATTGATCCAACAAGAGGACATAACCCTAGTAAACATCTATGCACCCAACATAGGAGCACCTAAGTATATAAAACAGGTACTGACTGACATAAAGACAGAGATCAACAGTAACACTATCATAGTAGGGGACTTCAACACACCTCTGACAACAAGGGACAGGTCTTCCAGACAGAAAATCAATATGGAAACAACAGCCTTAAATGACACATTGGACCACTTGGATTTAATCGATATTTTCAGAGCATTTCACTCCAATGCTGCAAAATACATGGTTTTCTCAAGCACACATGGAACATTTTCCAAGATAGACCATATGTTAGGCCACAAAACAAGTCTTGATAAATTTAAGAAAATTGAAATCATACCAATTGTCTTCTCTGATCACAGTGCTATGAAATTAGAGATGAACTACAGGAAAAAACTGGAAGACACACCAATTCATGGAGGCTAAATAACTTATTACTAAATAATGAGTGGGTCAATCAGGAGATCAAGGAAGATATCAAAAGATATCTCAAGACAAACGAAAATGAAGAACGACAACCCAAAATCTATGGGATGCCACGAAAGCAGTCCTAAGAGGGAAATTCATAGCATTGCAGGCCTACCTAAAGAAACAAGAAACATCACTAATCAACAGTTTATCTTCACACTTAAGGGATCTGGAAAAAGAACAGTAAAATAAGCCCAAAGGGAGCACAAGGAAGGAGATAATAAAGATCCGAGCAGAAATAAATGAAATACAAATCAGAAAAACAATACAAAAGATCAATGAATCCAAGAGTTGCTTCTTAGAGAAGATAAACAAAATTGACAAACCTTTAGCCAGACTCATTAAAAAAAAGAGAGGACCCAAATAAATAAAATCAGTAATGAAAGAGAAGTGACAACAAACACCGCAGAAATACAAAAAAAATTAAGAAATTACTATGAGCAACTATATGCCAACAAATTTGACAATCTGGAAGAAATGGACAATTTTCTAGAGGCGAACAACATTCCAAGGCTAACTCAAGAAGAAATGAGAACCTGAATAGACTGATTACCACCAGGGAAATTGAATCAGTAATCAACAATCTCCCCACAAACAAAAGCCTTGGACCAGATGGCTTTACAGGTGAATTTTACAAAATGTTCAAAAAAGAATTATCACCTATTCTCCTCAAGCTCTTCAAAAAAATCCAGAAGGAGGGAAGACTCCCAAATACTTTTTATGAAGCCAATATCACCCTGATCCCAAAATCAGACAAAGACACCACACACAAAAAAAAAAAAAAAAAAAAAAGAAAACTACAGGCTGATATCTCTAATGAACATAGATGCAAAAATCCTCAACAAAATATTAGCGAACAGAATTCAGCAATAAATTAAAAAGATCATACACCATGATAAAGTGGGATTCATCCCTGGTATGCAAGGGTGGTTCAACATCCACAAATCAATTAATGGATACACAGCATTAGCAAAATAAAAAATAAAAATCACATGATCATATCAATAGATGCAGAAAAAGCATTTGATAAAATCCAGCAGCCATTTATGATAAAAACTCTTAAGAAAGTGGGAATAGAGGGATCATATCTCAACATAATAAAGGCCACATATGACAAACCCACAGCTAACATCATACTCAATGGGGAAAAGCTAAAACCATTCCCCCTAAGATCAGGAAAAACGCAAGTTTGCCCACTTTCTCCACTTCTATTCAAAATAGTGCTGGAAGTTCTAGCCACAGCAATCAAACAAGAAAAAGAAATAAAAGACATCCAAATTGGTAAGGAGGAAGTAAAATTATCATTATATGCAGATGATATGATACTATATATAGAGAACCCTAAAGACTCCGCCAAGAAACTATTAGAGCTGATAGATGAATTTATTCAAGTAGCAGGATACAAAATTAATATTCAGAAATCAGTTGTGTTTGTATATACCAATAATAAAACATGAGAAGGAGAAATTAAAAAAACAATTCCATTTACAATTGCTCCAAAGACTATAAAATACCTGGGAATAAATTTAACCGAAGAAGTAAAAGATCTGTACTCAGAAAATTATAAGACACTCAAGAAAGAAATGAAAGAAGATATAAATAAATGGAAACACATATCATGTTTATGTTAATATAGTTAAAATGTCCATATTGCCTAAGGCAATATACATATTCAACGCAATTCCTATCAAACTACCAATGATGTTTTTCACAGAAATAGAACATATAGTCCTAAAATTTATATGGCACCATAAAAGACCACGGATAGCCTCAGCAATCTTGAGAAATAAGAACAAAGTGGGAGGTATAACAATACTTGACTTCCAATTATACTACAAGACTACAGTAATCAAAACAGCATGGTACTGGCATAAAAACAGACACATAGATCAATGGAACAGAATAGAGAATCCAGAAATAAATCCATGCCTATATGGTCATTTAATCTACGACAATGGAAGCAAGAATGTACGATGGGGTAAAGACAGTCTATTCAATAAATGGTGCTGGGAAACCTGGACACACACTACAAAAATAAATTCAAAATGGTTTAAAGACTTAAATGTAAGATCTGAAACCATAAAATAACTAGAAGAAAATATAGGAAGAAACTTCACAGTCATTACCCGGAGTAGGATTTTTACTGATATCCCCTCGAGCTAGGGAAGTAAGAGAAAAAATAAACATGTGGGATTACATCAAACTAAAATGTTTTTTCACAGCAAAGGAAACCATCAATAAAACAAAAAGGAATACTACTGAATGGGAAAAAATATTTGCCAATGATATATCTGATAAGGAGTTAATATCACAAATCTATAAAAAAAACTCACTCAATTCAACTCCAAAAAAACAAACAACCCAATTAAAAAATGGGAAGAGGACTTGAAGAGACATTTTTCTAAAAAGGACATACAGATGGCAAACAGACATATGAAGAAATGCTCAACCTCACTAACCATCAGAGAAATGCAAATAAAAACCACAATGAGATAGCACCTCACCCCAGTCAAAATGGCTATCATCAATAAATCAACAAACAACAGGTGCTGGCGGGGATGTGGAGAAAAGGGAACGCTAGTGCACTGTTGGTGGGATTGCAGATTGGTGCAGCCACTATGGAAAACAGTATGGAGGTATCTCAAAAATCTGAAAATGGAACTACCCTGTGATCCAGTAATTTCACTCCTAGGTATCTATCCGGAGAAATCCAAAACTCCAATTCAAAAATCTGTATGCACTCCTATGTTTATTGCAGCACTATACACAATAGCTAAGACATGGAAACAAATGAAATGCCCATCGGTAGATGAGTGGATTAAGAAGTTGTGGTACATATACAATGGAGTATTACGCAGCCATAAAGAAGACAGAAATCTTACCATTTGCAACAACATGGATGGACCTAGAGAACATTATGTTAAGTAAAATAAGTCAGACAGAGAAAGACAAGTACCATATGATCTCACTTATATGCAGAATCTAAAGAAGAGAAGAAGTGAATGAACTAATCAGAAACAGTTTTGGAGACAAAGAGGAATAACAGGGTTGTTAGATGGGCGGGAGGGTGGGGATAAGGGGGAAAGTGAGGGAATTAGAAAACAGTCGGTAAACACAAGATGGTCACGGGGTTTCCAACTATAATTATATATATATATATATATATATATATATATATATATATATATGTGTGTGTGTGTGTGTGTGTGTGTGTGTGTGTGTGTGTGTGTGTGTGTGTATATATATATATATATAAAAGTAGTTATGGGGATGTTGGATATAGCATAAAGAATATAATCAATGATATTGTAATAAATATGTATGGTGTCAGAGGGATACTAGATTTGTTGGGGTAAAAGATGGGAGAGCGTCTAGGAGCAGGGTGATAAAGGTGAAGGGATTAAGAAGTGCAAATTGGTAGTTACAAAATAGTCATGGGGATGAAGGGTATAGAATAAGGACTATAGTCAGTAGTATTATAATAACTATATATGGTATCAGATGGGTACTAGATTTATTGGGGTGATCACTTCATAAGTTATACAAATGTCTAATCACTGTTATACACCTGAAACTAATATACTATTGTATATCAACTGTAATTAAAAAGTAAAACAATTATTAATAAATAAATAAATAAATAAAATAAAATAAAATAAAATAGTCATTTTTATACCTGTTCAAAATTCACAATTTTTTAGCTATCTTTCAATATTTGTGTATCTACTAACTTGTTTTATTAATCAGTTTTGTTTCCTTTTAATGGACTTTACTTATAAAAAAAATTAATCTCTGATAAAGCATCTTACTGGGGAAGAAGTAACACACAGTGGTCAAGCACCTGACCTCTAGAGAAACTGTGTGGGTATAAACCTGGGTATACCATCTAATGGTTTGATTTTTTGACTACTTATTTAATCTCTTTATGCCTCCATTTTCTTCATCTGTAAAACAAACAAATAAAAAAAATCATGCCTGACACAGTTTATATGAGAATGAAATGAGATAATATATGGAAACCTAGGATCTGTTTCTGACATACATTAAACACTCAATAAATAGTAGTACCATTTGACTAACAGTATTGTTAAAATGTCCACCACGATATCTGCAGATGTTAGATTTTACCTGAAAAACCCTAAAGCTAAAATATAAAGGTTAAAAAAAAAAAAAAAAAATCTTGCTGAGCTGATCTCCATTCCCAGGACTCTCACCATGTGATCCTGTTCTCACCCTTGGTAAGATGAATGTTTTTTCTGTACTTCATCCACATGAGCTCTACTTCTTGGTCCTGCTCTATAAGTTACAGCACTAAATAAAGTCTGAGGGAATACCTTCCCATAAACTGAGTTAACTTCTGTTATTAGGCCGGAAAACACTGTGGGGCTTTACACTCCACAATGCTTGCAGTGCCTCTAGTAATGTTCCTTTTTCTATTTAGCTTATGCTTTAATATGTTTTTGCCCCTTTGACCTTCTATAAATTTTGGGAGGAGGGGATTTTGTTCAGGACATAATTGAGTAATAGTGCAATCCTCTGCCCTCAAATGTAATCCTCCCCTTATTCCCACATTGGATTCCCCACGCTTAAGTTGTTCCCTGAACTTGTCCATAATCCTGCCTGAGAAAAGTAGGAGGCCACTATTTTGAAAATTTACATGGTTTTCATCCAGGGCTCACCTTACAGCCAGAGACTATCTCATCAGGGTCAGTCCTATCAGGTACAAGAAACCTTCTGATAAATGACACTGGAGTCAACATTGTTCAAATAATCCTGGATACGCACAAAGTCTGAATACGTATATAGCTTAGGCTCTGACTAAATTTTTTCTTCATAAATATCTTGTGTTCCATCCTGGTGCCATTAGAAGTATGATATGATAGGGAAAAAACATTCACCTGGTATTTGAAACTTGGTTTCAAAACTATCACCTCCATCTCAAATTATAAATAGGTTAAGTCAGTTTTTCTGTTGTGGTTTCCATTACCTTGCCTTTAAAATGAGGATATTCATTTATTTTCAGTCAATATTTTAGAGTCAATTTTATTCTCATGAGAATAAAATGAGGTAACATAAAAAATAATGAGGCTTGAAAATTTAAGATGTCAGAATAGTAAAGTGGGAGGAACATCAAATTTCAAACCAGAAAGACCAGGGTTTATAGTGACATTTTGCCTTTGTATAAAGTGGAATAGAAACTGTGGGCAAGCTCCCAAACCATGTGAACCTCATCTGTAAAAGAAGGGTTGTTTTGGTTTCCTCTTAGAGTTTCATGATGAATAAATGGGAAGTACTAGAAGCATGAGGAAGGTGCTAGAACATAGAATACATTCACTAGCAGCTGACTATCTCTTTGTCTCTTCCTTGAAAACAAAGTAAACAATTATACAAACATTAAATATGTCTTTTCATTATATAAATATACCAAGAGTAAAAGTTCATGGCCTCTATTTAGCTCGTGTGTTTTATTCTGATATATCATTTGAAATAATTATCCTGAGTTCATTCTTTTCCTTTTTTTATTACTTTTCATTGAAAATTGCACTGAATGCTAAATGTCCTCCTTTACAATACAAAAATACAGTAACAGTTACACTAAAACAAAATGTATTTCTGATAGCCATTATATTTCTGTTTGGGACAGTTTGAAAGGTGTTTTTGTCACGAAAAACAGTAATATACCCATACGAAGGCTCAAAATAGGCCATCTTTTAAACAAAAAGTTGATGATTCACAAAAGACTATGAATATAATGTGTAACTAGTTGATACAAACCTAATAGGATTTGTTAAAATCAGTCACATCTAGTAACACATCGGAAGTGTTCTTGTATAAACGATCACATGGAGAAGACTTTGTCAATGTCTAAAAATGTGGGTTTGTTCATAGACAATCAGACACGTTGCCATAAAGTATTTCCTGAGACATAAGGAAATGCAACAATCTTCTTCTTGAACCTTTTTCAGTTTAAGACTTTCTACTCAATAAAGTAGCTGAGGATCTGAACTGAGAAAACATATTTGAGTACCAACCGCTTGTGAAACTTACTACTTTTTTTGCATCATCAGAGGTATTACTGCATTCACAAACCAACGTGCCTGCTCAAGTATGCAGTTCAGATGAGGGGCTTCTCTGCGCTGTCTTCAATCCTATGCTTGTAATTGTCTAACACAGGCAAACAATTTTCTTCCTGTTTTGTAGTCATTTAATCTTCCTATTAGATAAAGAAATAACCAGCCCCTATGGACTGAAGGCACTAGCGTCACAAATGGGGATTTTCTCTTAATATGTTTTGTTTGAATGTTTGGAACTCTTGATGCAACATTCTAGAGCAAGCTGTTGAGGACCTGCTGTTCCCAAGCGACTTATAAAGGAAAAAGATCTACTTATTCTTTGTGATTTGATGCACAGATGAAAAACTTAACACACGATAACAGAAGTTGGTTGTTAATGAATCACAGTTCTAGATTTTCAGTGCTTCCATAGTGAGCCGGCATCTTCAGTTTTCCTGCCTCACGGCTTCCAGCTCTTTTGTCCTTTGAACACTGCAATGTCAGTGATGTATATGTGCAGAATCAGTTAAAAAGACTGTCAGATTCCTTTTTTCTTAGTTTATCTCTTTTTTTACCATCTCTTGGTCCTAGGTTTATCTGAATGATGATGACCTTTTGTCATTCTCTGCTATTGCTCTCTCGGATGCTCTCAATTGTCCCAGTGTTTTGTGTGCTAGTTAAGAGAGGGAGCTTGAAAAGTGTGTGCCAGCTGTGGGGAGGTTTTGAGTCAACAGGCCGCCTCCGGGGATGATCCCTTCGGGGGCTGCAGGAAGTACTCCTGGGGCTACACCCACCATGCCGGGCAGGTATCTGTATGTGGCACCGTTCAGCTCTGGATGAAGTGCTTGCTGATCTATTACTAACCAGGAAGCTGTTGTGACAAAGAATCCCTTGTTCACACAGTTTAATTTTCTGGAATGCGACCTGTGATTGCCCAGTGGATCTCAGTGGCAGCGACGTCCTGCATCTCTAGTGTGCACCTTTCAAGTGACCCTGAGCAAAACTGAAAGGCTCTGATTAGTGCACATGGAGGTCTGCTCCCCCATCCCCCAACCCCTGTCCCACACACACCCTGTATCCTGTCTTCCTTGAGACCCTGGGCTAAGACTTTCTTGTCACCCAGCTCACTGGGCAGTGCTCACCAGGAACGCTCCTTGCCTCATTTGTTTTATGGCAAAGTCGTTGATGAGATGGTGCTTATGTTCATGGATGAGATTACAGTGCAAGGATGGCAGTCGTGTTCTGATACAGTAAGTCCTGCAGGGTGTAGACCCTCTGTACTTCCAGGGATCCCTCTATCCGATCCTGCAAGTAAGGGCCATAAAGGATGATGCTGACAACAGAATTGTACACCTGAAACCTATGTAACTTTACTAACAATTGTCACCCCAATAAACTTTTTAAAAAATTGCTGAATCCAAAGGCTTTGCTTGAACAGCGACTGCTTGCCTGTGCAGTGGAAGCCAAGGAGGCCTATCATCTACCCCCAGCTGCAGGCTGCTTCTCAGGGAACCCCCCCGGATTTGCTGGACACTCTGGACCTGCATGCCTCTGGCAGTGCCTAGTATAACCACGTGTTCTGCCGTTACAGATGGAGGATGTGGCAGAAGGTGGAATCTGCCGTCTCTTCCATTGCCATTGACTGAATGTCACACATGGCAATCTCGAGCTCGCTGGCAACTTAATGTAGACATCGTCGTCCAGCCGCTGCCTATCCGCTCGATCACTCTCAGGGCCTTGACCTTCTCCAGGTCCTCCCTGGTGACAGTGATGGTGTGGTACATCATGGCTCCAACAGCTTCATTTAAAACCTTCTCGTGGATCTCCCAAGTGCACTGTGAGCCACAGAGGGCCACAGTGGTCAGTCGTTTAGGACTGGTATCTCCATCGTGCAGTCTCTGCCTTCCAGCAGTGCCACCAGGGGCTGGGTGCAGATGGCCCATTCATTATCCCGGGGATGGATACTTCACAAATTCTGTCCAATTGCTGTCGCTTGATTTTGTGCTTGTCCACAAGGGCCATTCTTCACCTAATTTTGCAACTCTCTGATTTAAAAGACAAAGAGGTCCTCTAAGAACTTAGGGGAACTTGCAGGAGTCTGTAGGCATTACACCACTATGAATCCAATATAAATCTGTCCACAAACTCTGTAGTTCACAGGATGGGTTGTCTGTCTTTTTAACGGAATCTGGCTTCATTGGTTCAAAGACATTTAAGGCAATGAAACCCTCCTCTGGGACTGCCAGTGCCCCATCCCACCCCGTGGTGCAGCAGAGATGTGTCACCCTCCATGCCAACATGGCTCCGGGCTCCATCCCTTCCTCCTCCAGCTGCTGCCAGCTCCTCTGGGCAGCTCCCCAGCCACTTTAAAAATCCATTCCTTTTAAGTCCATGACTTACCTGGTCACATTCTCTGGGCAAAGCAGGAAATTTAATTTCTTTTTCAGTTTTTGTAAACATATTCTAAATAACTGTTCTTAATATTTATTTTGTTTCTATATTGCTTTCAATATCAGTGTTTTTCTTTGACACATAGAACAAAGCTTTCCTACACTATGGTTTAGAGGCCATAAATTTCCAAAAATCTCTTGTCATAGGTTTGTTAAAACCTCTCTCTTTCAGTTGCAAAGCACATTGTCTTTTTTTTTCCATTTCCTTCATGAGATATGAATTTTTCTTAATTTATCAGAGATTCTTGATGCAGTAACAGTTAAAACAAAGGCAAAGTGTAATATTTTACTGAACAAGTCTTCCCAAACTTGAAATGTGAAATTATTTTTGAGAAATGCACTGTTTTTTTTTTTTTTTCTTACAAAGATATTCAAGGTAGGGGTTGTGTTCTATCCTTCTATGGAATAAGCGATAGGATTTTTTTTAAAGATTTCAAAACAATAGCATAGACACATGCTGTGTTATGTTAAAAGGAATCATGGAATCAATTTAATTTATTCTGTGGGTTTTGAAAATACATTTAAAGAAGTTTATCACAATATATGTGATTGTATATTCAATATATACAATATGCTTTTCAAAAACATCTTTGTTCCATAGCTAACCTGTGTGTCGTGCACACCAGGATTATTCTTTTGTCTCTCCATAGGAACTCTTTTCTTATAACCTTCAGTAGCTATACACATCAAGGAGGTAAAATACCTTGAAAATAAGGTACTTAGCAGAAGGTTGTATGCATTCCTATTCTGCAATCTCTCTCAGTCTCTTTGAAAGTTTCATTTAAGTGTCAATATTAATGATGTTTATGTGTGGGGGTCTTTTTCAATTTCAGGGCAGCTGAGTGAAAAATACAAGTGCAACTGAGTTAAGGATACTGGTAAATATAGCATGAATAGAATTTATGAAACGGTTTTCAGCTATGACTTGAAAGCTAGTTTTGATGCAAGATGTTTTGTCATGAATATGTCCCTACTGATACAAAGAGAGCCAAAGGTCTATGCTAAAATGAGCCAAATTCATTTTGTAATGTTATACATGCATATTGTACATATATAGTTCATAAATATTTGATTTAAAATGCATGTGGGGGTCATGTCTAAATATTATTTAATATAAAAATGCTTTTATGTTTATGTATTAGATCTTCCAATCATGTTTATATTCATTGGTATTGAGCAGGAACTTTAAAACTCCAAAACTAGGTCCTGAGTAGAGTCTTGATAGGATTTGTACACATAAACTTAAAAATTGAAGAGTAGACACAGGCTATGTCTCTGTGCCATATTTTTATGGAAGTTTGCCGTAATCCATGCAAGAATGACCCATGTTTCCCAAGTATTTGTGGAGTTAATGTTCTATTTTATATTTGAGGTTAACCTTAAATCATGGTATGTTTTGAATATGCCAGTGCAAAAACAAAAGTCATGGGAAACAATTTACACAAGAGAAATAAAACTTAATTCCAAATGCATTAACATTTACTGTACCATAAAAAAAAAAAAAAGAAAGTTAGCTTTGGAGGCTGCACTAGACACCAGAGAGAGGCTCTGGTTCACACAGAGATTATTTGGCCAGGGAGCCATGGTCTCTTTGAGTTTCTGTATTACACACATGGTAAACTATTGGTATAGCACGTGATAAAGTCCCAGGTGACACTACCACTCAGAATAATAGGGTTTACTGAATTTAAAAAAAAAAAAAAGATGCAAAACTCCTATGATCAGCTAACATAAAGATCAGCATTACTTAGAATCATAAAGTAATAATGGGTGAAGTTTCTCCTCATTTGGCTCCTAGGGTCATTTCAGTTGTTAACCGTGCATTTTTAGGATGTACATAAAGTGAACATCCTTCCTAGGTATCATCTAACTGCAGTTGACATTAGCAAAGGGAATACTATGATATTCTTTATTTTTTTTTTTTAGTTTTAATGGCGCTTTCTATATTGTTTTTCTTATAGCTACACAATAAACATAAAATAACTGGATTTTTAGGCTAAAACTGGTATAATTTAGGAAGATACACAAACACGTACGTATATATACAGAAAAGCTCAACAAAAACAAAGATTGTAGTCAAGATTTTTGTCCTGTGGTAGATTCCCTCAGTTAATCAGCACAATAGTAATAAGGCCTATCAAAGATCTACTAAGTTTGGCATCCTTGCCTGTCAGCATCTGTGTACACCTTACAAGATAAAGTGTCAGTGACAAAGAGGACCAACTTAGCAATGAGTGATAGAATTGTCCCCAAAACATTTCACATGCACGCTATAGTAGTTCAGCGATTTTCTTTATTTTTCTCTCACCCCATGTCTACCTTAAACCAATGAAAATCTATGCCTTCGAGCACCAGGAGCTACAGAACATCAAAACAGCATGTTGGACCTTCAAACATAAAGTGAATTCAATCCAGCTCAATTGTATTGCCATTCTTAAATTAGATTGTACCTTCTACTTCTTATTAAAAACATGAGCTCTCAAGATGTGCCAGCTGATTTTTCTAATAGTGAAATAACATTTGATTTAGTAAATAGGCCAGCTGTTGCTTTTATAGTCAAGCACAATTACAAAAATAGACTGTAAAATAATAGTAACAAAATAATATTTGAGTTAATTTAGAAACTAGAAAATATATTTCATATTAATCCCATCCCATATATTAAAACACAGGTTTTGTTTCTTTTTTAACTTAAAAGTCACTTTTCCTAACCATAAATTAACAAGCTTGGAAAGTATATGATTTGCTTTCTAAAGAACAACAAAATGAAAATAAATTAGTCTCTTTCTACTCTAGCAAAGCACTGACATTATGACATTGAACTGAGCACAGTATTTAAGGCAGCAAGACTGGCCTTCAAATCAGTGCACTAGATGGCTATGAGGTGTGTGTCAAAAGAATTCATCAGGATTTCTTTCCAGCCTGTCTTTTTAAAGGACAAACACCACTTTGTCTCATTTATTTGTATGGTACTCATTCATTACAAGAGACGTAGAAAGAACAAAACCAAGTGTTGAGGATTTTTAAACATGCTTTTCTATTTGTCATTAAAAACTTTTCTCAGTCTATCTATCCAGGAAGCATTGTTCTGCCTCATCTGTATTTTATATGTTTTCAAACTTCGGTTAGTTTTCTCAAATGCTTTCCAACAATCTCTGAAATATTTTACTGTTAAATGATATTCATCTTCTTTTCCTGGGAGTGTGTCACTTCTGTATCATTTCTATTTTATTGTTGGTCCTCCTTTTTTTCCCATGGTGAAAATTTGAGATATCAAAAAGAACTTCATGTACCATATAAAATATTTCTATTAAAAATCAGATGTTCATCGAAGGAGCAGTAAAACAAACCACCTTCTTGATAAAGGTTAATTATCAGAGTTTCATTCAAAGTGCATATAGAAAAAAAGGTTTGGAGAAGGAATACAAGGACATAAAAGGTTAGCAATAGTTACTGGAAAAGAATTCTGCGGAAGAACGGGACAAGCCAAGTTTCAATACACCATGAGTTCTGAACTGAACTACCAATAAATAATAACCTTAGGTCATTTTTTTGCCTTCTACATTAAAGTGATCTGTCATCAAATACATTATCTTCACATATCCAATAGGGAAGCTGATTTGCCTACAGGTACTCCTAACTTGCACAAGCTACCTTTCTCCAACCCTCATTCAAGAAAAAGATTTGTTGAGAAAAGATTTACACAAAGTCAGAGGAATCACCTACTTGTTTTAATCATCACAGGTTGTTTTTTTTCTCCGTGCCCCCACAACAGTTTTTTTAGTCATGAACACACACACACACACATGCACACACGCACACACGCACATGCACACACATACACACACACAAAATTCGCATGATATTTAAAGAGTATCAACAGTAAAAAGGACATCAAAATAATGGATCTCAGTAGAAACATTTTAAGTGCTTTGAATAATGTCTTAAAATATTATCACAGGTAACAAAGAAGAAGAATAATCAGAAAACAAGGCACTCATTATGACTTTTTACAAATATGGAGTGAGTGGCAGAAAAGGGAACATGGCTTAAAATCAAGTGTTTTAAAGATAATCTGTAAGATAATAAAGTAAAAACAAACACGAGAACATGAGAAGAAAATTATGAGGAATCCAGAAAATCTGATAGATACCTAAAAATATTTTCAAAGAAGAAAGCAGAAACCATGAAGAGAGGGACCAGTGAGAATACAATAGAATTTTCCCTTAATTTAAAGAAGTTTCCGATTAAAAAGACCTGGAAGATTTTTTAAGAAAAAAGACTAACTCCTAGACCCAACAATGTGAATTTTAATAATAAGAAGAAAATTCTGAGAACTTCTACAAAAAAGAAATACAAGTTACTTACATAGGTGGGAGTGTTCACTTAGTACATCTGGACCACATAAATGATAATCATATACTGACAAAGATTTTCTCACAAAAAACAAAGGGTGAAAGAATGTCTTCAAATTCTGGATGAAAAATATTTGGAATATTACATTCTCTACCTTGTCAAACTACCAAGAAAATGTGAGAACAATATAGAATCAGTTTAGATTCTAGTTTTATAATGCCAGAACTCAGAAAATTCATTGTTCGTGCACCATGTGTGACTCAGAAAGCTTGAAGGAAACTGGACAGAAAATAAAGGAGAGTTCATTTAACATTAACATTTGGAAGAATTTTGTTTTGAAATGTGAATTTTTAATTCCTTAGGATCACATTTTCTTTTCTATGGGTCCATTCACATTCTTGACTTTATAGCACAAAATATTTAGAAAGCCATATTGTGAATACTGCCTCTTAGTATTTAATTATTTTAAATTAGTCTAGACATTGCACAGAAGACTTAATGTTTAAAGAACAGAATAAAATCTTAGAAAGTTTGGCAACATAAAAATGGTAACATAACTAACAAAAATTAAGAAGTAGAAAGAAGAATGAAAAAGGAGTTGCACAATTTATTTTTTATGGTGGAGATTCATTAGGCACTGTATTAATTTGACAAGTCAGTAAATCATACATCAAATGAATACATTATTTGAAATTTGAGGAGTAATTGAAAAAATAGTAGTTTCCTTTGGATAGTGAGATTGGCTGGGGATGGATATTGGAGAGGGAAGAAGCCAACTAGATTTTATATTTTATTTAATTCACTATATAGCATGAATTTTTAAACAAAGTATATCGATTGATTCTATAATTTAAAGTTTAATAAGAAACACATTATAGTAAATATTATCTCTGATATTGCAAGTAGTTAAAAAATAAAGCCCATGTTTGCTTCAGTGTAAAAAAAGCCATAACATCAGAAATGCCTTAAGATCATTGTGTTGAATGATAGCTATTGAAAAAATAAAACCGATTTAAAGCAAAAGGTCAAAAACACTAGTAATATTACAGAGAGCCTAGACATTGTCCTTCTTTCTTTTCTTCACGGTTATTGTGATCTGTATCAGGTTCAGAGGATGGATACTAAACAAAACCAGAAGCTATGATCTTTGACCCAAACATAGAACCTGAATACACTCAGAAATGGCGAAGGCTGCCCACCCCATTAGCTGTCTCTGAGGTGCCATCAGTAGTCTCTCCCTTTAACCACAGTGATTGAATAGACTGCAAGATACTTACCTACTGAATGTCATGCAGAGGGAAGAAACCAGGCCTCATCAGGGAGTAAATTTCATGGTAGCTCCAACTGTAAAGAAACAAAACAAATCCCTTCATCCTAACTGGTGTTGAATAGGTGAATGTTCCTCTCCTCATTGGAAGTGGTATTTTTTTTTAAGGAAAAGAGGTATTTGAAGTCAGACAGTCTTGGGTTTGAATTCCAACTTGACTTTGTGAGCTGAGATACCTCGATTAAGGAAATTATTCAAGATAGGACTGCTCTTGATTCAGTTTCTTCATGTTCAAATACAGACAACAAAAGCAACTGTTCAAGGTTATTTACGAGTTGTAATTAAATGTGATATTATCTTGGATTTCCCATAATTCTTTTTATGGTTTAAAATAAGCAAATGAAAAGAATAATTTATGTGAACACTTTCATTGTCATTACCAAGACTAAATAAAACTCAAGACGTCATTGAACAGCAGCAATCACTTTCTTCAGAAAACATTAAAAATATTAATTCAGATTTTAAACCTGAATGCTATTCAAGTAGCGGCTTATGAACAATTACTCATAGATCAGGTTTTACAGAATCACATATAAAGGTCAGAAAAGGATTTAACATTGTTTGTCATCTGAGCTCTCCCATATCAGTGAAGAATTGTTGGTGGGTGACAAGAGATCCTGGTTTTGTTTTACTGTTTTAATGTACTGTCTTTTAAAGCTTGGAACTAGGGACCCTATCAGACTATCTCTTCTACAGAGTGAAATAAAGGACCAATGACTGTGTTAACTTTCATATTTGATTTTTCAGATGCTAAAGATCTTACAATTAAGAGGTTATTTTGTCAAGCACACAATTAAAGGATGTACTTTCTTATAGAAAAAGTCAGACTTTAGAAATATTTTGAATGCATAAAAAGATGCTATCCAAAAACTAAATTGAGTTTTTTATCTCATATTCCTTTATTATTATAACTCAATTCCCTTTTTGATTGCATGGTGAACCCGTGCAAAAATCTGCTCTACTATTGATTTTGCTAGAGGAAAAAGACTACACTTGAGGGAAAAACATGATTCAGCATCTAGCCTATAAAAACTGAGCTATTTACAAATTTTTACTTGTTTTTACCCTTACAGTGAACAGAAAAATGTACAAGTTGACATCTAGTTTTATAACTAGTTTTCCCATTTATTACTTGAGGGATTTGGGTAGATATGCTGAAGGACGTGCACAATCAAACACATCCTAACTTTCTTTTATTCCACATTGTTTTAGAGCCTCTGTGATTATAAAAGATCACTTACACTTGAGGATCCTCTGCAACTACATTCTTGCTCCCCTCCACCCCCTTGTTGTAATTTAGTATCTATTTAAGTCCCACCCTATTCAATTCATTAAATGTCTGACGAAGAACATGTCCTCATTCATTTTTCTGAAGGTCTAAGCTAGATTGGGACATCGTGTTTCCAAGAACAATAATATCAAAATGATTTCTCTACTTTCCCATCCTCAGATTATTCCATAGAGACCATTATTTTATTTGGTTTATCTTCCTGGAACTTCCTTTAGCATAGACTGTCTCCCTGAATCATAGTTTTTAATTATTTACAATAGTAAGTGTTTCTAAGTAGGATTAATGTACCAGCACTCAAAGTCAATTCCCTGGCTCCCCAAGGAAACTCTCTTCCTCACACATTGCACTTAGCTTATAGACTATGAAAGAATCTGTAGTTAACTATACTTGGCTCTTCAACTTTTTGCTGCTATCTTTCTTTTTTTTCTTGTTTATATTGGGTAATGAGGACATGAGCTTTCCTTAATGTTTTTGTTGAAATGCACTCTTCTCTACTACTTGATTGACTTGTTGGAAAGGATTTTAAGGAGCACTCAGTTGAGACAGCTACTCTACTGGAAAAAAAAAAAAAAAAACAGACCTTCTGTACAATGAGCTCATCATCTTTCAATCTTGTGTACCTTTTTGCATTCTGCATACTATTTCCAAAGTGGACAAAAATATTATATATTCAGTGTGACATGTGGATGAGCTGTCTTAATTGGATTTCACACTTTCTTCATATTATTTTTTTAGAAATGCTAAAATCTAAAGAGTTTACCAATGTCAAAAAAAAATATATCCCCCCCTTCTATTCTCAGTGTTTTACTTTTCTCAGCTTTCAAGTCAGACCTTTAAGTTCCATTGCATCCCTCCACTAGAGCCAGAACAAGAGCCTGAAAGAGTTTTAGTCACTGTTTTTCCTCTCCTTTGCTCATATAGCTCTCTGCCTGGATTGCGCTCTTGTCCTCTTCACCAACCAACTCTAGATCTGCTTCTACCAAATAAGTCTTTCTTTAGTGACACCATAATATCCCCATCATTCTTGTAGTTCCCAAGCTCTTCCTACCCATCTCCCTTATACACTTAGTGCTCCACTGTCCACTGCTTGAGGATATGTTTTGACTTTACGTTAAACTAAGTTTCAATGCGACAAAACTGTGTTTATTTGTTTGTCTGTTTTTATTCACAGATCTCAAATGTAAAATGGCTGGCACATCACCAAAAAAAATAGTGAATTTAGTCAAAATATCTGAATTTAAGTCTTAATGCTTCCACTTGCTAATGATAAAAAATTTGGTAAATTACTGAATCTCTCTAAGCCTTTGCTTTATCACCTCAAAATTAGAGATAATAATGCCATTTCCCCGAAAATAAGACCTAGTCAGACGATCAACTCTAATGCATCTTTCGGAGCAAAAATTAACATAAGACCCGGTAAAATAAGATGGGGTCTTATATTAATTTTGTCTTCCAAAGACGCATTAGAGCTGATTGTCCAGCTAGGTCTTATTTTCGGGGAAACATGGTATCTATTGCACATGACTGGAATCCTTGCAATGTTCCCAGAATAAAGTAAATATCCACTGGATACTTACTCATTCTGAACCAGCACTGTGCCTCTTTTCGTGTTGAGTATCTCTGTCTCAGTCCAAACTGCAACAATCCCATTAAAAAGTGAGCATATTTTGTAATAAGTTATAATCCATCACAGGATCACCTCACCTATAAATGTCTTTGAACCACCCTCTCTTGCTTGATCTAAGACAGGGGTGTCCAAACTGCGGCCCGTGGGCCAACTGCGGCCCATGATCCATTGTTAATTGGCCCGCAGCAAATTCCAAAAATATATTTAGCTTACTTAAATAAACCAGGTGAGGCAATATGTACTTCACCTCGAGTGAGTGACACCGCTATTTGTGTATTTTACCACATATGGCCCTTGGTGAAAAACATTGAAAAAAGTTTGGACACCCCTGATAAGAGTCAGTGTATTCTGGGACAATGAAATTAAGGTTCCTAAAAAGCCCTCTTTTCTAAAAGAGTCTAAAAAGCATGTCCTTAAAATCTGTTGAAAGAATGAATGTTTTCTGTACACAGATGATCTGTACAGAACTGCTCTGTGTACTTTTAATATGGTTATTGATTTCTTTCCTGCTAGAAAGAATTAATTTATATACTCATCCCATCATTCAGGAACTTCTTTGGCACTGAACTCTGAGTATGATCCCATTTTAGGTACTGTTGAACATTAAAATGGAATAGAGACTGGTCCCTGTCCTCATAGAATTTGTTCTTCAGATCACCAAACTTCTAATAGGGCTCTGCAGTAAACATTTTTTTTTTTGGCTTGTGGTCATATAGTCCCTGTGACAACTACTCGACTCTGACATTGCAGTATAAAAGCAGACATTATACACATAATACATAAATGGATGGGCATGGCAGTGCTTCAATAAAAAATTGTTTGTAAAAATTAGCAGCAGACAGCTGGCCCACTTCTCTAGTTTACCAATACAGATTCTAGAATATACCACCAAAGAATGACCATTGCTTTCATTGTTTAATAATGTGGGAAGTAAAATTGAGAGAGAAAGGGGAAAATATCCCTATGTATAAAGTATTTTATAAATTTTGGGGGGATACTTAACATCAAAGATTCTCTCTCTCTCTCTCTCTCTCTCTCTCTCTCTCTCTCTCTCTCTCTCTCCTCCTTTCCTCCCTCCCTCCCTCTCTCTCTTTCTCAGATCTCCCAGGTATATCTCTTATATTATTCAAGGATAAAATACTGAGTTCATTCTTTCCATTTTATTTGAATATACCCTGAATAAAAAGTTGGTGATGATGCCATGATTCTAAGAAGATTTTTTGTCTAGCTGAGCAAGTCTATATAGAACTGTCTCAATTTTTTTCTGAAATTTTAAGAAAGGATCTTACAGGAGCACCTTTGAGACCTTGACCCTGAAATCACGTTTTACTGGCAAAACTCTCGATTTGATATTTTCCCTGAGGCTATTTCATTCATTGAAAATCTTTTTCCAGGAAAGACAGGATTCAGTTTTGAACTCAGCTGAACTTAATTCAAAAATGTTTTCTCTAAATTCTATTTGAAAAATTAAACAATTTCTTCATATATATATATATATATATATATATATATATATATATATATATATATACATATATATGATTTATCATCTGCAATTTAAATAAACAAAATGGTACTTTTAACATTCTTTCTGAAAAGTCTCTGAAAATTTCATTGACTAAATCCACATGTATATTTTCTGTCTTCCACATTACCACAAATTGTGACAAAATATTGCCTAACTTTCTTTCACTACATAACATATTTCATCTTTTTTCCAGCCCCCAATAAAAATTCTTTTCTATTCTTCCAGGCTTCACTAAAAATTTCTTTGTGACCATTGGAGATTAAACTTGACAAGATTCAAAGTCAACATTATGTATTTTAAGGTTTTCCATAAAGCATCACTCTATTTCTGAAACCAAATTCTATTTCTATTCACAATTGAGGCACAAAGAGCACCCCAAAACTTAATGACTTCAAAATCAATAATTTATGTCAATAATTTGTGTCTCAAAAGAATGGAATAAAATCATTTTTTCATCTCTCGTTTTGTAGAATGAATTTACTCAGTTGGACAGCTCTATTTCACTGACTTTATCTAATTTTATTTTTTAAGATTTTGATTACAATATAGCTAATACACAATATTATATTAGTTTCAGGTGTACATCATAGTTATTCAACACTTATGTACCTAAACAAGTGATCACCATGATAAATCCAGCAACCATCTAACTCCATACCATACTATCACAGTATTATTGACTATATTCCCTATGCTGTACATTATATCCCCATAACTTATTTGTTTTATACTTGGAAATTTGATACTTTTAAACCCTCTCATCTTTTTTCTTTTTTAATTTTTCAATTATAGATGTTCAATATTATTTTATATTGATTTCAGGTGTATAGTGTAGTGGTTACACATTTATATAATTTAAAAAGTGATCCCTCTGAATAGTCTAATACCCATCTGGCAATATACGTAATTTTTTTACCATATTATTGACTATATTCCTTATGCTTTACTTTACATCATCATGAATACCTTGTAATTACCAATTTGTACTTCTTAATCCCTTCACCTTTTTCAACTTACTCCAACTCCACTCCGATCTATCATCTGATAAATCTATAATAGTACCCATCTCACAACATACTTATTACAATATTATTGACTATATTTCTTATGTTATAACCTACATCCTCATGACTCCTCTGGAACAACCGACTTGTACTTCTTAAACCCTTCCTCTTTTACACACACACCCCAAAATCTCCCATCTGACAACCATCAAAATATTCTCTGTATCTGAGTTTGTTTCTATTTTGTTTGTTTGTTTTGTTTTTTAGATTCCACATATAAGCAAAATCACATTGCATCTGTCTTTCTCTGTGAGGTATTCTCACAATACCCTCCATGTCCATCCATGCCACCACAAATGACAAGAATCCATTTCCTTCATTGGCCAAGCAATATTCTATTGTATATATGTACCACTTTCTCTTTATCTGTTCTTTCATTGACGGACACCCAGGCTGCCTCCACATCTTCGTCATTGTAAACAATGCTGCAATGAACCTATGTATGCTCACGTCCCCTCTAAGTAGCGTTTCGGGTTTCTTCAGATAAATACTCAGAAGTGAGATTACTGAGTTCTTCTTTGTCTCTTTTTATAGGCTTCATTTTAAAGTCTTTCGCATGGTATAAGTATTGTTACCCCAGCTTTTTGTTTGTTTCCATTTTCATGAAAAATCTTTTTCCGTCCCTTTCAGTCTGTGTGTGTCTTTCACACAGAGACTCTGAAGTGAGTCTCTTGTAAGCAGCATATGTAAGGGTCTTGTTTTCTTATCCATTCAGCTACCCTATGTCTTTTCATCAGAGCATTTAATCCATTTACATTGTAAGTAATTGTTGACAGATATGTAGTTATTGCCATTTTATTAGTCATATTTATTATTATTATTATTATTATTGTTATTAATTTCATCTTAAAGAAATACTTCTGGGATTCCTTGTAATTATGGTTTAGTGGTGATGAAGTCCTGTAGCTTTTTTTGAATGGGAAGCTCTTTATCTCTCTTTTGATTCTAAATGATGGCTTTGCTGGGTAGAATAATCTTTGTGGTAGGTCCTTTCATTTCATCACTTTGAATATTTTGTGCCAATCCCTTCTGGCCTGCAAAGTTTCTGTTGAAAAATCAGCTAATAGTCTATGTGAGTTCCCTTCAGAGTAACTAACTGCTTTTCTCTTGCTCCTTTTAAGATTCTTTCTTGGTCTTTAACTTTTGGCATTTTAATTATGATGTGTCTTGGTGTGGGCCTCTTTGGGTTCATCTTGTTTGGGACTCTGTGCATTTCCTGGGCTTGTATGTCTATTTCCTTCAACCGATTAAGGAAGTTTTTCATCATTATTTTTTTCAAATAGGCTCCCTCTCTTCTTCTGGTACCTCTATGATGCAAATGTTCATACACTTGTCCCAGAGGCCCCTTTAACTATTCTAATTTTTTTTTAATTCTTTTTTATCTTTGCTGTTTCGATTGGGTGTTTTCTGCTACCTTCCTTCTCAATTGCTGATTCGATCCTCTACTTCATCTAATCTATTGTTGATTCCTTCTAATGTATCTATTTCAGTTATTGTATTCTTGACTTCTGACTGGTTCTTTTTTAATGTTTTCTATCTCCATTTTTATGTTTCCTATCTCTTTGTTGAAGTTCTCCCTGAAATCACTGAGCACCCTTATAACCCATGTTTTGAACTCTGCATCTTGTAGATTGCTTGTCTCTACTCAGTTCCTTTTCTGGAGCTTTGATCTGTTCTTTCATTTGAAACATGTTTCTTTGTCTCCCTATTTTGGCTGCCTCCCTGCGTTTATTTCTATGTACAAGGTAGGGCTGCTACTTAATGTCTTTCAGTCTTAGGAAAGTGGCCTTATGCAGTAAGTATACTATGGGGCCCAGTGGCAGTCTCCCAAGTCATCTGAGCTGGATGCTCCAGGTATGTCCTTTGTGTGGATTGTGTATGTCATCCTATTGTAGTTAAGCCTTGGTTGCTGTTTAAATGTCAGTGGAAGGGACTGTCCCTCAGGCTGGTTGGTTGTGAGGACTGGCCGTCACCACCAGGGGAGGAACTATAGTATAACGGCTGACTCTATCAAGGTGGGTTATCTTTAGCAGGGCTCTGGTGGCTGCCCAGTCTTCCTTTGGATTACCTTCCTCAGAGGGGGCCCACTGATGCTGCAGCTTGGTCCAGAACTGGCCATTGGGCATGCCAGCCCTAGTGTCTCCTGGAAGGCCAAGTTCAGCTTCCACCTTTGCCTGTATGGTGCCACCTGGCAGAAGTCATAAAGAAATCTGCAGATGGTTGCCACCTGCACTGGGCTTTAATGTGTCTCAAGAGACCAACCTGCAAACTTAGATCCACTGCCTCTAGTGTTGGATTTGGAGTTGCTCAGCAAGAGGGAGAGGACGTGCCGAAACCAGATGCTGCTTGTTTGGTATTTGTGAACTTTTGAGAGATTTTAGGAAAAGTCCATGGCATGAGCCATGATAGGCCATTTGGCCATTCCAGAGTCATGAAAAGCCACTGGAAGTAGCTAGTGTGGATCCGAAAGTTCAGTGGGGTGGGGTCTCAGGGAATCACCAGGACAGAGAGAACAAATGGTGTTAGCGAGGTTGATGGAGACTCAGATATAGTGGCTAACTGCATATTTATGCTGGAAGGGGGTAAGGCTCAATAAAAAATAAAAATAAAAATCAATTAAATGTATTCTGCCAGCACTTCTGTCTGGGAGAAAGCTGCCCCTCCAACTCTAGCCTTGCAGCCAGACAACTCAGTTGCTCCCCAAATGTCCCTGGTGCCTTTCAAGCTGCTACCCCAGTGCTGGAGTTCAAAGCAAGTGAGTTGGTAAGCAAGTTTGTGCACTGGCCGTTTAAGAGGAATGCTAGGAGTGCAGCTGCACTTATCTCACTCAGCCACAATCTGCGCTGGTTTTCACAGCCAGAAGTTATGGGACTTCTCTTCCCAGCAGTGGAACCTTAGACTGGGAAGTGACTGGAACCCCTCGATCCTCAGGGAAAACATCCACAGCTGAGATATCCCTCCCAGTTTTTAATGGTCACATGTAGTTTGGAACCAGCCTGTTTAGCATCCCTGACCCTCCTCTAAGTCTCAAAGTGGCTTTGTATGTCCTTAGTTGTAGACTGTCAGCTAGACTTGAGGCAATTCTCAGTGATAGCCAAAACTCAGTGTAGTTTACTTGTACTTTTGGTGTGGTCACAAGAGGACACAAGCCCAGCATTTACCTACTCTGCCATTTTGACTGAAAATCTGCTTCACTGATTTTATATGAAGCAAAGTCATCTGGAGGCTCAATTGGGCAGGAATATTCAAGATACTTTATTCAACCAGTTGGAGTGTGGATAGAATACCTATATATTGCCTTTCCTTGTGTCTTGATTCTCTCACAGCACAATAGCTGTATTCCAAGAGGAAGTATTCCAAGATGTTTCCAGTTATGAGGTAGCAAAAACTGTGGTACTCTTAGAGACTCAACACAGAAGTGGAAAAAATTAAGTCCTGCCATCTTCTATCAGTTGCAGCACAAAGCCTGCACAGATTAAAGGAATGGCAGGAAAAAAAATTCACTCACTTGATGTGCAATGACAAAGTATTGGGGCCATCTTTATTCTATCATATGTCAGGTCCTGCTTTAGTACGAGAGATGTAGAAGTAAACAAAGAAAATCCTTGCCTTCTGTAAGTTTAGTTAGGGCTCAAAAAAAAGAGAAATATATATATATATATATATATATATATATATATATATATATATATATATATGTATGTATATTTAGTGTATATATATGTATATTTAGTGTGTGTGTATATATATATATATTTAATAATAGTTATATAGTTTTAAGTATTGTGGTAAAGAGAATAGGAAGCAACTGTGGGTGAGAATTATAATATTTAATATGCTCCCAGAGAAGACTATCATAAGAAAGTGTCTTGCTTGAGTAAAAACTTAAATAAGGTGGCAAGACATATGGATATCAAGGATAGAACATACTAGACAGAGTGAGTACAAAGGCTCTGAAGTGAGAGTATATCTGTTCAAGTAACAGCATCAAGACCAGTGAGGACAAGTAGATATCATAGAGTTTGAAAGGGGCCAAATCACACTGGGTCTAGTCAGTTATATTTAGGATAAATGTTTTTACTCATGAGACAGGATGACATTAGAGGGTTTTGAGCAAAGAAGTGGCACGATCTGACTTAAAGTTTAATATGATCACTCTGTATCCTGACTTTAAAATAGACTATGGGACTTAGGAATGAAACAGCAAAACTAGTTAGCAGGTTATTGTTTTAATGCAGTTGAAAAGTGATGAACTACAGAAGGCTTGGATGGAAAGAGACAAAGTAAATACTGTGACTATAAGAGATACAGAATTGAGAGTTAAGAATAAAAATATAAAATGCTCATTTTTTATGTGGGATATTGATATTCCTATTAAGTATTCAAGTAAAGATGTAAGTCAAGCAGTTGGCTATATAAGTTGGATTTAGGTTAAGAAGAGGCATTATATACTGATGAGTGTTGCAGTCAGCCACCAAGATGGCCTGCAATGACTTACACTCTTTGGTATATGTGCCCTTATATGTCCACTCCCACAATAAATCAACGCTAACCCAGTGTGACTAATAGAGTATGGTAGAAATGAAAGTGTGTGATTTCTCTGGCTAAGTCATAAAAAGGCATTATAGCTTTTGTCTTGGTGTCTTGAATTGGTTGCTAATTGGTGTCTTGAATTGGTTGTTCCATGCCCTGAGGACACTCAATCAGCCCAGTGGAGAGGCTCATGTAGAGAGAAAAGAAGGTCTCTGGAAACTAGCCAACACCAACTTGCTAGTCATTTCAAGAAGCCGCCTTGATATTAGATCCTTCAGCTCCAGTCAAGCTTTCAGGAGGCTGGAGCTCCAGCCATATATGAAAGCACCAGCACGAAAGACCATGAGCCAGAACTATGTAACTAAAGCACTCTTAATTAGCAACCCCACAAAAAAACTTAAATGATCAATTACTTTGATAGTTTCTGGCAACTAAGTTATGAATGATTTGTTTTGCAGAAGCAAAGTAAAATATAAATTTTGGTACCAAGCATACAGTGCCGTCAGAATAAAATCTATAGCACGTCAATTTGTGATTGTGTAATAGCCAGAAGCTAGGAGAACCTCAAGGGGAGTATTAGTGAAATTGTTAAGGAGCAGAAAAAGACTGTCGGCAGACCCAATGGCTCTCAAATAGATTGTGAGCGAGGACTTAAATGAAAGTGATGAAATGTTACTGGGAGCTGGAAAAAGGGGCATTATTTTTATGTAGTAATAACAAATTTGGCAACACTATTATCTGCAATAAAATGGGAAATACAAAATATACTAAATAATAAGTTTATTTAGCTAAAGATATTTCTAGGTAGACTGTTGCTAGTGTCACCTAGCTTCCTGTTACCTATAATAAAATCAAGATGCAAAAGTTCAGCAAAAGGCATAATGATTAAATATATAAATTACCCAAGGTTTTCTAGGTCCCAAATAAAACCATCTAAGCTCTGCCTCTCCAAGTGGTAAACAATGCTAAAAATAAGAAAATGGCTTCCAGGAAAAGATAAAATCCAAGGCATTGTCAGGAAAACATTGCCCAAAGATGAAGGGTATGACTGTGAAAACCTTTGTCAAGATCTCAGAAATACAAGTCCCTTTAAGAATCTTAGAGGCAGGACTCACAGACCAGCTCCAGTAAAAAATGGGACTACTAAGAATCTTAGAGTGTAATATATATTTAGCTGTGTTTTCTCATATCAGCCTTACAGGAAACCCAAGGCAAAGAGTGGTTTATTGTTTATTGTGACAAGATTTGTTGATCAATGTGGCTATTTTCTAATTGAGTGAACCCCCAATATGATTCATAGGAGAGCCAAAAATATTTTTAAGTGAATTGTATTTGTGGAAACACTACTCTCTTGGAATAAAAGGATCCGAGACAATACAAAGAAAGATGGCTCTGCACTTTGAAATTATTATGGTCTGGAAGCAGGCTTAAAAAACAACTAAGTTACAAACATCGGACACTAATTATGAAAAAGAAAGGATGATTCAGAATAAGGAATCAAGATTTCCAATGATGGAATTAAGTGTCAAATGAATAATATCCAGGCAGTAGTGATGTGCCTTAACCAAAATACTGGCAACGTGTGCCCAGCTGGATTTCAGAATTCCTTGACAGCAGTTATTCCTGTGGGCCTCCTATTTACCTCCCTTTCAAAATGGAGTATTGAGGACAGTTATCCTTCATCTGTCCCACAAATGTCTATTGGATACATTAATGACAGATGACTTGTCTCATTAGTTTATATATCAATAGGAATTTTACTTGTGAAGTGTGCTTTATAAACTTAACCTGAGCCACCTCAGTCACATTTAGATTGAGGCAATGCTTGACAATCTCCTGCACCTGAGGCATAAAGAGATGAGATTTTGGAAAGTATTGGGGAAGGGTATACCTTGTATGTGGAAGAGATATCATTGGGGGTCACAGGTAGACTATGGTAGCTGGCCTCACAATGGCCCCTAATGATCTAAGCCTCCTGGTAGCTATGTATTTATGTAGTCCATTCCCAGATTAAATCAAGGATGGCCTTGTGTGACTAATAGTGGAAGTGAAAATGTATGACTCCTATTCAGAGAGATACACAGAGAGTAACTGTCACCTCTGGCCAATAACAGGGCCAACTTGTAGCTATGTGAATAAGTCACCATGGAAGTGAATCCTTTAGCCCCAGTCAAGCCTTCAGATGACTGCAGCTCTCGTTGACATCTGACTATAACCTCAAAAGATACTTCAAACCAGAACCACTCAACTGAGAAACTGAGAAAAAATAAATGACTATCATTATTTTAACCACTAAATGTTAAAACAATTTGGGGGTAATTTGTCACACAGAAATGGATACATAAAACAGATTATTTGAAGGCATGAGACTATGGGAAATCATCACATATATAAAACTAAAAGAGAAGAGGTACAAAGACTGAGTCCAGAGACACTTCAACATTTATGGGATGCAATAGATGAAAGTAAAACAGCAAAGGAAACTGGAGGGAGTGGCTAGAGAGATAAGATAGAAAAGCAAGTGAATGTGATATCCTGAAAGAAGAAAAAAAGTATTTCAAAGGAATGGAATGATCAATGGCGTCAAATGTTGCTGAAGGACCAAGGACAAGAAGTAAAGTAAGCCTTGGATTTAACAAGGTGAAGGTCACTACTTACCTTAGTAAGAACAGTTTGGAGCAAATCTGATTTAAAAAGCTGGGCAAGAGAGAAATTTGAATCAGTGAGTATAGATCACTCTTTCAAGGAGACTTGCTATAAAGAAAAAGAGAGCAATGAGGCTCTAACAGGAACACATTCAGACCTTCCTCAAAAATTACTGACTCAGGAACAGATGTGCATTATTCTAGCCACTCAAAAAATATGCCAGTTCAAAACATACTGGAAAAAGAATATATTACCAAATGTATATGTGCTCCATATTTGAAAAGCTACACCAGAACTGACGAAAGACGTAAACCAATCAAAAGCAGCAAAACATCCATATGACTACCTAAATCATGTACCTGACAGTTCCACCTTCCACTGAATCAAAGCATCACATAATTTCCACAGCAAATAAAAACAGAACCAAAGAATCTCAGTAATCATATGATGAATGTACTATTATATTGAGTCGGACAACTATTATTTTGCTGCTCCTTGTCATGACAAAATTGAATAGTAAAGAAGATGATACTTGCATCTCAGAAAAAAAAATATTCTCCAGCTTCTATGGCCCCTGAAATCATTATATAAATGACAGACTATTGTCAAGCATATAGAATGCTTAGGAAGAAGGACTAATTAGTTTGTGTGATGATTACTAAATATGAGATGAAAAAAAAAAAGTAGAGATTTGGGAAGTTAGAGTACAAATAAATATCTAAGTAGCATATTTTGTCACATATGGGAACAAAGCATGAATCTATGCCATGAAGTGGTGTCATTTAATAGTGGACATAAAAGTACCAGGCATTGTGCTTACCACAGGATGGGTGTATTAGTCAGCTAGGCTGCCATAATAAAACACCGTACACTAGGTGGCTTAAACAACAGAAATTTATTTTATCACAGTTCTGGAGTTTGAAAGTCTGAGATCAGGGTGCCAACATGGTTAGATTGTAGTGAGAGCTCTCTTCCTGACTTGCAGGTAGCTGCCTACTTACTACGTGTTCACATGACCTTTCCTCTGTATGTGCACTTAGAAAGAGTGAGATAGCAAGAAAGTGGGGATGGAGGGTAAGCTCTCTGGTGTCTCTTCTTATAAGTACATTAATACCACCATGAGAGTCCCTCTCTCATGACTTCATTTGATCCTAATTACCGCCCAAAGTCCTGATGTCTAAATACCAAGACATTGGAGGTTAGAGTTTCAACATAAGAATTTTGAGGGGCAACTCATAATAAACTTAAAAAAAAATTTTGAGGGGGACACAAACATTCAGTTCATAAAAATAGGTAATCAGAAAAAGAAAAAATATACATGAAATTGTGAGAAATGTTGTTACAGAGACTCTATTATAATTAAATCGACCATTAATGATAATCTGGATACTAGAATTTTACTTATGGTTTCTCTTGCTAACCATAGTACTATGATAGATTTGTTTCCTTCATAAGGATTTCTTTTTTTTTTTTGTATTTATTATCAAAATACTTTACACTCAAGGTGGGAAGGGCTGGATTGTAAGTTTTTGAGGTCAACAGCCAGGCCATATCCTTTTTTTTCAAAGCCACTATACCTATCATAATGCCTGAAACATAGCAAATGTTGCATGAATAAATAACTGTAATTATACTCTCTTCCTCTATTCTCTTTCATTTTTATACCTGTAGTGGACAAACAGAATCTAAAAGAGTAAACAATAGTATAACTTGCCACAAATAAAGACATATGATTTAAAAACAAAACAAAACAAAAACCATGAAATGTAAAGACTATTTTAGAAACTCTGTTTAGGATATTTGTTGATGAAGGCTACAATCTTAAACTGCATATGTTATCTTTTTGCACTCTGACGAGAAAAGTGGTTTTTCTCCACAGTTAACTGACCATTGTAAAAACCTAACTCTTACTGGCAGGAAAATGAGCAGACAGACATAGCTCTGGTCTTTAATGGAAATGTAATCAGCAGTCTATCTCTATGAAGGTATACTGCCATCACCAAATATCCATTTAAGGGGCAAAGCCAAGGCTGCAGGCAGCAGTCCAAAAGCATTAACATCCCCCAAGTGACAATAAGAGGATGAAAAATGCTTGAGGGGAGAGGATCCATTTCAAATTTCCTATTATTTTAAAAGTAAAAGAGAAAGTTGATCATTTTATATCAATTTAGTCTGCTGAGGTTCTCTAATTTGCTAATAAAAGACTTTACCATCATCCATCCAATGAAAACTCACAGTGCATTTGTTAGTTGAAGAGCATGTTCCCCTGGCAGTAACGCAAATTAAGCTAGCCAGCTCCCAGAAAAGCCTTCAGGATAGTTCTAGATTCTTCCCATAACACCCTTCATAATCCAACTCTTTATTTCCCTGTAAAGTTACCTCCCTTAGTATTGTTCTCAAAATATGTCTTCCAACATGGTAGAACTAGTTGGACTTTCTGATTATGCATATGATTATATGCTTCTGTATCTTTGTATACTCTTCTGCCTTATCCTGGCATTCCTTTCCCTCTCCGGTTCATATGGAAAAGTCCTTCATTTCTTCCCAGACCAAAGTTAGGCATCACTTATACTATAGATAGGCATTATCCAAGAGGGTAAGCTCTCTTATTATTTTCCTCTTTGGAGTTCCTGCTTTTCAGTTGGGATGTATTTCTCCAAACACATACTACATTTTCATTACTTATTTTAAAAAGTCTATCTTCTTCACTAGATTTTAGACTCCCTGAGAGTAGGGTCTATACCTGGGTTATTTTCTATCTGAAGAACCTAGGACAGTATCAGACATACACATTTTGAATTTAAATGGCCAGGTGAGATTGGCTTCTAAAGGTCTATTTAAAGCATCCAAAGAAGTTTTCAAAAGATAGAAAATCCATTATTTCTAGCCCATCTGTAAATTACAAGAGAACAGCCATCCTTAGAATAGTAGTACTTGTTATAAGTTAGATTATATAAACCATAAAAAACACATTATCTGAGATATCTGGATTTAGTTTGATTTTGATCATTCAACCTTTCAAACATTTATTCAATGTCTACTCTGAGTAAGGTAAAATGTTGAGTCCTAGGAATTCAGTGTCAAATAAGCCCTTGATTTCCAGTGTCTTCCACCTAATAAAAGAAACAGATATAAGCAATACAGTTTGCAATGTGTTTTAATAAAAGCATGAACAAATGATTTGGGATATAAGTAACTAACTCTTTCTACAGGAGGTTGAATAAAGCTTCGCAGAGGACACAAAATTTGAAGAGAATCTTGGTGGTTGAGTTGTAATTTTACCTAAAGGGGAGAGGGACAGGTAGAGAACATTGAAAGTAGAAAAGTACGGTTGTGTTTATGAAAGACACTGTTTCCCACTCACCATCTATTTCCCATCTTCTTAACAAGAATACCCCAATTTTATTCAACCTTCTCCAATAAGTCCTTTCAAAGAGGTATGGTCTCTCATCAACCACTGTGGATGAATTAAGACTGGTTTAAAACAACCTTCCTCTCACCAAAAGATCAGCAAGGTCATGAAATGCAATTCTAGCCAGTGGGACAGGAGGAGATGCCTGAAGACCTCCAGTAAAGTCTTCTTGATCCTTTAGAAAACTACAGAAGACAGAAAAACTCTTTTTTACTGCCTGCTGCTCCTGTTGTTTGAAAATATGATTTGTGGAGCTGGCTCAGCCAACTTGTGACCATGAAGAGAACAAAAGCAACATTCTGAAGATTATAGAGGGGGAAAAGGAATGAACCTAGATTTTTGATGACTTCATCACGCCACTGAATGAACTAACACTAGAATCATTCTCTGAGGCATTGTACATGAAATAATAAATATTATTTTATCTAAGCCCCTTAAATCGTGTTTTCTGAAAGCATGCTAATTGATGTGGTATAAAATTGCAAATGCATAATGTATTTGTGAAATGGTCAAAATGCTTTGTTTAACTAAGGACATATTTGGGAGGAGGGATGTTTGGAAGAGTGAATGTTGAGAGAAAAGAAGTGCAAGTCTGGAAAAATAGGTTAAATTTAAACCCTAAAGGGACTTCTCTACTATGTTAAGAAATTCTCTGTCTTACTGTGTACGGAATCATGGAACCTAAAATGAAGCAAAAAAAGAAGATATACAGTTTGATATACAGTTCTTAGGCTGATTTAAGAAGCAATAGAATTGGCAGAATGTGGGAAGGGGAATGAAGACAAGAAAAATAAATAAATCTTATAAATATAGAGGGAAATTTTGAATCCAGTAGAAGTGGGATAAATGATTTTTTAAAGGGCCTTGAATAAAGTGGGAATCCATACAAAACAGCACAATTTTTTTCTATTTTTTTCTCCTACCAAGGTAACAGAAATATTATTCAGAAGTGTTTGAAAAGAGTTAAAATTGACAAGTGGCAAAAATTGAGAGTTAAACCAAAGAAGTACCAAGCATGTTATCATAGTGGTCACTACATTTAATTACTCTTATAAAGTGTGGTTTAATTATAGCTCTCTCAAAACAGATGTAACCGCGTTCTGTGAAAGGTCAGGCATCTAAATGAATAGTGGGTCATTCTTCACTGCTAACACCTGCTATATCATGGTTCTCAGAAAGAGAGGGAGAACAACCCTCCATTTAAATACCTAATTGTGTTTATCAAGGGAAATTAATAGACCTATCTCTCATGACCCTGTGTAGCCAATCAATGTCAAAGAGCGGTTAACTAACATTTACCTTAACTCATTTTTTCTTTCAAAACTACACTTCTCATTTTAAGCCTATGCCAACTTATGTCTACAAAGTGCTTTACATGCTACAATTTTTTTTTCAAATATACTCATTCCATCAACATTCATTTATTCAGCAAATATTTTGGATGTACGTTAGGGATGATGCTATTCTCTAGAAATACAGTGATGCATAAAACAAGATATGATTCCTGCTTCATTTACAGCACAGGTCCCACTGCCAAGGCTCTACCTTAAACTCACCTGAAGGAGGTTTGATTTTATTTATTTATATTTTTTCTGATTAGTTCATTCATTTATTCTTTTCTTTAGATTCCACATATAAGTGAGATCATATGGTATTTGTCTTTCTCTGTCTCACTTATTTCACTTAACATAATGTACTCTAGGTCCATCCATGTTGGTTGCAAATGGTAAGATTTCATTCTTCTTTATGGCTGTGTAATACTTCAGAAGGAGGTTGTAAATTTTACTGATGCTCAGGTCCATGATATAATGTTTATCAGCAAGTACAACTCATTCTGCTGTAATCTCCCTGTTATAAGTAGCATATCCAACTAGCATTCTTGGTCAACCAGAATATTGAGATTTTTGCAGATGGTTCTCTGTTCCTGTATAGTTTCATAACAGAAAAAGAAATTAGTGTGATGAAACTGATCTCTCTCAACCCTAGTGACTGTCTTTTATTCAGTAAATATTTCTCTGGCACCAACTTATTCCTTATCTTTTCCCTGCCATTGCCAAAATCTATCTATTGGGAAAATATTCCTTTTATTATTATTATTATTATTATTATTATTATTATTATTATTAAAATTCCTTCTAATTTAAAATGCTTGGCTATAGTTATAGGCTGCTATTTTTGCAAAGGCCATAATCTGTTTCCCAGTTCAAAAACATCATTTAAAATATGTTATGATGAAAACAGTTTTGAAACAACACATGGATGACAAGTTTCTAAGACACAGGTGTAAACACAGTTCTCCAAAGGAAAACGTCTATTCTGTCTCATTCGATTTCCCCAAATTCTACTTACAATGGTATAACCCTTCTTTCCATACGTATGTCTAGTGATTGTGTCTTTCATTCTAAGGTTTCCACTAGGTTTTTTTTAAGGTTGGTCTCTGTTCACTTCTATGATTGAGCACTTCTATGACTCAGCTCATTCATAATTAGTTCTCTTGTCCTGCTAAGTAAATGAGAGGTTGATTTTATGTCCCTACCTCTCTGAAATTAGGCAAGGCCATGCAATTAGTTCTGGCCAATGGTTTGTGGTATACATTTATTCTGGACTAAAGCATTTTAACTGCTGGTGAAAGATTCTCCAGTATTTTTTTTTTCTGTTGCTATGCTGAGAAACTTGGGGATCTAGTGTTCCAGAGTATAGCTCTAAAATAGATAGTAGAATCTTCAACAATCTGGGTCCCTGAGTGACTGGCCTATCTGCATGGGATCGTGGCATGAATAACAAAGAGAAATTTGTGAACTGTTTACTACAACATAAGCCTAACCTGACTAATATAACATTGTTGTCTTGGGATTGGAGGACGTATTAACAGTAAACCAGGTGCTCACAGCTTTATTCTTCCTGTCTCAGTAAACTGTAGGTTTCATCTGCTTCCATGAATAACCTGAACAGCCCAAGAGGTGAAACTTTAAGGTTGAATCTATAGACACAACAGCCCACTGCTTCTTTTTATCTTCCTTTCAAAATAGCATAAGTGGGTGCCATTGATGGGAACCAGAAAGGTATATAGTTATCTTCAAAGGCACACATGACAAGCAAGTTCTTTGTCCACTTATTTTTTTCCAGTCCTGAATTTCTCTTATTTTTTTTCTAAAGCCTTTGGTTACTTTTTCCTGTTTAGAACTAATCCATTACTCTTGGAATTGCCTCTCCAGAATAATGCCTTAGACTCAAAGATGCTATGTGGGAAGTATAACTCAGAATCATAGATTAGCCAGCATAATTGCAGACTCTGTGGTTATTCATAGTATTTGTACTTTCAAAGACAGTAAATTGAATTTACTTTTACTGGGCCATTCCATTCACAGCTGTCATTCAACATACTGAAAATGTTTTCCCTTTGTGTTTGATGGTCATGCACATTGTCAATCTGCCTCCTCAAAAAGTGATGGAACAGCCATTCCAGATGGAACAGAAATCATGTCAATTCATTCTAGGCATCATTATGAGTGCCAACGCATTTAAAATATTTTAACTTTAAAATGAAGGCTTCATTTTTCCTAAGAAATGAATTCACTTTTCCATTTCTAAGACCATACTATGCCAAACAATTAATTCTGTATAATTAACCTTTTGGCTTTGGTAGAAAAAAAAAATGTATCATTTCTGATTTTATTAGGCCATTTTTTTTTTTTATTATTAAGAGAACATGTTTGGCAAAACTTAATAGTGAATTCAAATTGCCAGAGAAATTTCCCACTTATTTATTTATTTATTTTGTTTTTTACCAAGAGCAGTATATCCAAATGTAACCAACTAAAAGTACCTTTACTGGAGAAAGAAGTGTATTGACAAGTCTTTAATAGCTTATGCTGTAATAACAGACAATCTCAAAATGTCAATGGCTTTTGACAAATACTTTGTTCATGTTTTTTTACGAGAGTACATTACTGGTCAGTTTTGGCTTTGCTTCATTTTGAGTCCCCCACTATAGGAGCAATCTCTAACGAGGCTACGCTATTGTCTTGGAAGCGGGAAAAAGCAATGGTGGAACCATGTGAGGGCTTTTAAATCTTCTGACCTAAAGTGACAGACATCACTTTATTCACATTTCATTGACTAAAGTAAGACGCATGGTCAAGTCTCATGTCTACAGTGGGAAAAATGTCACCTTCTCACAGGGAGAGGCAGCAACCAATTGAAAACAGTAATACAATCTACCCAAAATGTATTTGTATTTTACCTAATCATTTCTCAGTTGTTGAGGTTTGAGCAAGACTGCTATGCCTGAAATGAAACCTCCTTCAGTTTGGCTAAACTCCAAATTTATCTGTCAACCCTAAATTCCCTCGGAATATATCAAGCTAATTTCCATCCATATGCATACCTCTTCTTTTTTTTTTTTTTTTTTTCCCCAGAACCTTGTAGAACTGCCTTACTTGTGGAAGGCTGGGCGTGGGGGGTGGGGGTGGGAACAAGCTCTATACAAAGCCAATGTGTTAAATTTTATTTCATTTTTTTAAGTTTTATGTAAAACAAAGGCATTCTATCTTGTGATCAGTAAATAAAACTATGTTCTCCACCCATAAATTTTCTTCACATATTTGAATTTATATCACATGCTTGGTCCAAAACACCCTAATAGAAGTTACTGTGATCTCTGATTGGTGGAACCTAACTAAGTTTATTACTGTCTGAAAGAAATAAAAATATGCCTAGAATAATTCACTTTAAATTCAGTCACCTCAGAATTTAAAAACACAAAATTAAATCCTAGTGGGTTTCAGATATAGAAATTATTAACTACTTGATTATAATATACTCATTTAAAATGTGAAATTAAAAAAAAAAAGATCCGCGTAAGACTATCAAAGGGATTTTGTAAGATTTGAAAGAGTACCACAGAGTTCCTAGAAATTGTGTGTGTGTGTGTGCATGTGTGTGTGTGTGTGTGTGTGTATAATTTAATAAATATATATGGGATAATTTTTAAAAAAAAACTCAATAGATGAGATTAATAATTAATACAACCTAAATAGAGTCAGAGAAATTAGTAAACAGAAAAGACTAATTTGAATAATTAACCAAGAATTCAATAAACAGATAAAAAGGAAGGACAATATTAAAGAAGAGTAAAGAATCATGGAGGAAATGAAATGAGAATGTTCATCAGCAGTTTAATTTGATTGCCAGAAAGATAGATGTCAGAAATATAAAAGTTCTTCAAATTTGGTCCTATCCCAAAACATTCCTGGAGACAGTTAGTCTATGATTCCAGATAGAATACAAACACCTTCTTCAAATTTTATGGATGTTATTTTTCTTATAATTCCTGAGGGATCTTGGATTTCACATTGATTCTTATTCTTCTTCCTCATGAAATTCAGCAAGATTACTCTGAAGTCAATGAGCAAATGCTCTTAAGTATATATTGACCTGATTATTGGCTTGATATTGCTTCCCCCTGTGAACAGTTTCAGTGATATAAATTTGATTCTGTCATTATTGCCGTGAGGTTAGCAGTTATATTTGAGTTTGATCTCAAGAACCTGTGCATACCTCTTAATGGTGAGGTTCTGCTAAAACTTTCTCTGGGCTCTCTAATCCTAGAGGGGTAGTCACGTAGAGGTAGAAACCTCAAGAAATTGTGCTTCATTTTTCTTTTTTACATGCATTTACTGAACCTGGCAGAAACAGTGCTCAGGAATTTTGTTTGTTTGTTTGTTTTCATTGTGTTTTTTTTTTTTTTTCAAGTCAGGACAGTCTTCCGGATCCAGAGCCTCAACTCTGAACCACTATGCTGTCTAAGAATTGAATCCAAACTGTTGGACTCTTGATCACTTCCTGACTATTAGATGTTTGTGATTTTAAGTTTGTTTTTATTTAGTATTTTAGACGTTCTCATGTGAAAGTGAATTAAGGTTAATATTGTTTCAATACATTTATAACTTTTTTTTTCTGTACTTGATTTGAGTCTAACTCTATCATTCACAAATGATATAGACTTCAGCAAGTCACATATTGCCTAAGAATTCTGAATATTAAAACTCAAACAGACTTTAGAGTCCTCTACAGCACCCTAATCTTAAATATGGGGAAACTAAATTGTTCCAGTAAATAATATTGTTTGATAAGAATTGGATGCAGGCTACCTAGTTACCTCAATACTTCTACTCTGCCCCAATCATAGTAAAACATTTATCCTCCAACCACAGTTAAATCATAACTGGTTCTAGAGTATCCTGACAGAATATAATCTAGAGCATCTAAATAATAGCTTTTGGTATAGTTGACCACTCTAATTGTCATGCGGGGTGGCCGGAGGGGTCTCTGGTCCCACTCCCCACATAAGAACGCAGGACGTGGTGAGGCCAAAAAGGAATACCATAAGTAGGGGAGCCATAAGTAGGGGAGTCATATCACTATATTCTCACTGGCGGCATCTGCCTCTCTGCAATCCGCTCTTGCTAGCCCCCATTCTTTCTGCTAGTGTAGCCACAGCAGTTATATTAGTGGCCAATGGCTCACTGGTTACAGCTGACGGCCAACTAGCCACAGTTGATGGCCATTTACTACCTGAGCCAGCATCTTTCTATGTGAGGCCGAGAGCCTGGAAACTGCTTTCTGGGGTTCTGTCCTCACACTAACATATCTTCATTATTCCTGAATCTTTAACTGCATTAGGCTCTATACTTTATTGCTTTAGAAACATGGCCTCCATGTGAAGATTTATGCCTTAGTCGATTTCTATAAAATTCAACTGTTTCTTGGTTATTTTATAGCCATAGATGGAGTGGAAATGGCAAAGGTGGTAGTGGTTGTAGATGTAGTAACTGTGGGAGTAGTAAACTCATCTTATCTGACAATAGACCTATAGGGCACAGCAAGTTCTCACAGAATGCGGTTGATAGGTTCTGCAACTTTAAGTGAAATGACATATAAAAAACCAATTTTACCACAGACTGATTGATATAAACAAAAATTAAGGTCCTACATCATATCACCAACGTTATAATGAAATGACATTGAATAAATGTCATTCAAGGACCTGCTGTACTGTGGAGTATAGATAAGGAAACTGAGGCAGCGAGAGTGTAAACTTCTTGTTCAAAGTTCCACAGCTAGAAAGTGGCAGAGCTAGAATTTGAATCTAGGCAGTGTGACTCCAGAGCCTACCACTCAACCACGATGTTTTATTGCTCTCTTCCTTCTGTTAAATCTGCTGATCTAACTTCTTGTCTCTCTGCCCACTTTGTGGCAGAACTTTGTAAAGGTTCTCTTAAGGAAAAGTTGCATTCACAGAACAAATATGTGAAACCAATCATTTATTTCTCCTTATCTTCATTTTATGACATTACAGAAATAAAACCCAATTAGAGGGCAAACGTATATGTAAAAATTTGGTGTCAAATGATAAATATTTTAACAATATGTTGTTTCCTTTAACATAAATTACTGTGACACTTTTATATGCACTGACACATCTAATTTTATTTTAATGCAAATATAATCTATTTGTAAAGTATTGTTGCTGATTATTTAGTAAGATGTACACAAATACATTCTCCTTCAAACTACCTAGACTTATTACTGTGACAGGTGCTAAATATATTTTGTTTCCTTTATAGATATAAAACTTCTCCTTTTTGCCCTTACTCCTAAAGTACATTAGTAGCCATGATTATCATATATTACTCTTTCCAACATTACATTCAAATTTCCGAGGAAACAAAGAGATGTTTAGTAGACTCCTTCCTCAGACTATGCTGAAGAAATGTTGAATAAATTATATGAAAATCCTATGTGGTCATATAAAAGAGTTATTCATATCACTTACAGACTATTCAGGAATCATGTGACTAAAGAGTTAATGATTTTTGGAATCATAAGATAGAGTTTCAAGTGCTGACTTTATAAATGACTCATCACTTATTTGCAAGGAATTGCCATTTGGAGCAGTCACTTTTAAACTTTATTTGGGGGATATTTTTGACAATCGTTCTCATTCCAACATTCCTTGCCAGAGAGTATCACTTCTCTAATAGTAATAATATGTGAAAATATTTTTAAATATTTGGAATGCAGACAAATGAAGTTAACTCATAGGCTTTCAAGATCCTATCTGTTTAAATGACGACTTTAACAAAAAGAGAGAGAGAGAGAGAGAGAGAGAGAGAGAGAGAGAGAGAGGAATAAACTCAGAATGCTAGTTTAAAGGAAACATTTTAATAAATATTACCCATATTAAAATCCAAGTGATATCCAAGTAAAATCCAAGTTAAATTTTTTTTTTTTTTTCTTCCTCTGTACAACCTAACTCACAGGTCTCAGGTGATTTAGTCCTATAGGTTCTTGGAGGTTAGATACTATATCTTGCTCGTCTTGGAACCCCACAGTACCTGGAGTAGTATATGTGCTCAACAAATACAGAGGGTGACAAATATATATATATATATATACATATATATATATATATATATGTACACATTTTAAGAAAGGAAAAAAACTATATTAAAATTGTATATATATATATATATATATATATATATATATATATATATATATACACATTTTGAGAAAGGAAAAAAACTATATTAAAATTGTAATACTCAATATATACCAATAACAAAAGATGAATACAAGTCATGTGTATACATTTTTTGGCACCTCGTTATCTGTTAAATTAGTGAATAAATGAACAAATGAAGAAATAAATAAAAAATGAAGTTTTGGAAACTCTAAAAAAAAAATTTCATTTAAACTCATTAAATTTGTAAGCCGCCAGAAAAATACTGATGTCATTTAGTCAATCTTCTACAGCAAAATACATTTGTATATAGAAACATAGAATTTTCTGAGTATGAGGGGTATCAGAGATTAGCTGAAGTAGAGCCCAACCAGCAGGAAACCACTCCAATTTGTGGAACTACTCCAAATGTTACAGATTTTGCAATTTTTTAATTCTAATTTTATGCTTAGAAAGACAAAAAGTAACAATTTACATATTATTGGGTTAAATACACTTTTTGTTTCCTTCTGTGGCTTTCTATTAATACAGCGCTCCTGGGCACATTTCCTTGTTGGGATCTAGAGTGTATTAGACCAAGCAATCACCCTGTTCTTGTTGGGGCTGGGAAATCCTTAATGCTTAAAGGAAGCAACTAAAGTCAGTAGTTCAGAGGGGCAGTGAACAGTTAAGCGTGTCCAGTGATGATTTTTTGCACTGTTCCTTCAGCTCTGATCTTGAAGATGAAACCTCTATAACTTCCACATGTAGATTCAGTGCTGCCTCAAAATATGAATAATTCTCTCCTAATGAACAATGATGTGACTGGAGGTGAGCAGATGAGCAGCATTCCTCTCCAGAATTCCTGCTGATGCTCAATTCATTCCTCTCTCCTGCTCATCTGCTTCTTCTCTGTGGTTTGTCCAGTTTCCAGGACTAACCAACTCTATTCTGGCCTCTAGAGCTACACACTGACCTCATACTCTTTTCTCACACCCAAGACACACATACACACCTGCACACATGTGCACACACTACAGGCCAGATTCAAAACGATTCATAGACAACCTCCCCTACATAAGATCAAGGCTATTTCTCCTGCCCAAGACACAGCACATGTGTTGGAACAGCTCATTCTAACTTATTTACTTCCCTTTCAGTTGACCTGGCAGGGAGGGCTGTGACATTTTTTTCTTAAATTTCACCTCACATCATTTTGGAATAAAGTATGTTTGACGACAGCCTGCTGCATAGGATTTTTCTTAAGTCCTGTCCCTGGCAAATAAATGTTTTCAATTTATTTAGTATAGAAAGAACCTGTGTTTTCTTTCTCCTCAGTGTGCAACATGCGCATATCTGATGCTAAAAATAAAGAGGGTAAAAGTCTGACCGTAGGAAAAGATGAAATTATTTTGATACCCTAATTACAGAAGTTCTTAAGAGTTTCAAAATTTAACACCTGATCTTAAGTTTGTTGTTTTTTTTTAAATCTTTGGTTTGACAGAGAAGTAGGGACATATTTACTCTGTTGCTTTTTAATTATTTATATGCACCCATTGACATCACTTAGTTTCATTTCTTAAAATAACAAAAAACTGAGTAAACATTTTTTTCCAAATCTAGCTTTTCTTTTTTTAATGTAGACAAACTGTATCTGCAGGCTTCATTCCAGTTTAATTATTTCTGCATGGCTTTTATTAGTAAACATGACAGTGCTTTCTAAATTAATCAGGGTATAAGTGTTTCATGAATATTAGTGTGTGTTAATAATTGTACTGAAACAAACTGCTACAACAAATAAACCCACACATTTTCTGGCTTATCACAGCAGAAGTGTGCTCCTGGTTTGCAGAAAGCCTTCTACATGGTAACTCAGATACCAGACTTGTACCATCTGATGTGAATGCTCTCTGCGAGGGTCTCCTCTTTAGTCAGCCAGCCAGTAGTGGGGGAGGAAAAGTTCTTTGGGGCCTATGTCCATCCATTCATATTCCATTGATAAAACCAGTCGCAATGCCCCACTAGATGAGAGAAGAATGAAGGAATAGTCCCAGTTCAGCAGCTGCTTCCCAGTACTCACTCTATACTCCCTAGTGTAGGGGGAGTTTGAATCTTTGTGGAACAAGCTAGCTGTCTATACCACAGTTAGCATTTATACCAAAGTTCACAGGCTTGAATGCCTACAGGGACATTAATGAATGACATGGAATATATAACTACAGGAAGTGAATTGTAGGGAATCTGAAAAAATATTTTCTGACTAAAGAGGTAACATGGTTCCCACACAGAAAAGCATGCACAATATTGGCAGAGCTCAGAGAGAGAGAGAGAGAGAGGGAGAGAGAGAGAGAGAGAGAGAGAGAGAGAGAGAGAGAGAGAGACAGAGAGAGAGACAGAGAGCCAGAGAGAGAGGGAGAGAGAGAGAGAGAGAGAGAGAGAGAGAGAGAGAGAGAGAGAGAGAGAGAGAGAGAGAGACTGTATTTAAAATGTTAAAATTACTTGAGTTTCAAAAGTAGCAAATAGGTGGAAAAAACAACACTGTGTAAGTGGCAGAAAACATTTCTGTGAACCAGATTTGGCTCAAAGAAGATATGTTTGCAATCTCAGGTATATATAGTACCTTCCCTCTAATAAATTCACCCTCCAATAAGAAGAGAGAATGGTTGTTGTCTTCATCACATATATTGCTAATATCTCAAGGCACAAGATGCATGCAGGGTGAGGTTCATCATTAACAATGTGGATATTAATACATACTTCAAATAATCTTCCTCATAATTTCATTTTTTAAAGAGCTTCCTAATAGATATGATTAGGTAATCATTGTTCTACCCCTCACTACTGCTGAGAAAGAGGACATCGAAATAGGAGACGCATCATTTTCTCCAATTTTTCTTTGCTTATGCTTATCTTCAAAACAAATTTACTCACAGGAATCTTTTGGGACCATTTCTTAATTTTACTAACATAATAAATGCTAATAGAGACATATGTCTTCCCAATTTTTAGACTAAAATAATACTAATAGAAGTTCTTAAGTTTCTTCACTGCCCCAATTGCTTTGCATACCCCAAATTACTCACACACACACACACACTCACACACACCCTATTTTGCCCAAGATTATATCCTCTCTTTGACTAGGTAACATCTGGAATATAATAATTTACATTTGTATACAGCTCAGGGTGGGTCCATCTGGCACCTGTTAAGTGTTATCTCACTTTGAAAAACCACATTTTGTTTTATTTTGTTTATGTTTCTTCAATAAGCTTTTACTTACTTAAAACAGAGATATACATACCATTAGTGTTTGAAAGACTGAGGGAAATTTTATTAGTTAATCATGTTACAAGACTATTTTCTTGGTAATTACAATAGCAAAACATTAGTTTCTATAAAATCAGATTTCGAGCTTTTCAGTTGAACTGGATCAAAATGAAAGAAAGGAAATGAAAACTAGAGCTAGGTTCTAAAACAATTTTGGTTTAAAATGTGTAAAAAGATGCAAAGAATAATTCTCCTCTTGGTTCCGAGAGAGTTATGATTGTGACATCTCATACATAAAAATGAGCATATGCCCTGAGGTATGTTGTTACACTAACTACTTATATTTAAAAGTTAGAAATTGGTTGGCAGTCAATCCAATTAGGCAAAAATAGAGCTATCTTTTCTGTACTACAGTGAACAGAGATATTTCATATTATTGCCCTTATGAGAAGATGAGTGAAAAAATGCCAGTTAATGGAATTGCTTAAACATTCGTTATACTGCCCCTATTGCAATTTGCTTCTTACTTGTTGATATTCTTTGATATTAGAAATCACTTGATGTTTCTGAGATGAATACTGATTGTAACCACAATTTTTGTCTTATTACATTCTGGGAATTAATTTCACATATTTCCTAGGAAAAGATGTCCATCAAATAATTTATAAGTCAAACTCTTAACAGTATGTATGGGAGGATATTACAAGAAGTCTTAATTTTACTTTACATATTTCTGTATTACTTAAACATTATTACATTTGTGATAAAGAAAAAATATATGTATGTACACATAAACAGTAAATAAGATCTAATATCTATCTGAATATCAAATCTATCTATCGATCTATCTTTAGTGCTTCCTTTATGACAGGTAGTTCTCTGAGCACTTTGTATTTGTTCTTTCAATCTGTGTGATCTTGAGCAAGTTACTTAATGACTCTGTGCCTAAAGCAATAGAAATATCAATTGTATCTGTCCCATGAAGTGGTTGTCAATATTAAGTGATATATATATACACACACACACACACACACACACACACACACACACACACACATATATATGAAATATATATATACATTTTTTATTTAGAACAGTGCCTGGGACTCTGAGTAGATGTTAGCTATTATGTAGTAGAATGCGAGCTCCAAGAGGTTAAAGATTTTAAAGATTTTTGCCTCTTTTATACACTTTTATATTCCTGTCACCCAGTATTAAATAGCTTACAATGTGTGCTCAGTAAATATTTAGTGAATGGATAATCTTGTAAGTTAGATGTACACTGATCCCCAATTTACAGGTTTGATAACTGAGACAGAAATCAATTAACATGGCAAAGATCACATGACTAGTAAATAATAAGGCTGATTTTAACCCAGCCAATTTGATTCCAACGGCTTGCACACTTATCCCGTCTTCTCCACTGTCATTATTTTTAGAACAAGCTAAAGGGGAGATAGAAGGAAAATTAGTTGCAGAAAACTGAGATCTGATAAGGCCCTTTAGACCTTCAAGATCAACTGGAGCTATCATGAAATCATAGCTTCCTGATGCTGCTTTCTACAGCTAAGTGTAGAAAAAGATACTCTTAGGTAGCCATATTCTGCCTAAGAAACTAGAGAAATGTACACCACAATTTTAGGATGATTTCACCAAGAAATAGTTAAAATTTAAAACCTGTAATAAAAAAGTTATTTCCAACCATCCACTCATACCCAGAAGGTGGAGGTTTTACCCACATTTTAAAGTTTTACTCTGGCAGAAGGCGTTTTAATTCCCCCCCCCCCCAGAAATTCTAGAAGATTCTCAACAACTCCTTCTCTGCCAGTTGTGATGCTGTTTCCAAATGAAGTAATGTACTTAAATCACTTTGAAAACCATAAAAATCAGAGCTCAAAAGTAATATATAAAAAAAGTTATGAAATAAGCTGTTTCTCCAGGTTTATCTTGAATCACACCCTGGATGGCGCATGGAAATTCATTCATCTCAAATCAAAATCATAACCCGGACTCTAATGTTTTAGTAGAGTACCATATGCACATTAAAGGCATATTCAATCATATGATTTTATTTAAAAGGCCTAGATTTTTATTTTTTAAAATCTGCTTTTTGTGGGAAAAAATGTGTGGGAGTAGACCTAAGAGAAAAATACTAAAGTAGTATTATCAAATATTAAATATCAAACATCAAATTGAGTTTTAGAAATTTGTTTGGACAGTCTAAAACTTAAAAATGAGTAATATTGATGTGCTTATTCTGTTCATTCAGAAAGTTCCCCTTGAGTATTTTGGCTCTGACTCTGAGGGATGGACTCAGTAGTGATACTTATAGTTTCTGAATTCAGTGGTTTTCTTGCTGTCATTTCTCATCTACTGGGGAATTTTATATGAAGCAATTTACAGGCAACTTTGCTTTAAAAAAGGGTCCCTTGATTTTTAAGTTTTTTTTCTTTTTTCATTTTGTTGTTGTCTTTTGCTTTAGACAGGGAGGTGAGGAGATTCTCATGTCATAATTATAAACCGACTCTGACCAGCCTACACACAACGAGAATGTACTGGAAGGCTATACACTCAATGGAATCAAAGGGAGCCTCGGAAATGAGTGTTGGATAATAGCCAGGAATGAAGGGATCCCCAGAAGCTAGGGGAGCAGTCTGATCTGAACCCCACTGTGGACAATGAGCCCCCAATTATTACTAGCGTCACTCTTTTGCAGTTCTAAGTCCTACAAGAAAGAATTCACTTTCTAAGTCCAAGTATGTACCTAATGTGACCTATTCCTCCACCCATGCAAGGACAAGGAATGGAAGGAACTGTATTACAGATTATACACAAATAAAGGCAGGTCAGGATGCTTTTAAAAATACAGGATTGAATACCCAAGATGCATTAAAAAAATTACAAATGCCCAGTACATACGCATAGGTAAGTACAGAAGTTGGTTGAGCTTTAAGCAGAACTGACCCAAAAATACTATTTAGTACAGAGGAAGCACTCACAGGTTTTGAACATATTGGCTGTAGCCAAATCTTAGCTCCTTCATATCCTACATATGAGATCTTACGTGTGGAACTTATCATCCCTAGGTCTGTTTCTTCATCTACAATACTCTTAATATAAGGACTATTCTGGGGATTAGTAATAACCCATCCAGCTCACTACAGTCCTCACTAAATGATAGCACTCCGCAGAGATGACAGGAACCTTTCTGCCGTCATCTGTCCTCAGCACGGTATCTACATCCCCTGACAGTAGTCCCTCAAGACTAATATCTTAATAATACTATTCTCTAGCCACAAAAACCTGGCATGCTGCCTCAAATTATTGAACATATAGCAAATTGGCCTTTATTCAGCCACTTTTCTGCTCTCAACCAATTCTGAGAAATTCATCATTATCCATCTCTTTAATGTTTAGTATAATCCATTATGATCATACCAGATTTTCCTTCTGCTATCGAGAGACCATATCAATTCACTGTTTGAATAATAATTGTTTGAAGAGAAGTGAGAAGTTGCTAAATCATCAATTCTTATCACCTTCGCACTGTAAATCTTTATTTATTGAATTATTTTATCTTGGTCAGTGCGTGGTCAGATTCCTCTAAGGAAAGCAGGCTTTTAAAAAACACGACTGCAGTGCGGTTGAAATTACTTAAAAACTGATTCCTTCAAATAGATAACACTGCTGACATCGGTGATTCGGGCATCAAAGTGAAAGGAAATGCTTGTGATTCAACCATGGGTTCCAAAGGCAGTTGTGACTGATGAGTTCTCCTTTCTTTAGGTTAGTTTAACCACGAGTGTGTGAATGCATCCACCTGCCTTTTCCTTAAGAGCCACTGGTGGTCTCACTTCTTTGAACAGATGGGCCTTCCCAAGTACTGGGATCCCCAGCTCTGCTTCCTGTTTGCCTTGACTCAGAAGCAGTGATGGCACTTAATGAAAACTCTGTTCTTACTGTAGTTAGTACATAAACCAGCCAGTGAACTTATACTACAAAATTAAAATGTACGTATTGAGGAGCTGTATGGAATTTAACAGCAACAACAAAATTCCATTTATCCCATGGATTATTATCTCAATTATAGGTAATTAGCAGAGAAATATACTTATGTAAATTTGTGTTATTATTAATGGAAGGTGATAATTATAGTTTAAAAGAGTGTCAGTATAATCTTGTATAATCCTTATGATCCCTTAAATAGATGTCAATTATCTCTAGTTTGCATAAATACATGGTAGGTTAATGCAAGTGATTGTGTTTTTTTATTTATAACTTTAAAGGTAACATTTATTTTACAACCACTTTGCAGATTAAACCAGGCAGCAAATCTTTCATTTGGAGAACTGTTTTGTGTGCTAATATGCTAATTTGTGTTATATGTAAATATCACTCGATTTAGAAAGCAGCAATAGACTCTACACTGATTCGCTTATAGTATAGACATATTATCTTATTTGTTTGGAAAAGTTTGGTTAAATATAAATGACATTTCATTCCATGTGATGTTACACATTACCCAGTTACTTTGCATTTTAAAAGGATTAAGCATATGCTAATGCTAGTTTTACTTTTTGTGTGATAAGAATAGATTAGTAGATAAAAGGGAAAAATAACTAGTTGAAGTTACATACTAATTGCTGAAACCTCAGAGTACTAGTTTCCACTTCCTTTACTTTTTTTTAAGTTTTACTGAAAGCAACAAAGGAACAAGACAAACAAATAAACAAAAACTCATGGACACAGACAATAGTTTAGTTGTTACCAGAGGGTAAGAGGGGTGGGGAGAGGGAGATAAGGGTAAAGGGGATCAAATATATGGTGACGGAAGGAGAACTGACTCTGGGTGGTGAACACACAATGGGATTTATAGATGATGTAATACAGAATTGTACACCTGAAATCTATGTAATTTTACTAACAAATGTCACCCCAATAAAAAAAAAAAAAAAAAAAAGATGCAGAGGTGAGCAGCCTGACTCACTTGGGCTTTTTTAGACCAGAATTGAGAGAGCAGGACCGACTGCAGCAGGGCTTTGCCTGCATTCATTCATACCTGGCACAGACAAGTCCAAGAGGGAGAATGCAAATGAGAAAAGGATAGAAAGCGATGGACTCAAGCCGGCTTCAGTGTTGCCTTAGTCCATTCAGGCTGCTATCACAGAATACCACTGACTGGGTGGCTTATCAACAACAGAAATTGATTTCTCACAGTTCTGGAGGCTGGAAGGCAGGGGTCGTGGTTGGATTCCGCTGACGACACCCTTCCAGGTTGTAGGTTGCTGATGCACCTGGCAGAGAGCAGAGCAGAGCCTGCACTTTCATGACCTCACATAATCCTAATTATTCCCCAAAGGCCCCATCTCCTAATATGATCATGTTAGGGGGTAGAGTTTCAAAATATGAATTTGGGAAAGACACAAACATTCAGCCTATGCCAAGTCGGCAAGTTGCAAGTACAAAATCTAGATTTTTAAGTCTTTGATACCAAAGTTAGGGAAAAAAATACCATATTTGCTATTGGGGGAAAAAAATCCACATATAGAGTTAGAAAAGCTAAATCATAAGTCATTAAGGAGAAAGGTTAAGACTTGCCAATTGGTGTCACCAAGGGTCGTTTTCAATGGAAACTGGCTTGAGACACCTAAAACATCTCTTTAATTTGACTTTTGGTAACATTGGTTTGGGAGGAGGAAGAAGGAAATAGTAAATGACCTCAGAGCCACTGCTGGCCTTTGTAGTTGATGAAGTGATCCAAAAATTGGGAGACATACGTGTGGCATTAAATGTTTCTACGCATGAGTGTAGTCATATCTCCTCCCTAGAATCCGAAGGTACCTCTAGGCTTAAAACCAGGTATCCATGGTTACACATACTATTATGTTCTGGTGTTTAGTGAAGCTGGTCACCTTCAGTATACTTTTATGCCGATTTTTTTTTTTTTTATATGGGGTAGGTCAGTAAAGGACTATGGCATCCAGGAAACTGGTATGTAGGCAACAATTTCAAAGTTTACTAAAACTGAAAGGCATTAGTCATCTTTGAGAAAAGGGTATTTTTAAAGAACAGGTACTAAAGAAAAGCTCCTAATCATCAGAACTAAGCACATCAATTCAAATAGACTGGAAATTTGCTTTTGTGTGTTCTGATAGTGAAGGCAAAAGAGAAGTCTGTCAGGGCTTTCTAAAATCAAAATGCATACATATTCATTTCCAGACTTTCTTCTCTATCATTTACTCAAACAGAGATCTACAAAATAAGAAAATTCAAGTAACATAATGAAAACGATTTAAAACTCTAAAAAAAAAAAAAAAATAGAACGTGCATTTTAATTTAAAAACAATTTTGGCCTCCTGTGTATAAACTGTTCAAGGTTTCTTAGATGTAAAGTCAGCCCTATGTTCAATCTTAATAAACTTTGGCAAGGTAAAGATTGAGAGGAAATTTTACTTTAAAGTTTAAGGTCCCTGAAGTAGTATTTACTTGGGTAAAAGACTAAAATGAGGTATACGCAGCTTTCCATCATTTAAATGGCATAATACCGTTTTACCCTTGGAGGCTCAGAAAGACAAGGTTTAAAAACCAATTTTTTTTAAAGTTACTCTCCTGGAACTTCAAAGTTTGATTGGGGGTAAAGAAATAAATTCTCATTATTTTCAGGAAGAAAAGTGTTTGATCTTAGCACTATAAATTGTCCTTCAGAATTGAGAAAAATAGAACACGGTTCTACTGTGTGTCTCACTATGTAAGTTCATCTAATGAACCTAAGAGTGTCGATGAAGGTTGATAATGCAATAATTTATAGGCCTAATGTACACAGTTGAATAATTTGGAATATGTACAACATGGCAATTCAGTAGTTTTAATATTGTTCACCTGATGCCACTCCCAAACCTTTATGAAGCTGATGTAAGAAAGAAATGTTTAATATCTGCTTTGTTTATGAATTTTACAGCTTTATAGAACTTTGGGATTTCCTTCATTACCTAATTCAATCTCTTCATTTTACAGAAAAGGACATTAAGACCCATAAAAGTGAAAGATCTTAGCTTAAGTCTCACAGCTGCTAAACAACAGAACTAAAATCCACCATGTCATTTAAAACCCAGCATCTCAACATTACCTGCTACTTCTAGGTTATTCTTTAACACTATTAAATAGTCTAAATAATTTCTTAAATTACAGGATCACGTGGCTTTCTAAATTTTAAGCATCATTTTGCACTATAAAAAAAAATCCGTGAAATTGCAGGGAATCAAGCTGAAAGCATATAATTGCATAACTTTGTTGTGAATGTTCTCTTTCCCCACTAGTACTCTGACCTTTGATCAGATTTTCTTGTCTCATCCTTGGGAACATATACCAGTTTCACATGACTGACTCATCATTGGAAACTTACACTTTGCTTAGATTATTTTTCTCTATGTGGCTCAAGAGAGTAACCCGTATTTTAGAGAAAGCTGAATTGACACAGCAACTTTAATGCCAATCTGCATCTCTTAACCTCAGCCATAGAGGAAGAAAGGAACCCAGTTTCTACCTACTAATGGGAATTCGTTGATCTGAAAGGATATGCCTGTTGTCATTCATTTATTATTATAACAAATCTATGACCCTCAGAGGACTCATGGATTTTTTTTATTCCATCAAAAACACCGGTGAGTTCAATAAAACCTTATAGCTAGCTTTCAAGCTTCATGTTTGTCAAACTAAGAATTAGAGAAAGTACTATAAATTTGTGAAATAATACTGTTTATTTTCCCAAAAGCCAGTCTAACAGTTCATTAAGACAGACAGTTTTATTAGGATCAATCTCTTTATTTTTTATTGACGTTTCTAAGCAACATCTATAACCCAATCATAGGATGTCACTGTAAAAAAAGAAAAGCTCACCTTTGTAATCTTCTCTTGTGCCCTAATTCCTTAATGATGATAGCTGACATTGCCATTTATTTGGCATTTTTTGAAACTACTGATTATTTTTGTTCTTGTACTTACTTTGTAAAGGTTGCCAATAATTGAATTCCTTTGTGTTTGTTTTTTAATGATCTGACTGCTCTATTTTGCCTGCACCCCTATTTTTAGTTTGATTGTCATCCACTTTTATTCAGTCCTTTTTTAAATCATGATGTTCTTTCATCAAATTAACAACACAATGTGATTAAAACAAATTTTAACATATTACATTTCATGTGACTAATGTAGAGATGAGATAATCACTCCAAATTTAAAGGCATTGGCTCATAATTTCCACCGGAAAATTAACTAAAATTAATGAGAACTTTTACTCACTTATTTAATAAACATGTATTGCCCACCTAGTATATGGCAGGCACTGTGTTCCTCCCTGAGGCCATGTAAACAAATTAGATGCTGGTTGCCAGGGGGAGGGGGAGGGAAAAATGGGGGTTAGCGTTTAATGGATACAGAGTTTCAGTTGGGAAAGATAAAGTTATGGAAGTGGAGGGGATGGTTGCACAACAATGTGAATGTACTTAATGCCATAGAACTAAACACCAAAAAACGGTTAAAATGCTAAATTTTATGTTACCTATATTTCACCACAAAAAGAGGAAAAAGAAAAATAGAACAAGTTAGACTAGGTGCTCAAAGAGTTTACGTCCTCATGGAAGATTGAGAATGAACAGATTATTACTGATTATAATGAAGTATGAAAAGCTCTATGATATAAGTATCCTTTGACTACTGGGTGAATACAAATGAAGGGCATCTAGACCAAGTAAGGATGAGCAAGGTGTAAGGAATGGTGTTACTGCTAAGTAATCACTAGAAAAAGGAATAGAAATGAGCTTGGCAAATATGGAGTAGAAAAATTACAGGAAGAGCTCTAGCTGTGCAAGTGCCCTAATGTAAGAAAGAGAGCACAAGAGCCCATCCTGCTGTCAAAGGCTGGTTATGTCCATTGCCCTTCTGGGAATTTACTCCAAGTTTCTCCAAATCTCCCTCCTGCACCTTCTGCCTTGCCTATTTTTCTAAAATTCCCATCAGCATTCGAATATGTTCTAGCATCACCCATCTTTAAAACACACACACACAAACAAATATGTGCCTTGACTCCTACACACTCCTTAGTAGCCCTCAATCTAGTTCTACAGAAAAGTGTACATGCCAAGAGCCACATATAGGGTAAAAGCTGAGAGACCCACCCCCTTGAGATTCTAACTAATTTATGTTCTTTGACATAGTTTTCCAGAGGATGAGGTTGAAGTTTAGGTAATTATCAAGATTAATACATTTGATTTCACATTTGTCGAGTCATCGTCACATGTTTACATTAATTTCCAGGTCTCCAAACATAAAAGGAAGCCTGAATGACAAACTCTGAATTCCCAAAAGGCCAGAGTCAGACTTAAAGAGGGATTCTTAAAAAAAATAAAATAAAATAAGAGGGTTTCTGAAGAGAGCCTGGTAATTTCGTTTGTTCTCTCCCAGCCCCTATCCTAAAGACTCCCACCTGAATTGTCCCTGCAAAAGAGAGGGAAATCATGAACGAGCTGTGTTAACACAATCTCTGTAGTGAAAGTAACATCCTCACTTTTGGCCATTGTCAGCCCAAGTGGAAAGCCTTACTGTCACCAACAGTAATACAGCTTTTACTATCATGAGACTTTAAACAACATTGGCTATAGAAGCGTCTTCATGCCTAGGCTTCATTGGACACAAAGACCGTTGATGCAAACATCAGTGGTCTGAGCATAATACATTAGTAATCTCAGAGCATGTTTGCAGGCATCAGTGCCAGACCAGGTGACATCTTGAGGCTCATTAGTAGCCTGGGTCCTGATGTGGATGCCAGCAAGACTGAATATATCACCTAGTGAGCCAATAATGAAGAGGAGGAAAGGCCAATATCATGGGGTTGCCAAACACAGAGCATATATTGGATCATCAGTGAGCATATGCTGCCCATTTTCTAGGGATTATCAAAATCAGTTGAGGGGAATTTTTAGGAAAGTTAGTTCTTCAACAAATTGGGTGGATATATGAAGCAAGGGAACTACTATTTTGTGATTAATCATATTATTCCACTTTTAAGCCCTGACTAATGTGATTAAATATATTATGGATTAAATATATTTGAGGATGCTTTAAGATTGTCTCAAAGTTAAAACTAAATACATCTTCCATAATTAAGTTATAGTTCAAAGAAGATCAGGAAGAATACTTTATAATAATCGCCTAAGTTTAAAGACTAATTGCGGTTAAATATTCACACTGCTTTAAAAAATAACATATGCCTTATTAAGAATTGATTTTTTTAAGTCTGGTCTCCTCGTAAGACCAACCATTTGTCACATTATTTTTTTACAAGGTTCACTGAGCCCCTAAATATTGTAACTATTTTTCATTCGTGTCTAGGCTAGAATCAACTGCAGATTTGTATTGCAATATGAAACTGCATGAAAAGCCACCCATGTTTTTCTTTATATCAATCACTTTATCTCATATAACATTCTTAATATCAGTGCCCTGAAGCATTTTAAATATTCATGTGGACATATTAAGATGCCTTCAAGTTTTAAGATAAATAGATTATCTATGTAACCTAAAGGAATTATTCCAATTCTACAAAGAAAAACAAATCATTGAACAAATCATAAATCTTTCCTTCATAACATTTCCCAGATCTACCATATAGGAATACTTTTTACTATTCTTATGAGAATAACATAATAATAACATAATTCTCTATGCTTATACACTACTTTCCTAATAATTATCAACTCATTCATCTTGTTGACAGCTATGAGTAATAAATAGGGAAACAACATTATTTCTATTTCACATTGAGGAAACTGAGGCAAAGAGCCCATGAGAAATTTGCCCAAGGTCAGAGTCAATCTACAGTTAAGTCAAATGAAGAAAAGATGGAAAATAAAGAAACATGGGAAAAATTAATCAGTGTTCCCCATAATTAAAAGTAGTCATGGGCTGTTTCACCACAGAAAATAGAAGGGACAAATGAAGTTTGTATAGTAGATAAAAATACATTCAGGTTGAAGCCCACAGCTTGTCATAGGCTATATAGATAGAATAGGTTATGCTGAAGTAAGAAAAAAATACTGAAATCTTAGTGACTAAACACATCTCTAATGCATCTTTTGGAGCAAAAATTAATATAAGACCGGGTATTATACTATATTACATTACATTACATACATTAAATTACATTATATAAGACCCAGTCTTATATTATGGTAAAATAAGACCAGGTCTTATATTAATGTTTGCTCCAAAAGACGCATTAGAGCTGCTTGTCCAGCTAGGTCTTGTTTTCGAGGAAACACGGTACCAGTGAAAGCTAGGTTGTTCTCAGTGGCTCTCCTTCAAGTTATGACTCAGGGATCTGGGCCCTTGCCACTATATATCTAAAGCATCTGGGACACATGGTGTCTAAGGTAACCCAGAAGGAAAAAGGAGGCTAGGGGATAGGGTCATATAGGGTATTTTGAGTCCAAATCCTGAAACTAGCTTAAATCAATTCTAACTATATCCCATTGCCAAGAAATTAATCCATGCTCCCAACCTAAGAAGACTGGAAAATAGTTTTTTGTGCCCAGGAAGAGGAAAATGTAACAGGATCAGTTAAGAATCATAACACTATCTTTGTCACAGGCTAGCATGTCGTTAAGCAAGAGGTTGATGGAACATGTTCTAAAAAGCATCAGATTAAGTTTCAGAAGAACCTGTATCTTATCCCATTCTTGGGGATTGCTCTTAATTTTATTTGGGGCAAATGCCATATGCTGTACTATATCCTTTAAATCCTTATCTCGTGATTTCCTAAGCCCAAATTTTAACATTCTATGATGCTAAGGAAGAGAGACAATTCAAAACCCTCACATCAACTATAGGAAGTAATAAAGTAAATTAGTGTTTAGTGGCACTTAGACGTACAGGGAAACAGAGAAAGAATACTTACTATGTCTCAGGAATGGTCCAGTTAAGAATAGAAAAGATTGGATGTCATTAAAAGAAGAAAAATAGTAGTAGATTGGTGAAGTTTCCTTGTTGATAATCACAAATTTTCGCTCTTTATTGCTATTTAAGTCATGGCTCACACCTCCTTCTTTTCATTCAAAGAAATCTCTGTTATAGCACCTACAATGTACAAGACTTATGTGCTGTCAGCTTAAAACCAAGAGAAAATTCAGGATGATTTTCAAGATTCCTAATTTCTTTATGATATATAAGTTGTATTAGTAAAGGTTCTCCAGAGAAACAGAACCAGTAAGATATATACAGATACATACAAGAGAAAATTTATTATGGGAATTGGATTATGGAGACCGAGAAGTTCCACAATCTGCCATCTGCAAGTTGAAGAACCAGGAAAACGGTGGTCTGAGCCTGAAGGCCTAAGAATCAGAGGATGTGCCTGTAAACCCCAGGACTAGTCCAAAGGTCAGAGAACCAAGGGCCTGGATATCCCAGGGCAGAAGATGAATGTCCCAGCTCAAACACAGAGAGCAAATTGTCCCTCCTTTTGTCTGTTTTCTATTCAGGCCCTCAGAGGATTAGGTGATGGCCACCTGCTTTGGTGAGAGTGATATTTCATCTAATGATTCAAATGCTTGTCTCTTCCAGAAACACCCTCACAGACTCACCTTGAAATAATGTTTTACCAGCTATCTGGGCATCCTTTAAACCAGTCAAGTTGACACACAAAATTAACCATCACATTAGCTGAGGAGAGAAAGTATAGAATTTATGAGAAAAAAGGAAGAAAACCGAAATCCTTGGGGATTCACTTTATCATTAGAGTTTCTCTCTGGGGACAATAATATCAGCTGTACAAAAATGCCTTGTGACACCTCTTACTGAGCCTTTTCTAAAATGAATAGTTTGTTTCATAACTATTGATAAATCAAACACTTCTCACATTAGGGAATTGCACTCTCAAAAACTGCTATTTTTAGTTCTAAAACACATGTTTGTTAGCAACACAGAGTGTTGTCCACCAACCATCAGGCTATCTCCTGGTGTAAATTGGTATTGGTAGTTTTCTCTTAACCTTTTGCCTCAGAAATGCTGTGATGGAAATAAATTCCTAGCAGAAGAGGGCTACCTAGGAATGCCTAGCCTTGGAAATTTGTTGTCTTATTGGAGAATGAAAAAGCAGTTTAAATATTCATTTTTTTCCTATTAAGATTTAGCAAAGACAGGTGATAAAGGTGATTTGTTTCTGGAAAAAGAAAAAGTATCCCACAATGCTTTTCAATGGACATTTTAAATAGGCCCTACCAATAGCATTTTAGATTACTAATGAAGTGAATTTATTATTTGTGCCAGTAGCCAAGCAATAAGAAATAATTACATGAAACCTTTCTCCTACCTCAAAGTTGCAATAGACTTCACTCAAGTCACAGACTGTTTGAAGTGTCAAAATGATCCTCATCCCCTCTGATATAGAGCTGTTCTGAGTCTCAGAAACGCCCAAATTCTTAATTAACTGTAATCAAATCAGTCAAAACTTCAACAGCATCCAGCTGCTAATATCTTCTATCTAGAGATTATTGTCTCTCTCTTCCAATAAAAAACAAATAACACTTTGTTATGTGGAAATATCTTTGCTCTTGCTAAATAGCTAAAGGAAAAAAGTCTCATTAAAACCATTAACTATTTGTGCTCAGAAGTTTTGCTTTCTTAAAGATACTATAAAATCTAAAATATATACATTTCTGGATTTCGATAAACTTTATGCCTTATAATTGCAAACAAAGCTATGAAACAATGTTTCTAAATACATTCCATTAAAAATTCAATGGGATAATCCAAGTGTTTCTAAGCCTTAAAGTTTTAGACAATTATTTTCAGAGTCACTTATAGCTTGAAGAATATATGTATATTACAAATATACAACTACAAATGAATGATTTCTTACTTTTTAAAGCATTTGTGTCAATAAGACACCTTACTGTAAACTAAATGGCTCAAAATGGTTTCACTCAGTTGTTCTCACCCTGGACGATAAAACACAAATGAACGTGGAAGACATTATGCTGAGTGAAATAAACCAGACAGGAAAAGACAAATACTGCATGGTATCACTTAAATGTGGAATCTGAAAAATAAAAGTTGCATTCATAGAAACAGAGAGTAGGATGGTGGTTGCCAGGGGTGGGGGTCAGGGAAATAGGGAGAGGTTGGTAAAAGACTACAAACTGTCAGTTATAAGATGGATAAATTCTGAAGATCTAATGCATAACATTAGATCTTATTAATAATACTGTATTGTACAATTGAAATTTATTATGATAGTGGACCTTCAGTGTTCCCACCTAAAAAGTAACTGTGAGGTGACAGATGTATTAATTAGATTGTACGAATCCTTTCATAATATTTAAATATATCTAATCATCACATTGTATACTTTAAATATATTACAAATTTATTTGTCAATTATACCTCAAAAAGGTGGATTTTTTTTATTTTAATTCACCAGGGATATTTTAAAAACTCTGATGTTCAGGACCATACTTCAGACCAAATAAATCAGAATCTTGTTGGGTAGGACCAAGGTGTCAGTATTTCTTAAAGCTCCCCAGGAGATTTTAATGTCCCTACAAGGTTGAGAACTACTGCTCTAACAGATGACCATATCAGATTAATATGTGTGTTATTTAACAATACAAAGTTTTAAAGAAAATATTTAATTCCCAAACATGCCATCATGAGACTAACCTTCAGTAATTCCCACATCCCTTACCAAAGCTTATTGGTAAACTGTTTATAGAAGGCTTGTTTCTAGTATCAATTCCATTTAGCATGTGCTGAAAGCCATTTTGATTTCCTCTTACTAAGTAATAGTATATATTTAATTATATCCAAGGCTAAAATTAGCAAAGATGTTAGCCCTTTTGGTCAGTGTATGTGCATCTCAGGGTACCAAGGGGGATAGCTATCAGATTTCAGAGAAGCTTTTCCATTCCCTCTCTCTCTTTATTCCCCAAGAAGCTGTGTGAGAGTCCTTACAATTTACTGTTGCACTAACAAGAATAAAGTGCCTGAGCTGCACATTCCATCACACCCGCTACAAATTTAACAATGGGATTTTACGAGGTGCGTGTGTGTGTCAGAATGTTTCTAATGCTCAGGCTCACTCATCCCAAGCCTTAAATTGGCTCTCAGTGCTACTTTAATCTGTACAGACCCAATCACACACAATGTACAAATGGTTCAAAGAAATGCACATAATAAGGTGGCAGAGGATGAACTTCCTGTCAATACTATTGTTAACTATAATTGAAAAAACATGAATCCTGCTAAAGATACGAAACATGTTTATGCCTTTTGAATTTTGAAGGGAAGAAATGTCCAAATGGTAAAATTCACCAGGGAATTTCCCTCTGGGAGCCTCACTGACCTTCTCAATAAGAGAAAAACACATAAAAATAAAGTAATAAATTCATTTTACAGATTCATAAGCAAAGATTGCAAAAGTTTGCAATCCACATAAAATGAGCTGAATCATCACTTAGATCTGAGGGGTCTTTGACCCATGAATTAAGATTGTTTTTTTTTTCTTTTTCTCATCTACTTAGAGTCAATATTCCCTGCTTAAAAACAGACAGTTTGATAAGCAAAAGAATACTGATTCAGCTCCTCACCAAAGGCCCAAGAGGGCTAAGTGCCTAGTTATACACCTAAGAACAAAAATCCAGTCCATTACAAAGGAACAATTCATCTTATTTTTCCTACCCCACAGCAGCGTTCTCTGTTTGAGTCTTTGGAGGACATTCTAGCAGTTAACAGCTGCTATAACGTGGGGTCAGAAGAATCAGATTAGACACCAGGAGCTGCTTCTTGCTGATCTTCTGCCATGCCAAGGTCTGACTATTTAGCTTCTACATATTGAGACTATCTTAAGGATTTTAGGACCCTTAAGGACCCACCAAGGAGCTCTGTGGCAAGGATATACTCACAAGACTTGGGTCAGCAGATATATACCATTTGGCAAGGAGGAATTTCAGTATCTCAGCAACTGGCCTGGTTTTCCTGAGCATCATGCCTAATACATGGCCATCTACAAGTCTAGCATTTATACTACTGATCAGAGATTTTGTTTTGGGGACTGGTGGGTTTTGTCTGGATTATTACATATTTTTCCTTGTGTCTTATTAAAATAAAATATCTTGACAAAAATTAATGGAGAAGAGAAACAGAGAGAGATGAGAGGGAGGGAGGATGGGAAGGAAGAAGATTGAATGAGAGAGAAAGTCGGTGTATCTAGACAATGATCCCAATTACATAAACAATCCCCACCCCTCCCAACCTTTCTTCATATTCCAGACTTGCAAAAAACTTGCAGCTCTGGGTTTCTGCCACTCACAATCAGTCCCTCCATTTATCAATTTTACCTTGCACAGTAGTCGGCAGAATACAAATGCAAAGATACAGGAATAATAATAATCTGAGCACAGTCTCCCTTAGATGGTAATGACTGTTGGCTGGAGCAAGTGCTAAGATGCAATAAAATTTATGTTAAGCAGCATTCTTATTCTGCTGCCTATCAGATGCACTAAGATATCTCTTGGTGACATTGGAAAAACATAAATCAATTCTATTTGGCTATTCAATGATCAGAAAACAAAATGTGCTTTTGTCATAAGCAAAAATTTGTCCTGGGCCAATTCTGCTAGATGCCATGAGGTTAACAACTTTCCAGCACTCACTGATTGAGTAGTGAGAAGTATGAGTCCCACAGCTATCTGATCATAATTTCTGCATCATTTATGCTATTACCCTTTATTCAATCCAGTTGTAAAATGTTACTTTTAATTTGGTCTTAGGCTGAATTAAAAGGCTGTTGCCAGATTGACAGTCTGAAAGATTGAACCATGAAGCTCTGGCCAGTGACATCCTTCCTTAGGAGCATTCAGCTAAGGAATGGCCAACATGGCACCAACACAGAGGCTACAGGAAGCTTCCCATATCCTTTAAACTATATACACTTCCTAAGCTAGCCATCCACTCCAATGAAAAATCACATATTTTAGCATAAGATTTCATCCCCTTTAAAAATGTTTACCCCATTCAGGAGTACGTCATCAAAATGGCAGCGTGAGGTGAGTCTCTGTAAAGCTCCCCTGGAATTTACAACTAATCGAACAACAATAATTCCACAAAGGACTCCCTGCACAGCAGACAGTCAAGACGAAGAGGCCCACTACTGATTTCACCTAAAGGTAGAAGAATCGCATGCCCAAGAGGGGGAGGAGGGAAGGGTGAAGTGCAGAGAAGGAGCCGCGTGGGCGCAGGATAGAGACCTAGCTCAGTGCTCCGAGCTCACTGCATCCGGAACTACTGCAGCTGTGGGAGAGGGAAGAACTCGGACTGCTAGGGCTCTGCTTATGGACCACAGGGCTGAGGGGGCAGCATATAACTTGGCTGAACCCAACACTCACGGCAGAGACCTTGAAGAAAGACTGAGGGAAGAAGGCTGAAAACTGTGGTTTAAGCCCTCACTGCCAAGCAGAGAACGGAAGGCTTAGGCACTAAGACTAGCCGCGCCCTCCCTACCCACCCAGAACTCGCCCTGCCCCACCTGCCCAGAGCTAGAAGTGGAACAGTAGCAGTGTCAGATCAAAGGAACAGAATATTTGCTATTCTGAGAAATGTGGATCACAGACACAGATTCACAGCCCAACTAGTTCCAGCAAAGGGGAGGGAGCTGTGGAAGAGGGACCAACTGTGGTGATGGTCGCCCACATTGGTCTGGGCCACCTCTCACAATTCACCCTGTCCCTGGCCCCACCTATCTTGGCGGATCCTTGCAGGAGTAAACAGAACTGCTGAAACATACGGGCTCTGAATCTGGTACAGAAAGAGCTTTGGAACTTCAAAAGCTCTCCGCATCCCCACAGGACGAGGCGCCCTATGACCCAGGCGAACTGTTAACAGAGGAGAAGCCTGTCTCCCAGGGAATCCCCCCATTAAGTGAGAAGCTGGAAGAGGGCAGAGAAAACATAGCACTGCTGTGTGAGAGAGGAAAAAAAAGGTTGCAGTCGGAGAAAATAAAACATTCTACCAACAAGTACTGGAAAACAAAAGAAAGACCTCTTCCTATCAACCTGTTGCAGAAACCACTCCTGTATATTTCTAGGAAGATAAATAATAAATCAGTAATTGCCATGAATAACCAAGGCAACAAGACAGCTCAGAAAGAAAGTGAAAAGTCTCCAGAAAAGGAGACTTCCACATATGGAAATATGTGATTTAAACGACAGAGAATTCAAGATTGCAGTTCTGATAAAACTCAACGAAATGCAAGAAACACAGGAAGGCAATTTAATGAACTCAGAAACGCAATCAAAGAACAACATGAGCATTTTATGAAAGAGATTGAAATTATAAAAAAAGAACCAAATGGAAATCTGGAGATTAAGAACTCAATAGAAGAAATCAAAAATGAAATAACCAGCTTAGGTAGTAGAGTTCACCAGATGAAGGAAAGAATCAGTGACATCGAAGATAGAAACCTGGAAATTACACAGATGGAAGAAGAAAGAGACTTGAGACTTAAAAGAATTGAAAGAACTCTACAAGAACTTTCTGACTCTATCAGAAAGAGCAATATAAGAATAATGAGCATACCAGAAGGGGAAGAAAGACAGAAGGGAACAGAGAATATATTCAAACAAATTGTTGATGAGAACTTCCCAAACTTGTGGACAGAACTGGATCCTCGAATCCAAAAAGCAAATAGAACAGCCAATTACCTCAATCCCAACAGGCCTTCTCCAAGGCATATTGCATTGAAGCTGTCTAAAATCAACGACAAATAAAGAATCCTCAAGGCAGCCAGGGAAAAGAAGATGGTAAACTACAAAGGAAAGCCTATTAGATTATCATCAGATTTTTCAGCAGAAACTCTACAAGCCAGGAGGGAGTGGAACCAAGTATTCAAACTATTGAAAGAGAGAAATCATGAGCCAAGAATAATATATCCAGCAAAGATATCCTTTAGAAATGAAGGAGGAATAAAGACCTTTCCTGACAAACAGAACCTGAGGAAATTTTCTAATACACGACATGCACTACAAGAAATACTATAGGAGGTTATTCGACTACCATCAACGGGGACAATTGGTGGCAACCAAAACACAAAAAGGGGGAGAGTAAAGGCTGGAATCGGAATATGGGATTGAAATCATACCAAGATTGAAATCATACCAAGCATATTCTCTGATAACAAGTAAGCGTGCTGAAGAAAATGGAGTACTCTAAATATCAAACTTTCTTTTACATAAACTTAAGGGTAACCACTCAAAAAAAAAAAAAAATCCAGAACTGAAATATATACTGTAATAGAAGAAACAGAGGGGAAAAAAAAAAAAAAAAAAAAAAGAAACAGAGGGAAACATCATAGAATACCACCACACAGAAATAATAGACAACAACAAAAAGGCAAAGAAAACATGGAGACACGGCCTTACCAGAAAACTAAAGATAGAATGAAAGGAAATCCTCACGTATCAATAATCACCCTAAATTTAAATGGACTGAACTCACCAATAAAAAGTCATAGAGTAGCAGATTGGATCAAAAAACTAAACCCAACCATATGCTGTCTCCAAGAGACAAATCTCAGCTAAAAGGACAAGCATAGACTCAAAGTGAAAGGGTGGAAATTGACACTCCAAGCAAATGGTACCCAGAGAAAATCAGGTGTAGCCATAATGATATCAGAAGAAACAGACTTCAGGGTGAAAAAGGTAACAAGAGACATAGATGGACATTTCATAATGGTAAAGGGGACTATACAACAAGAAGACATAACAGTCATCAACATTTATGCCCCAAATCAGGGAGCACCAAAATATACCAAGCAACTACTAACAGAACTAAAGGGAGAAATTAACCAAAACACAATTATACTAGGGGACTTAAATACATCATTGACAGCTATGGATAGATCATCCAAACACAAAATAAATAAGGAAATAGCAGCCCTAAGTGACACATTAGATGAAATGGACATCATTGACATATATAGAGCACTTCATCCTAAAACATCAGACTATACATTCTTTTCGAGTGTACATGGAACATTCTCAAGGATAGACCATATATTGGGACATAAAAGCAGCCTCAGCAAATTTAAGAAGATTGAAATCATACCAAGCATATTCTCTGATCACAAGGCTTTGAAATTGGATATCAACTGCAAAAAGAAAGCAGGAAAAAACACAAATACGTGGAGATTATAAAACATACTTTTAAAGAATGACTGGGTCAAAGAAGAAATTAGAGGAGAGCTCAAAAGATACATAGAAACAAATGACAATGAAAATACATCCTACCAAAATTTTTGGGATGCAGCTAAGCAGTTTTAAGAGGGAAATTTATATCATTACAGGCCTATCTCAAGAAACAAGAAAAATCCCAAATAAATAACCTCATGTTACACCTTAAAGAACTAGAAAAAGAACAAGTGAAACCCAAAGTCAGCAGAAGAAAGGAAATAACAAAAATCAGAGCAGAACTAAATGAAATAGAGAACAGAAAGACAATAGAAAAAATTAATGTGACAAAGAGCAGTTTCTTTGAAAAGATTAACAAAATACAAAGCCTTGGCTAGACTCACTAAGATAAAAAGAGAGAAGACACTAATTAACAAAATCAGAAATGAAAAAGGGGAAGTTATCACGGACACCACAGAAACACAAAGGATCATGCAAGAATACTATGAAGGACTATATGCCACCAAATTCAATAACCTAGAAGAAATGAACAAGTTCTTAGAAACATATAGCCTTCCAAGGCTGAACCATGAAGAACTGGAAAATCTAAACAGACCGATCACCAGTAATGAAATTTAATCAGTCATCCAAAACCTTCCCAAAAGCAAAATTCTGGGACCAGATGGCTTCACAAGTGAATTCTACCAAACCTTCAAAGAGGATCTAATACCAATCCTGCTCAAACTCTTCAAAAAATTGAAGAAGAGACAGTACTCCCTAACTCATTTTATGAGGCCAACATTACCCTGATACCATAACCTGGTAAAGACAACACAAAAAAGAAAACTACAGACCAATATCTCTGATGAATACAGATGCAAAAATTCTAAACAAAATTCTGGCAAATCGAATACAATAATGCATTAAAAAGATTATTCATCACGACCAAGTGAGGTTCATCCCCGGGGCACAAAGATAGTTCAACATCCGCAAATCCATCAATGTGATACATCACATAAACAAAATAAAGGACAAAAATCATATGATTATATCAATTGATGCAGAAAAAGCATTTGACAAGATACAACATCCATTTATGATTGAAACACTTAATAAAATAGGTATAGAAGGAAAATACCTTAACATAATAAAGGCCATCTATGACAAACCCTCAGCTAATCTCATAATTCATGGTGAAAAGCTGAAGCCCTTTGCTCTACGTTCCGGAACACGACAGGGGTGTCCCCTATCACCTCTGCTCTTCAACATAGTTTTGGAAGTCCTTGCCAGAGCCATCAGGCAAGAGAAAGAAATAAAAGGCATCCAAATTGGGAATGAAGAAGTTAAATTATCACTCTTTGCAGATGACATGATTCTATATATAGAAAACCCTAACGACTCCACCAAAAAGCTGTTAGAAACAATCAGCAAATACAGTAAAGTTGCTGGCTACAAAATCAACGTACAAAAGTCCATTGCATTTGTATATACTAACAATGAAATCTCAGAAAAAGAAATACAAAAAACAATTCATTTTGCAATTGCAGCAAAAAGAATAAAATACCTAGGAATAAACTTAACCAAGGATGTGAAGGACCTATATGCTTAAAACTATAAGACATTTTTGAAAGAAATTGAAGAAAACACAAAGAAATGGAAAGACATTCCGTGCTCATGGATTGGAAGAATCAACATAGTTAAAATGGCCATATTACCCAAAGCAATATACAGATTTTATGCAATCACCATCAAAATCCCAATGGCATTTTTTAAAGAAATAGAACAAAAAATCATCAGATTTGTTTGGAACCACAAAAGATCCCGAATAGCCAAAGCAATCTTAAGAAAAAAGAACAGTACTGGAGGTATCGCACTCCCTGACTTTAGCTTGTACTACAGGGCTACCGTAATCAAAACAGCATAGTATTGGCAGAAAAACAGACACATAGACCAATGGAATATAATTGAGAACACAGAAATAAAACCACATAATATGGACAGATAATTTTTGACAAAGAAGCTAAAAACATACAATGGAGCAAAGACAGCCTCTTCAATAAATGGTGCTGGGAGAATTGGATAGCCACGTGCAAAAGAATGAAACTGGACTGCTGTCTGTCACCAGGTATCAAAATTAATTCAAAATGGATCAAAGACTTAAGCATAAGACCTGGCACAATAAACTGCATAGAAGAATACATAGGTACTAAACTTATGGACCTTGGGTTCAAAGAGCATTTTATGAATTTGACTCCAAAGGCAATGGAAGTAAAAGCTAAAATAAACAAATGAGACTATATGAAACTTAAAAGCTTCTGCACAGCAAAAGAAACCATCAACAAAATAAAGAGGCAACCAACTGAATTGGAGAAGATTTTTGCAAGCAGTGCTTCCGATAAGGGGCTAATATCCAAAATATACAAGGAACTCATGAAGCTCAACAACAAAAAAACAAACAACCCAATTGAAAAATGGGCAGAGGACCTGAAGAGACATTTCTCCAAAGAGGACTTACAAATGGCAAATAGACATATGAAAAAATGCTCAACATCGCTAATCATCAGAGAAATGCAAATAAAAACCACAATGAGATATCACCTCACCCCAGTCAGAATGTCTATTATCAACAAGACAAATAGTAACAAGTGTTGGAGAGGCTGTGGAGAAAAAGGAACCCTCATACAGTGTTGGTGGGAATGCAGACTGGTGCAGCCGCTATGGAAGGCAGTGTGGAGGTTCCTCAAAAAATTACGAATAGAACTACCATATGACCTAGCAATCCCTCTCCTGGTTATCTACCAAAAAAATCTGAAAACATTTATACATAAAGATACGTATGCTCCAATGTTCATTGCAGCTTTGTTTACAGTGGCCAAGACATGGAAACAACCAAAATGTCCTTCGATAGATGAATGGATAAAGAAGTTGTGGTATATATACACAATGGAGTACTATTTGGCGGTAAGAAAAGATGATATAGGAATATTTGTGACAACATGGATGGATCTTGAGAGTATAATGCTAAGTGAAATAAGTCAGACAGAAAAAGCAGAGAACCATGTGATTTCACTGATATGTCGTATATAAACCAAAACAACAAAAGAGCAAGACAAACAAATGAGAAACAAATAAAAATGTTTACCCCATTCAGATGAATGACTCTAAAAGTTTTCAATCATTTAAACTATAATGAAAATGGGTTTATCAGATCCTTTCCTGAAAGAAGAGTCTTGAAGTAAAAAGATGAGAAGTGAGAAGTACATGAAGTTTTATGACTAGAAAGGTAAATATGCCTGAGGGAGAAGATGAAGAGAGACGGATGGATGAGCAAAGACATACAGATATCTAACTCACATGTTTTGCCTAAATGGCCTTGTGCCTAGTTTTGATTAAAGAAGAACATCTCCTTTCCCCCAGGCTAAATCAACTCTTCTATAGTCTTCTTTCCCAAAGAGACTCATTAGACAGGACATTATTTCATGCTATGACAGAGGAGGCTAGTTGTTTTTGACATGTACTCTCTACGTGTTTTCTTCCCTTTCCCCCTAGTAAATAGTGTGGTTTTCAGCAAGACACTTTACTTCTCAGAATAAACTAACAGATTTTCCAGAATCCCTTATAGCTAAGTATTGAATATGACTAATTCTGAACCCTAAAAGGTAAGTGTTCAGGACATCCAAGAAGGCTGCTTAAAATTAGTTGACTCATTAAAGTCAAGGGCATTTTGCTGTCTTCTTCTTCCTCCTGTTACCAGCCTAATCTTAATGGCTAAAGTTTTAGTGATCAGCTTACATTCACAGTCAATCACCCTTTGTATATTCTTACCTTCTTGACCCCCTACTCATGTCATTGTATTGTCGTATAACCTTAGGAAACTCATATCTTCACTGGATCTGTGGTGGAACTGCACCATAACTAAATTGGAATATAGAAACGACACGAAACCATAATGACTGTTCTCATCTTAATTACATTAGTATTAGGTCTATTTTAAAATATTTATTTTAAATTGTTGGACAATATACATGACATAAATTTTACAATTTTAACCATTTTTTAGTATAGAGTTCGGTAGCATTAAGTACATTCAGATTATTGTACAATCATCACCACCATCCATCTCTAGAAATTTTTTCAACTTGCAAAACTGAAACCCTCTACCCATTAAACAGTAACTCCTCATTCTTCACTCACCCCAGCCTCAGGAAACTACTATTCTAACTTCTGTCTTTGTTGTTACCACAGGGATTATATTTAATACCCTAAAGTTATAACATTCTGATTTGAATTTATACCAGCTTAACTTCAATAACATACAAAATCTCTATTGTTTTACAGTTCCATTCCTACCCCTTTTCAGTTATTGATGTCACTAACTACATCTCTACATTGTGTATTCAAAAACATAGACTAATCCTTATTATTTTATTAGTTTCTTAAGTGATGTAGAAAAAAATTGTAATTACAAACCAAAGTTATAGTAATATTACCTTATATAATTGTCTATGCAAATACATTTACCAAAGATCTTTATTTTCTCATACTTCTTTGAGTTACTGTCCAGTGCCCTTCATTTCAAACTGAAGGTCTCCCTTTAGTATTTCTTGCAGGTTAGATCTATGAACTCCCTAAGTAACAATGAACTCCTTAAGGTTTTGTTTATTTGGGAAAGTCTTAAGTGCATCCCCATTTTTGAGGGACAGTTTTGCCAGACATAGGATTCTTGGTTAACAGTTTTTATCCTTTAGTAGTTTAAATATATCAATTAATTGTCATCTGATCTCCAAGGTTTCTGATGAGTTTCTGTTGATAATCTTATTATGGATTCCCTTGTACGTAACAAGTCACTTCTCTCTTGCTACTTTCAAGATTCTCTCTTTGGATTTGGCTTTAAATTGTTTGATTATAATGTGCTTCAGTGTGTGTCTCTTTGAATCTATCCTTCTTAGAGTTTGTTGAGTTTCTTGGATGTTTATATTTATGTCTTTCATTGAATTTTGAAAGTTTTTGGACATTATTTCTTCAAATAATCTTTCTTCCCCCTTCTCTTTCTCTTTCTGAGACTCCCACAATGTGTACATTGATCCACTTGATAGTGTCTCAAAGGTCCTTTAAGTTCTGTCCACTGTCCCTCAATCTTTTTTTCTCTAGGTACCTCGGGCTTGGCCATTTCAATTGTCCATCCTATCATCATGTTCACTGATTCTTCTGGCTGTTCAAATCTGCATTTGAATCCCTCTACTGAAATTTTCATTTTGGTTATTGTAATTTGCAGCTCCAGAATTTCTTTTTAGTTCCTTTTTATGTTTCCATCTCATTAATGATATTTCCATTTTGTTCATGCTTATTTTCTTGACTTTGTCCACATGTTGTTTTAGTTCTCTAATAATCCTTAAGCCAATTGTTTTAAAGTCATTGCCTAGCAAATCTGTTATCTGTTCTTTTTCAGGGATAGTTTCTATTGATTCATTTCTCTCCTTTAAATTGTTCATACCTACCTATTTCTTTGCATGCCTAGTGATTTTTGTTTTTGTTGTTGTTGGTTAGAAATGGACATTGGAATCTTACAATGTGGTGACTCTGGAGATCAGTTTCTCCCTCTTCTCCAGGGTTTAATTTGTTTTGTTTTGTTTTTCATTGTTGTAAGGTGTTCATGTGTCAGTGATCAGCCCAAAGTGTAGATTTAAAGTCTTCTCAGATCTTTTCTGAGTCTGCACTTTTCCTCAACATACATAGTGACTTTCTAAATTACCCTGAATATGTGATTGCTTTCAAACATCACTGTCCTTAAATGTATGACTCCCAAATGTGCAAAAAGAGAGAAATGAAGGGGGAAATCCCTTAAATCTCATGGAAGTCACTCAGCTATCAGGGGAGGTATGACAAAAATGGAGGCTGGATGTGCAACAATATTTGCCTCTCTGTGCCTGCACCTCTGCAATCAGAAGTAAAAATCAGCAATCAAAGCAAAATTATTCATATTTTGATGGACAGGATCCTTATCCTCCACACTTGATCCTGTAAGCTGTGTGCAAGTTGCTCCAGGAATGTGTGTCCAGCTGCCTGCTGTCCTGCAGTCCAGGAGCTGGTGGTGAGGTATGGGTACCCACTACTGGACTAAAAGCTAAAATTGACTGAAATTAACCACAATTTACAATTTAAGCCTTTCCTTGGAAGTTGCGAGTCTTCAACAGACTCAAGAGTTCCAAAATAGTTATCTGATTCTGCTAGTGCAATTATCATCTACATGGGGAGACAGATTTCTGGGGCTTCCTATTCTGCCATCTTTCCTCCAAGTCCTTCATATAATTAACTCTCAAATTTTACTGCAAGCTGTATATTTCTTCACTTAATGCATTCTTCTGCTCATTTGTAAACTATGTCATATCTTCTTTCTTCTCAAGCATGTAACAGCCTCTTCCCCATCTTTCATCTCAGTTAATGACCTTACTTCTTATTTCACTGATGAAATAGATTTAATCAAAAGAATGTTTCTACGTGCCCCCACCACTATCTCTAATTATGGCATAGCATTTGTGCCCAGGTATGTTGTCTTCTCTCCTGTGACCATGCATGAGCCCTACTACTTGTACACTGGATTCCCATCCCCTCTCTTCTTTTCAGACACTGCTCCAGGAATCTAGTTCTGCACTCTCTCTCCTAATTGTCACTTTTTTTCTTCCTACTAGAAACTTCCCATTAGCATAAAAAATAGTTTTGTTTTATTTCATCATGTAAAAGAAGAGAACCCTCCCCTTGAATCCATACTTTCCTCTACACATTAACCCATATTTCTCCTTTGTTTCATAGAAAAAGTCTTTAAGAGTTTCCATACTCACTGTCCATGATTTCATTGTTCCATTCTCCCACAAGCCCTCTCCAATTAGAATTTAACTCCTTCCACGCCACTGAACTACTGTTATCACCAAGAACTTCACACTGCCTGACCCAATGGCCAATTCTCCATCACTTTTTCCAATTGACCAACCATCTGCATTTAACACAGTTTATCATATTCTCCTCCTTGAACTACTCTCCTGCATATTGTGGGGACAGAGCCAGGAGTGGTTTCCAGGTTCTCGCCCTCATGTGGAAAAGTGCTCACTCAGGTAGTAAATGGCCATCAACTGTGATTGGATGGCCATCAACTGTGGCTAGTTGGCCGTCAGCTGTAACCAGTGAGCCATTGGCCACTAATATAACTGCCGTGGCGACGCTAGCAGAAAATGGGAGCTAGCAAGAAGATGGTGGCTGAGCTAGCAGGTGGCGGAGTGTAGATTGCGGATTGCAGAGAGGTGGATTGCAGTAACAAGTGAGGCTGTTTGGCAGAGACAAGTGGGCAGTGGGTTGCAGATCGTGTGGCTCCTGCTTCCTGTGTCTCCAACCCAGCCGCCAGCGAGACTATAGTGGTATGACTCCCCTATCTATGGCATTGTTGGTGTTCCTTTTTGGCCTCACCATATCCTGCATTCTTATGTGGGGAGCGGTACCAGAGACCTCGCCCGCCACCCTACATGAAGCAATGACACCTCTCTCTCTCTCTCTCTCTCTCTCTCTCTCTCTCTCTCTCTCTCTCTCTCTCTCTCTCTCTCTCTCTCTCTCTCTCTTCATTCTTAGTCTCCTTTGTTGCTTCCTCCTTATTTCCTCTTCCTCTGAATTTTGGAGCAAGGTTCAGTCTTGTGTCTTTTATCTCTAAGTTCATTTCCTTTGAAAGCTAATCCAGTTTCATATCTTTCACCATCATCTATATATTTCTGGTTCTAAATGTGTATCCCTATCTTAGACCTTTACTATAAGCTCCAATCTTATATAACCAATTACCTACACACATCTTTACTTGGAGGTGGTAGCAGTCTCTGTCTAACCAGAAGACAAAAGCGATGGATTAGGTTAACTAGGAAAGATTAAAATAAATAATTATGAGCTACTATAAAAGAGTAACTATAAGGCATATGGTGCCCTAAGACTGAGAGAGGGTACCCAAGGAAAAGAAAACTTGAAAGGCATTAAAACTTTGTTGGAGAAGATGTGGTCCAGGCCAACTGATAGTAGAAAAGGCCAGAGCTAGTCTGGAATTGCTGGACAAACAGGCTACTATTTTGAGTAAGGTGGGAACAGGTAAGCAGCTGCCAATGACTTACAGAGGAAGTCAGAGTGCGGGCAGGAGAGGAAGGACCTCAGAAAGTGTGGGGGCTCTGGTTTCCATGTCAAGAGGGCTGCAAAGCAGTTATTACTAGACTGAACTGCAGTGTCATAGAGGACAAGATCCTGATCCCAGGGCTGAAGCAGCTCCACTTAATGTCCTCAAACCTACAATGCCAATGCCCAGTCTCCTCCAGAAATGGCAAGAGAAAGCCTCTACCTCCTGCAATGTCCCTCTGGCACCCTCTACTAAAAAAGCTTAACACTGTGCTCACTTTAAAAGAGAAATGCTTAAAGAAATTCCATTGTTTATCACAGAGCATACATTGGAGTTGAGAAGCAATAAATTGATAACTGACACAAATGTCTAACAGGCATTTTTACTAGACACGTCCAAACTAAACTCCTGGTTTTGACCCAAATCTTCTTTTTCAGTCTTTTCTAACTCAGTAAATGGTAACTCCCTTTTTCTAGCTTGTCAACCTAAACCCTTTAGAGACATCCTTATTCCTGACTTTACTCTCATGGCACATTCATTACATTAATAAACAATGTTAGCTCTATCTTCAAATAGAATCTGGAATTAGTCTACTTATTATCAAATGTATGGCTCCCAAACTTGTCTAAGTCACCATTATCTTTCACCCTGATAATTACAATAGCATTTGACTGGTATCCCTGCTTCCAACTGGCCAATTAGTGGCTCTATTTTCTAACACAGTGATCCTGATGACACTAAAGCAGAAATCAAATCATCTTGTCACTTCTCTACTTAACACCGCGTACCCCCTAACCTCAGGCTAAAATTAAAGTATTTATTGTTACCCTGTAAAACCTGCACAGTATGTTTCCCGCTCACAATCTCTTATATCCTGCCTGCTTAACCCTGCACTCATTCAGCTCCAGCTGCATTGACCACTTTGCTTTTTCTCATACACATCAGGCAACTTCCTACCTTAGGGACTTTGACACCTCTTTCTTCTACTGGAGACACTTTTGCTTTAGATATATACATAGCTTACTCCTTGATGTTCTTCAGTTTTTTTTACTCAAATGTCACCTTCTCAGCAAAATATTTTGTGTAGCCATTCTAGCTAAAGTGCAACCAGATCCTGGAACTGTTCCTGCCACAGGGTAGGTGCTCAATAAATATTGGTTGAATAAATAAATAATGAAACATACATTGTGAATGAAATTCATATTCTGAGAAACATGATATGATCCTAGGTATTTGATAATACCATAGAGCTACTACACCAGCCCTGGACTGCCTTTTAAGTGAGAGAAATATACTTCTATTTTATTTAATCCACTATTATTCAGTTTTACTCGTACACATCTGGTAGCTGACTAATCCTGATATCTCTTCCTATAGCTCATTAATTCTCAATCCTAAATTTATTTTAGAATCATCTGGAAAGCTTTCAAAACTACTAATACTTGGGCCTCACTTCCAGGGCTACAAATTTAATTGATCTTGGTAAAGCCAAATATTATTACTTAGAAGCCTCCTATAAATTCTACCATGTAGTCAATATTGAGATGAGTTGCTCTAACCTTTTTGTTAGGTGGTATGGTATCATTATTCCAAATAAATAGTTCTCTTTTTTATCCTCAGTTTTCATCCAGTGACTCTAGTATCTGCCACCATTGGATTATATCAAAGAAGTAGAATAATGAAACAATAATAAAAACAATAAACACTACCTGCCTATTATTTATGCTTTACAGTTATCACTTAATAACCAACTCTATTAAGAAGGGTTTGATTGCTTTTCCACTCTGCAGATAATGAGGTCTCCCACTAAGAGAGCTCATCTTTGGTTAGGTTTCTGGGGAAAATGATTCACCACTATGCTCAATTCGTTGGTGTGTCAAATTCCAAAATAAGCTGGCACAGTCCACCCTTCCTCTGCAAGGGCCAGAGAGTAGGCTAGAGCTGTGTCCTGTAGTAATTAGAGAAAGGAAATGAGTCTTATATTAATCTTTTATAGACCCAGATTCACATGATCCCCAACAAAGTAACTCCAAACCTAGAGAGTACAAGAAACAACCAAACCAACTAAGCAAGGAAGATCTACCCTAAAGCCAAGTAATAAGATTTCAGAAGACTTCAAAAGAAAGAAGGTAGCACCATTATTGATCTAGGTCCAGTGATATTCTTACTACAAAACCAAATCTAGTCCCATTGAATAAAAAAATAAAACTGTAGACTCATAGAATTTCATTATTCTTATTTATAACTGAGACAGCAGAAAGCCACATATCTATAATCTAGAATAAAAATGGAGGTAATTCCAAAGGTGTTACCTCACCTCTGGATCCTGGCGAGCCAATTTTAGAATTTCTGACTGCTACCCATGTTAAATGATAGGAGCCTTTGTGAACCAAGCAGAAAAATAGGGAAGAATATCATAAGCAAAATTCTTGCCCTGGCCCAACTATAGGATAAATTTTGCTTAATAATTTAAGCAAAATATGCTTAATAATTACTATACATTTTCATTATTGAGCAGCATAGACTAGTGCTTATAAATGTTACAGAAATATTCTACTGTTCAGCTTCCTCATTAATAAAATGAGAATAACAATAATATCTCTTACATTAGTCTACTATAGGGATTAAATAAGTTATTAAATGAGTTAGAAAATGCCTAATCCCTTATAAGCATTGGGAATTATTTCCTATTATATTTATATTGCTAGTAGCATCATTATTAGTAACATCATTATTAGTAACACCATCAGGGAAATTTATTTCCCACAATTTCACACACTGTTGGGTAAAAGATAGTTGTTATGGGCTGAACTGTGTCCTGGCCCCTCAAATTCATATGTTGAAGTCATAACCTTCATTACCTCAGAATGTGTATAGAGATAGTGACTGTACACAGAGGGAAGACCATGTGAAGACATTGGAGAAGACTGCCATCTGTGAGCTAAGGAGAAAGACTTCAAAAGGAACCAGCCATGCTATCACCTTGATCTTGGACTTTCAGCTTCCAGAACCGTGAGAAAAATAAATTCTTTGTGTTTAAGCTACCCAGTTCATGGTTTTGTTATGGCAGTCCTAGCTAATTAATACAGTAGTGAATTTCTTTATTTTCTATAAATGTATTTAATGTTGATTTCTTGCCCACCCCTTGTCAAGACACAGGGGGTCCACACCATCTCAGCAATTCCTGGGGGTCCACCCACGACTAAGGCAGTGAGACTATGTGAGGGTCTTAAGTAGCACAATGACATAGGGTAGCCTTTCTGGTCATTGGCCATTTGCCCAATGGTTACTATCTAGACATATTCCACATGGTCCCTCTGGGCCCAGCTTTCCTCCCCAATGCTGCTTCCATGTGCTACATGGCTGGTGCAGGAATCTTTAGCAAGCCTGAGTTCCATATAGCATTCCTCCTTGAGGTCTGGCTTCTTCACCACAGCACTGACAGTGGGCAGGGTCTCTGCTGTGACCCTTTCTTGTATTGTAAGTTATCCTTATAATAATTCATCCTCCTTGTACCCCTATCAGGAGGAAACTCTTTTCAGTATGATGAAATTTAATTCATTTTTTTTTCCTCTCTCTTAGGAGGCATTTTCTCTCTCCCTCAAGGTCATCTAGCATAATCTCTTCAAGGGCCTAGACTGCTAGAAAATGAAAATCTGGGTGGAAGTGATACTTCAGTGTTTTCACATCCAAATTTTTCTTGAGACAAAGAAGTACAAAGCCTGATTTCCTATTTGAATGAGAATACAAGTAGAAAAAAAACAAGTAAATTAACATTTTAATAGTTACCTGGAAACATTACCAAGAGTTCTTACATAAGCTCTTAAACCCATAAATTTCATGATTTTTAATTTGAAAAAAAAAAAAAAATGTGTGGGCTTCTTTCCTTCCTTTTCCTTTCTCCTGTCAGCTTATTTAACATGCAAATTCATTTGTGAAAAGTGGCTGCAGTACTCAAGCAAAAAAAGTGAGGTGTTTCTATTTCTCTAGGCTGTCACTCCTCTGACCTCTATTCTTTTGGCTTAGGAGACAGAAAGTATATCAGGCAGGGTTTTTTGTTGCAAGCTAGAAAAATCAACCATGACTGATTAAGCAGGGGAAAAAATATTGGGTGGCTCTCTGAATCACCAGGAGACCTGGACCATCTTGCTCACAACTATGCATCTTAAAACAATGCCACAAATTAGGCTGCAAAGGTGGGCTGATAAGGAAAGGACTTTTCCCTCTGCAAGGACTAGAATAATTGACTGTCCTAGCTACTGCTGTCACTGATATTCAGAGCACAGTTTTGCTATGCCTACTTCCTTTATCAGAGAATGATACATTTTCTACATTTCTCTGTGTCACCAGGTCCACACTCATAACCTGGTATGGCTACATCCAGTTGAAAAGCCTTATTTGTCTAAGCCCTAGCTTCAAGTGAGGCTGAGAAAGTGAGTATCTGGCATGTTTAGTTTCTGTAGTTGAAAACTGGCTCTGTCTCCCACCAAGACTCATATGACATAGGAAGGGGATTCAAATGCTAGGCAGCCAGAAAGACTAAACTATCTCCACATTAGAGAGACCAGTAGAAAGCTTAAAAAGAGCAAATAAGAAATACAGGAATTCAGGATTCAGTTAGAAATACTTTGAGCTGCAAGTAATAAAATAGCTGACTGTGAGTAATTCAGACGAGAAAGGTTGTTTTCATTACATTATACAAAATCTGAAAGTTAGAAGTTACTTGTGCTGTGTTAGCTTAGCAATGTCAAGATTAAATAAAAATCTTCCTGGCCTTTCCCTTCTAATTCCACTGTAATTGTTTTTAGCTTCAAAGTGGTAAAAAGAGATCAGGAAAAAGGAGAGTGCCAACAAACTTCTCTGTATGTTTCATGGGCCAGAATCATTGGCAACCAGTACACAGAAAAACATAACATGAAAGCTACAAGCTACAGCAGTATTGTCATATGTAAGGCAATGCAACCCAACAGAGTTCCTTTAAGCAACCCCAATTAAAACTAATTCCTAATAAATTTGTTCATGTTTTGTTGCCAAAGCATGTGTGTCCCAACAGTGAGTGATCACTTTTATGCATTTAAAAAATTTAACCGTTAATTATGCCTGGGCATATGTGCAATAGAAAATGTAAATGAATACACATTATGTTATAGAACTAAAATGATGGAAATCAAGGAGGAGTACCTTGTTTATAATTGCCTTCCATATAAAAGAGGCATCTACAGAACTTATAGACAACCTCATGTGTTCATTTATTTTTCTTTCCCATCAGATATAGCTCAGGGTCATTGCCAAGAACAGTCCTATTTACTTAACTGTTACTGAAAGTGTTCATATTTTCATAGCTTTCTGTTTACTTTGTTTCTTGAACTCTTTGAAGACTTTCTTTAAGTGGTTTTCTCTGGTGATATCTAAAATGCCATTTCCAAGGTCCTGGTTCTTCTCCAATCATAATTGCCCCTATCAGTGACTAGTTTGATTCTGACATTCTGGACAGTCCCTTATCCCTTCTCCATGCCACTCTTTATTTTAAAGATAAGACCTGATATATGATAATAAACAGAAGGCCACATCACACGTCTCTATATAAATGGGATATCAAAATAAAATAGGCACAAAAATGAAAAGATTCTTTTAAAAGGTCACTCATGATAGAGTTCAAACTGTGCTATTTATTATTCAGGTGACTTTGACCATGTCACTCAATCTCTTGAAGACCATTTTCATTGTGTGTACCTCACTTGATATAGATATTCTTGTGAAGAAGCCTGTGAAAATTTTGGATATAGAATCTTCTTGAAGTCTATAAAATTGTTTTCAAAGAAAAAGTAACGCACATTATGTATTATTATTTACAGTGCTCTTGAACCTCCTGGAAAGCATTCAGCAAATATGGCTTACCCTTACCTCCCCTGTTTTTTCCTCCACTTTCTTCCTCACCCCACATTCCCTCTACCTCTCTCCACCTTAACTACAGTATTTCTATGCAACATAGGATAGAAAAGGTAAACAAAAGAAGTGATAGACACTCTAATTGTAGACATCAATCTGATTTTAATCACCTTATTCTCTTTGTCAGGACCCTGAGTGGTGGGTTCTGGTCTCTATATTAACTGTCAAGGGCAGTTATTTATTTCACACTATGGTAGTCTCTGGCCCAGAAGGATGGTTTTCTCAAATCTGTTCACTCTTATTTGAGACTCTACTCCTGATCTGTGCCTTTGCCACAGATTCTAAACCTGCCAAATGGGTTAACCATATTAAATGTCAGGATTCCTGATATTTGACCTTAGTCTAGACTAGTAATTCATCCTGTTGTCACTCCTATTTTCTTCAGGAGGGGATAGTAAAAATTTTAAAGTTAGTTTTATAGGTAACCTACAGCCAGATTAGAATACTGCTTTCACTTGTTTATGACTAGTGTTCCATGGAGCTGAGACTAATCGACATGATTTCTACAGAGGTGGAAAAGCTCACGTGCTAGACCCTTACAGTGTACACCCATTTACTCATGAGGGACTTAGTGTGGCAGTTAATCTAACAGGTGCTCAAAACAAGAAGGTGTATGTTTGTTTGCACTTTTCTCATTCATCTTCACTTGTTTTATTCTCCTTTTTTAAGGCTACTTTTAAGAAGATTTATGTCTTGCCTGAAGGAGGCTCTACCAACAATTTTAGTTTACCTTTGATTTTTAAAATTACTTGATATAGTCATAAACAAAGTGACTACTTTTCTGTGTCTTATACTTCTATAAGCTTTTGTCTCCCAGTGTTCATACTTTGGTAAATTCGGACTCTACTGTTTACCTGAATAACTAACATTGTCCTTACAGCCACCATCACTTATCCATGCAGTAAGTATAAAAAGTGTGTTCCAGCTTCTCCTCTTATCAAGGAAAATCTCTACCAATGAAGGTCTTTGTGGTGTGGAATTAACAAGGGATCGAACGACTGTCCCCAGAAAACATGAGGACAGTCCAGAATGTACACTCCTAGGGGAAAGCCAAAGGAGGCTAGGGGACAGGATGAGGGTGCTATATGCTCTAAAGATGTATGTAAAACACACATGTTAAAAGTGACAACACCCTACCCACACTTGCTTATACAAGAAAAAGTAATTTATTGTGTCACATACCTCGGAAGAATGCTGAGGACAGTGCCTAATATGAAAGGAACAGCTGAAGGGCCAGAGCCAGCAGATGGGAGCTGGAACTCAGAGGTCATTTTCTTCTCTGCCACTCAAATAATACCTGTTTCTGTCTCCTTCGCTTACTTTCCTGAAAAGACTTTCCTCTTATTCATCAGAAAAAGTGTTTATCAGATTGCATTGAGTCCCCTCCCATAGGTCCACAACAGAAAGATATTCTCTCTCCTAATGTTCATGCAAAAAGATAGATTGGCTTCCGGGGGGGGGGGGGCGGGGGGGAGGCTTTGGTCCCACTTTTAGGGTTGCCATATTTAGCAAACAAAAATATAGGATACCCATTTAAAAGTGAATTTCAGATAAATAACAAATATGAGACTTCTATATAAGTCCACATCGGTACTAATATGTTCCAGTGAATATTTGGCAAGATTTCTACAGAGGTAAAAATATGCCATAGCCAAGAGCCCTTTCATTGTTTATCAAAAATTCAAATTTCAGTGGGGATCCTGTATTTTATCTGGCAACCTTGTATACTTGGGTCAGCTCCCATCACAGAGCAATCACTTTGTACGGGGGATGCGGTCCTGTGCTTGGTCATAACGTCACCCCCACCCCATCCAGTCACCATGAGGGTGAGGTCTGATACTAAGAGAGAATGAGGGAAACATCATCACGTGCAGCCAAAAATAATAACTAGCCCACTCCACAACAGACGTGGCTAAAGGTGGGTGAAGAGCAGCTAAAGATAAATAAGTCAAATCTTTTCACCGTTTGCTTAGGACTTGGCCTAAAATCAGGAGATGCTGATCAAATTTGGTTTTCACTGTTGGTAATCCACATTATTATACATTGCCATTGATTACAAGAGAAAGCCATAGAAAACTCTTTTCTGATGGTTTTAGAAAGCAGAATAATTCCAATGTAATTCGTACATTGATGCAAAAGACAAGTGGTAGAGTGTTCTAAATGACTATGTTTTAACATTGGAGGCATTGCCAGGATGGTAGGCCGTCTTATTTTATGGGTTTCCTGGGATTCAAGAAGCTTCCTTGAGCTATCTAAGTGCTCATTATAAAATAGTAAACAAAAAAACATGTTCGCTCTGGCATCAGGCAGGATGACAGAAATGCAGTCTTATCTGTTTGGCAGCAGCACATTGAATTACATTGACGATGTGTGGCTGTGTCACTTCTTAGGAACTACCATGTTTCCCTGAAAATAAGACCTAGCCAGACAATCAGCTCTAATGCATCTTTTGGAGCAAAAATTAATAGAAGACCCGGTCTTATTTTCCTATAACATGAGACTGGTCAATATAATGTAATATAATATAATTAATATAATATAATATAATATAATATAATATAATACCGGGTCTTACATTAATTTTTGCTCCAAAAGACACATTAGACCTGATTGTGCAGCTAGGTCTTATTTTCGAGGAAACACAGTAATTATTCCCTTCATTTGGAAAGAAAATGTCCCTAAGGACACAGTTTTTTAAATACCACTTTTGGACCAAAGACCTCAGACACAGGTTATCAAATTATGATGATTGGTTGTTGATAGGCTGGCTTCAAACTTCAAAATAAAGCTAACCATGTTAAACATCTATATTCTTTTACAGAGATAATGTAAGTAGATATAGTTATTGAATGACTATGAAATATTCTCATAAAATTTCAAAGCTTAAACGTAACTTCTCAGAAGAGGATCACGTTTTGAAAATCAAAGTTTTCTACACAGAATGAGAAAAGGAATGAAATTTCCTAATTAATATCAATTTAAGTGGAAGCAACCATTCCATGGGTAAATGGTGATTTGTCAAAGATTATTTAAGTCTAACAAACTTTTTTGAACTGACAATGAAACTAACAGACTGTGTGAAAAATGCCTATGCACACATGTGTGAGAGAGATACAACACAGAGACAGAGAGAGAGACTGACTTTACATTGGAGAGAAAAGGCGACAAACTGCTTTCAGTTTGAAAGGTTTCATCATGAAGACAGTTTGGGACATGTAGAGGAAAAGACATGGTAACTGCACCATTCAGGACCAGTTGTGCTTCTCTGACTTCTCCCTCTTTCCCTTCCCAGCTTATCTTCCTTTTCCTTTTACCCTCTAAATTTGAGGCATTTCCAAAACTTCTTTCTTAATACTCTTTCCTCCAGTTAATATCCATAAGTAGAATTATCCCTGTTTTGGCATACAGCCTCTGTGTAAGTCTGGCCAGGTTATGCAGAGCACAACTCTATTGGTCCAATCACACAGTAGTTTCTATACCCTGTAAACCTATCGATTTTTATGTGACAATCTAATATGAATGACCAAGCAGCTACTATGGAAGGCAGTGTGAAGGTTCCTCAAAAAATTAAGAATAGAATTATCATATGACCCAGCAATCCCTCTCCTGGGTATCTACCCAAAAAAATCTGAAAACATTTATCCGTAAAGATATATGTGCTCCAATGTTCATTGCAGCTTTATTTATGATGGCCAAGACATGGAAACAACCAAGGTGTCCTTCGATAGATGAATGGCTAAAGAAGTTGTGGTGTATATACACAATGGAATACCGTTCTTCCATGAGAAATGTGCCACTTGTGACAACACAGATGGATCTTGAGATTATTATGCTAAGCGAAATAAGTCAGACAGAAAGTCAAAAACCATATGATTTCACTGATATGTGGTATATAAAACTGAAAACAACAAAAGAACAAGACAAACAAATGAAGAAACAAAAACTTACAGATACAGACAATAGTTTAGTAGTTACCAGGGGGTAAGGGAGGAGGGGAGTGATAGATGAGGGTAAAAGGGGTCAAATATATGGTGATGGAAGGAGAATTGACTGGGTGATGAATACACAATGTGATTTATAGATGATGTAATACAGAACTGTATACCTAAACTTATGTAACTTTACTAACAATTGTCACCCCAAAAATCTTTCATTAAAACAAAGATTAAAATAAAATATGAATGAAGAAAATCTAGCTCTACCCCTCTTTGTTCTTCTGAGCTCCACTCATGAGCCTCTAGCTGCTTATAAAACAATTCTTTAACCAGAAAGTAAATGTCAATTTTATTTATGCTCTAAGAGAAGAAGGAACTAAAAGCAGAGGTCTTCTTCTACCAAAAGAAAATAAAAATGATCTGAAACCATCCCCATTTGTTAGGTATTTTTAAACAATAAATGTTCTACTATTATTACTTGTACACATTTCCTCTAATACTATAGAAATGTGGTACCAAAAGTGAATCTCAAAGGACTTGGTTATAAGAACACCAGACAGTCACAGCAATAGCGAAGGGCAGCTTAAGCGACAGCACTCTAAACACTAGACTGAAATGATATTGTTTCAGCCTAACAGCAGTACCTGGTTGCTGGGGCAACCTCTATTGGTAAGTGAGGAGAATAGAAAATGTTCAGCTGAGACCATGAAGTGATTGCTCACAACAGATACAGCGGTTTACTGAGCAGGCTGCTTTTGACGACATACTCCAGCTATTACCCAAGGACACTAATGTGAGCTCACAGAGCTAACAGAGCTAACTGACCAACCCATTCAACAAACAGTCTTATGCTTGGCTACCCCTCAGTTCATATGCTTTTCCTAGATTATGACATCAATGTGGATTTGGCAGTTTCCACCTTATACACCTTAACCTACTCCCATTGCCTATTTTCTGGCTACTTCTGCATCCCGACACTCTAAAGCAAAGCACTAATTATACGCATTTCCAGACCTAGAGATATGCATCTGAGGTCCTTCTCAGAATCTTCAAGAGTGACTTCACCTTACTTCTCTGAGGGAGATTACCTCAATGGCTCCAATGTATTTCCCTTTTCAGTTAAGCCCTCTTAAATATCCCAGCTAATTTTCAATAGGATCTTGCCTTCAATGTTTCCAAAGTCAATTGTTTATTTAACACCTCTCTAGTTAATATCAGGAAAAATAAAATCTCCAATAACTTCCCTCAAACAAAGTTATAAAGTAATCCTCATATTGCCATGTCATTCATTGCTCAAAAGTTTCAATGTCATCCCATCATTCACAAGAGAACAAAGTTATTGCAAAGAATTTCTACCATATATCAACACAATTCTTATTTCACTCTACTTTCCTCAAATGACTGAAGTGTGTACTATTTCTCAAATACATTGCTAACATCATATAGATACTTGTTCATTTATTCCCTCCACATGGAATTCCAACTACCTCACCTGTCAAAATTTTACTCTTCATTCAAAAAATGATAGTAATGCCACTTCTTTCATGAAATCTTTTTAGTCTCCCTCAGACAATGGCAATCGCTCTTTTAAATTCTACCAAGTACAATGACAAGACTGCAGGCTCTGAAACTCAGAATAGCAGGGTATGAATCCCATTTTTATCACTTTGCTTTGTATTCTAGAAAAATTTACTTGACCTCCATTTTCTTCATTTTTAAAATTATGATTTTCCTCATTTATAAAACATAAGTAATAATGTTTACATTTCAGGACAATTATAAGAATAAGATAAAACACACAAAGCAAGGCACATAATATGTGCTAAGTAACAGTAACTATTGCTATCACTATGAATTGTATAATCTTCTATACCTTCGCCAGGTAGGTTACAAAAAAGCCCTTGATGTAAGAAATGTCCAAACTTGTAGAACATTTTTATGAGTTTATTTCAGTCAAACTGATGACAATTCCTGGGACGCAAAATCTCAATGGGTTGAGAAAATGCTCCAGAGAATGGCAGTTTTGCAGCTTACTTCATAAATTAGATTCAAATTAGGAGGACACATAAGGAGAGTTATACGAAATCCATTGGTGGTAGATTAAGGGGGTGGGAGAAAGCAAAGTGGGGAAATCTCTGGGGTTGGATAAAAAGTAAAATGGAGAGACACGTACTTGTTTTACATTGGTGGGTACAAGATAGTTAGTAATAAACATTTACAGAACATAGAAATGGTATTCAGGGAACAAGATAACAAAAAGGGGTTCTGTGGTCTCCTGCTCTGGTGAGGTTGCAGCCTGAGGGGTATGGCAAAAAGAGATTACTCTGATGTTCTAAAGGTATCTTATCTTAGATACAAAAAGACAATAGCCATGCTCACTTAAAGTAAAAATCGACCTTTCTCAAGGAAGCTACAAGCCCAAGACATGGCTACCCACCATAACTTTCTTTTAGTTAGGAATATTTATGCTCAGGCCAGCCTATGTGTTTACTTTCAGTCTCTGAGTTTGTAAGACCCACCATGCAGGCCTCTCCTGAGGTTGTCAGGTTTAGTATGTGGCCCCTTTTTTGTGTTTATGCATATGAGTGACATGCATATATGTTTATTTATATGAGTGACATGAGATCATGTATATGCCAGTCAAATTAAGATTTATTTTTCTCTTGCTGTGGAGCTATAACCTGTTATTCCACCTGTCTTAAATGCAAGTAGATGGGCAGCTCTTCCTCCTCCCTCATACATTTGCTCTCTAGTAGTGATATCACATGACAATTATCATTTTATGGTATCTTGGATGTAAAGTGCTTAGTCTTCCCTCAGCTGTTTTACAATTTTTTCCATTCAGTCTTTTTCTATTTCCATCAATAACCACAGCAAAAAAAAAAAAAAAAAAAAAAAAAAAAAAAATCTACTGTCCTTTAAAATGTGCATAGGGAATTTCCAGTCAAGATGGTAGAGTAGGTAAACGCTGTGCTTGCCTCCTCTCATGACCACATGAAATTATAAATAAATGATAGAAAAACCATCATTGAGAATCACCTGAAGTCTAGCTGAACCAAAGCCCAACAGCTAAGGACATACAAAAGAAGCCACCTAGAGACTGGAAGGAGGGGCAGACACACGGAAAGGACTGATCACACATCTGAGTGAGACAACTAAATATTGGGAGGTATATCTCAGCTGCAGAGGTCCCCTTCCAGCCCCATACCACCATGCTCCTCAGACCAGGGATCCAGTGATGGGGAAAGAAGTCTCCATAACTTCTAGCTGTGGATGCCAGCAGAAATTGTGGCTGAGTGAGCCAGAGGGTGGAAAGAGTCCCAAGCATTCCTCTTAAATGACCCATGCATGGACTTACTCACTGATAGACTCACTCGCTCTGAGCTCCAGCACTGAGGCAACAGCTCCAAATGTGCTAGGGACATAAAGGGAGGAACTGAGTTGTCAGGCTTGAGGACAAGGGCTAGAGAGGCACTTTTCTCACAGACAGAGAACCTGGTGGAAGCCTTTTTGTTGTTGTTGTTGTTGAGCCCTCCATTCCCCCAGCATGGAGACACAGGCTGCTGCCATATCTGAGTGTTCATCAACCTGGCTGACACCATTCATCATCCCCACCCTAGTGATTTCCTGAGAGCCCCACACCCCCAATTTGCAGACCACCACAAGCCTCTTCTGGTGACTTTTCCATACAAAAAGCCTATCTTTGCTCATACTATAAAGTTTTCTAAAATCTCTTGAAGATTCAGAAAACCCAGACAAGTAACATCTGGCCTCAGTGTGACACATACCTTGTGCTGAGCAGCCCCAAGCCAGAAACTAGTAGCAGCCAACCTCAGTTTATAGCTTGGCCTCTCTCAGGCAGCTCCAAGCCCAGCATGGTTGACAGCCATCTGATGATCACTTTATGGAACATGCCAAGTGGCCCTAGGCAGGGCACATGCTACTGCTGAACTTAGCCTGGGGGTAGGGCCCCTCCCAGGATGCTTCAGGAGAACCACACCTGGTTGCAGATTTTGAACTAAGCCAGATCACCACTCAGCTGCCTCTGTGGATGACACACTCAAAGAACAGACTCGTCAGGTATCAGAACCCAACTAAAGCAAATCCTGCTCCATAGAGTCATCCCCTGCACAACAGCTCCTCCACTGTGATCACTACCAGTTCTTACAACCAAACAGCACAGGAATCAATCCCTCCTACTGATGTGCAAATAGCAACCAAGGCTCAACTACAATAAGATGGCACACACAACTCACACAAGAAACACACCTGGAGCTCCTAGTTCAGAGGCCCAGGGAGACTGTGTCACTGGGACCCACAGGACACCTACTACATAAGGCCACTCTACTAAGACTTGGAGATATAGCAGCCCTAACTATACATAGAAACAAATACAGGGAGGCAGCCAAAATGGGGAGACAAAGAAACATGTCACAAATGAGAGAAAAGAACAAAGCTCCAGAAAAATAACAAAAACAATTGGAGACAAGCAATCTATCAGATGCAGAGTTCAAAACACTGGTTATAAAGATGCTTAGTGAATGGAGGGGAAGAAAAAATGAACTCAGTGAGAACTTTAACAAAGAGATAGGAAACATAAAAATGGAAATACAAAACATAAAAAAAAAGTCAGACATAAAAAAACATAATAACTGAAATGAAGAATACATTAAAGGTAATCAATAGTTAGATAAAGCAGAGAATCGAATCAGAGATTTAGAAGATAAAGTAGCAGGAAACACTCAATAAGAACAGCAAAGAGACAAAATTCTCCTCAAAAAAATGAGGAGAGTTTAAGGGGCCTCTGGAAGAGCATCAAGCATACCAACATTCACATCCAGAAGGAGAAGAGAGAGAACAAGGAATTGAAAACCTATTTGAAGAAATAGTGGTGGAATACTTCCCTAGCTTGAAGGAAATAGACATACAAGCCTAGGAAGTGCAGGCTAGAAGGCATTGGCACAAAATAGTGAAAGTAATGAAAAGCAAGGAAATACAACCAAGATTACTCTCCTATATGGGAATGTAAATTGGTACAGCCGCTATGGAAAACAGTTTGGAGATTCCTCAAAAACTTAAAAATAAAATTACCATATGACCCAACATTCCTTCTCCTGGGTATCTACCCAAACAATCTGAAGACATTTATCCATAAAAAAATATATATATATATATATATATATATATATATATATATATATATATATATATATATATATATATATTCTAATGGTCATTGTAGCATTATTTATGGTGGCCAAAACATAGAAACAACAAAAGTATTCATTGATAGATGACTGTATAAAAAAGTTGTGGTGTATCAACACAATGGAATACTAGTCTGACATAAGAAAAGATGAAACACTGCCATTTGGGACAACATGGATGGATCTTGAGATTACTATGCTAAGTGAATAAGTCAGACAGAGAAAGTCAAGAACAATATAACTTCACTCATATGTGGGGTATAAAACTGAAGGCAATAAAGGAACAAGACAAGCAAACAAAGAAACAAAAACTCATAGACATAGACAATGATTTAGTGGTTACCAGAGGGAAAGGGGGGATGGAAGATAGTAGAAGAGAGTAAAGGGGTCAAATATATGGTGATGGAAGGAGAACTGACACTGAGTGGTGAACATATAATGTAATATATAGGTGATGTATTATACAATTGTATACTTGAAACCAATGTAGTCTTGTTGACCATTGTCATCCCAATAAATTTTAATTAAAAAAAGAAGTACAAATTGGCTGTTATGAAATAGTCACAGGGATATAAAGTCCAGCATAGAGAATACAGTCAATAATATTGTAATAACTATGTATGGTGTCAGGTGAGTCCTAGATCAGTCAAGGAGGGCAATCAGTTCCTAAGCTATATAAATGTCTAGTCACTAAGCTGTACACCTGAAAATAATGTAAAACAATACTGAATGTCAACTGTAATTGAAATAAATAAGTAAAAATCATCCCTAATATATGTCTACTCTGAATTAATAAAGTTTGACTTAAGAAAAATAGAAAATAAAAAGATTACTCTATCCAGCAAAGCTATGATTTAGAATCGAAGGACAGATAAAGAGCTTCCCAGACAAGAAAAATCTAAAGGAGTTCATCACCACCAACCCAGAATTATAAGGAATCTTAGAGGGACCTCTTTAAGATGAACAACAAAAACAAAAACAACACTATGAATAAAATGGCAACAACTACATATCTATAATATTAACAATTATTTTCAATGTAAATGGATTAAATGCTCCAATCAAAAGACATAAGTAGCTGAATGGATAACAAAACAAGACCTTTACATATGCTGCCCACAAGAGACTCCAGACTGAAAGACACACAGACTGAAAGTAAAGGTATGGAAAAAGATATATGAGTATCACGAAAATGGAAACAACAACAACAAAAAATCTGGGGTAGCTATACTTAATACCAGACAAAATAGACTTTAAAACAAAATCTATAACAAAAAAAAAAAAGACGGACTCAGTAATCCCAATACTGGGTATTTATGCAAAGAAACCCAAACTCTACTCCAGGAGGATGTGTGCATCCATATGTTCATTGGAGCGTTGTTTACAATGGCCAAGATGTGGAGGCAGCCTGGGTGTCCATCAATGGATGAACAGATAAAGAGGTGGTACATATATACAGTGAAATATTACACAGCCACAAAAAAAGAAATTTTGCCATCTGCAATGACATGGATGGACCTAGAGGCTATTGTGCTGAGTGGAGTAAGTCAGACAGAGAAAGACAAATGTCATATGATTTCACTTATATGTAGAATCTAAAGAACAAAATAAACGAACAAATCAGAAAGAAACTCAGAGATACAGAAAACATTTTGATGGTTGCCAGCTGAGGAGGGGGGTAGCATAAGGAACACAGTCAATAATATTGTAATAACTATGTATGTTTTCAGATGGGTACTAAATTTATTGGAGTGATCTCCTCATAAGTTATATAAATGTCTAAGCACTGAGTCGTACACCTGAAACTAATATGTCAACTGTAATTGAAAAATAAAACAATTGTTAAAAAAGATTTACATAGAATTTGGCTTTGTAGGTTAGTACACACCAGCTACATATGATTATGAAAATCCTACTCTCTCCCTGTAACTCCAGGATTTTTCACAGGGTGGGGGTGAAGTATGTGTTTGAGGGAACGGGTATTGAGGTCAGATCAGAACAGGGATACATTTCCCTCATCACTCATGTTCCCATGGTGCTGCTTTTATGAAGTTCTCCATCTTAATACTTCCTATCAGCTCTCTTTTCCCTGGAACTCACTAACCTAGAAAACATAGATCTCTTTCTTTAGTCCTTCTGTGACACCATCTCACCTTCTTCTTCCTCCTCCCACCCCAGATATACCTCACATGAGACTTTGTGAATGTAGCAGAGTTCACTGACATTTGTAGCAATCGAAGAGGTTTACATCACAAAATGCAAGTGTATTATTAGGTTGGTGCACAAGTAATTGCAGTTTTTGCAATTTTTTTTTAACCTTTTAAACCACAATTACTTTTGTACCAACCTAATCATTTGCTAGGATTGCCTTCACAAAATACTACTGCCTGAATGACTTAAAGAGAAACTTATTTTCTCACATTTCTGGAGTTAGTACTCCAAGATCAAGGTGTCAGTAGGTTTGGTTTCTTGTGAGGCCTTTTTCCTTGGTTTGCAGGTGATACCTTCTTGCTATGTCCTCACATGGCCTCCCTGAAGTCTCTTTGTATGTCCAAATTTTCTCTTTCTGTAAGGACACACATTAGAATAGGAGACACCCTAATGGTCTCATTTTAACTTTATCATCTCTTTTAAGGCCCTATCTCCAAATATAGTCACATTCTATGATTCTGGGTGTTAGGGCTTCATCCCATGAATATTGAGGGGAGACAACTCAATCCACAACAAAAGTAACTTGAAGTTCAGTATCAGGTATCTTGGTTCCTATAAAAGTTCCTTAGTACTCTGGCACCAGAAATTTCTCCCAGTCCAGTTTTCTTCAGAAGTTCCAACTCTTCTATGTAGAAATTCTAATGCAGGTTGATAATGTTTTGTCTTGTTTTGCACCACACAGGTATATGGAAGTAGAGTTAAAACTGAAGCTTATCCTTTTCAAAATATATTGATTCCAGGACCTCTCTGCTGATACTCAACCAACCCAAATAAAAGGCTCCACCAGATTTATTAAGTACCAAGAACTTTTTGATTGTTAGTTGTTTGCACACAGCAGAGGCTGACACTGAGATGAAGCTGTACTCCGTGTGGGATTCACACTGCCTGGGCATATCTGATTGGCTGGTTGTATGAGGGCTTGAGCTGAATGCCTGTATAAGAAGGCACACTTCATTTATGTATCAGTCAGAGGTCAGTGAGGAAACAGGAAACACTCTTGGTATTTTAAACACAGGGAACTTAATATAGGGATGGGATTACAATGGTAATGAAAGAGATGAGAAGTCAAGCAGGGCTTGACTTCAAGCAGAAGTCAAGATGAGGTAACTGAATTATTAGAAAGAGCAGAAAGCCACCTCAAGGGCTGGAGGCATGCAGTAGGGAGGTAGTACTACCAAAAATTAGAAGCTTGGGACACCCAGGGCAAGCTAGAACCACAGCAGGGCTTTCCTTGTAGGAGCTGGGTCTACAAAGGAAGAGCTGTTCAAAAAGAACTTGCTACCCTGAAGACACAGCCACTTCTTAAACTTCTGCCTAAGGCAGAAACATTTAAGAAATGTCTTGGCTTCTGTACTCCTCCAACCTGCCAGTACTCCACCAGTGCCTCCCATAGGCTACATGTACCTAGAAGCCTGAAAACATAATATCAGCAACATAGAGCAAATACAGACTAGATAGGACACATAATAGAGCAGTACCTGGATCTTAGTGCAAACAGGCAATGACCAGAACTGTATTTAAGAAGGACTGACAGAGAAGAGTAAATCTGTCTCACTGAAGATATCCTAAGGTATAATAAAAGGATTATTGCCTGAATTTTTCAAATGCTGGGGAGACTTCAAAAACACAATTAAAGGAAGTTTTTATACCAAAAACTCTACCTGCTATTGGGGAATGTAGTTAGCAGAATAATGGCACTCCAAGATGTCTATGTCCTAATCTTTGGAATCTGTGAGTTTGCCAAAAGGGACTTTTCAGATATGATTAAGATTGAGGATCATGAGATGGGGAGGTGATGCTAGATTATCCAGCTGGGCCAGATCTAATTAATTACATGGTTCCTTAAAAGTGAAGAACATTTTCTTGTTGTAGTCATAGGGGAATGTGACTATAAAAGCGTGGTCAGAGATGCAGTGTTGCTGGCTTTGGAGATGGAGGAAGGGGGTCACATGTCAAGGAATGTGGGTGACTTCTAGATGCCAGAAAACACAAGGAAACAGATTCTTCCCTAAAGTCTTGAGAAAGGAACATGGTCTTGACAACACCTTGAGCCCAATAAGACCTGCGTCAGATTTCTAATTTTCCAAAACTTTAAGATAATAACTTTCTCTTATTATAAAGGCACTAAGTATGTTACAGCAGCAATAGAAATGGATATAGGGAACAAGCTGTGCTTGACATCAGTAAGAAAGTTGAAATGAAAGAGGGTCTAGGAGGAAAAGGAGCATTATCCTGGCCTTTGCGTGGAAAGTAAGGTGGCTTTGTTGCATTGTGGTCTCCAAAGAAGTCAGCACCAGCACAGTGATCACCATACAGAGTGCTAGCAGTTTCTGATGAAAGATAGAGGAGCCCAGGGGAATGTACCTTTGTGGCCAGCACTCACAGAGATCTTGAGGCAGCTTTGAACGCAGAAGAGGTCTCAGCAGGAAGCACCATTAGAACCCCACCTCGTGCCAAAGGACTTGGTGAGTTCCAGGGGATGATGGACAGAACTCCTTCACAGACACGCATGGAATTCACAGTGCAGAATTTTGATAACACTCTTCTATTCCTTTATTCTTAATCCTCCCAACACATCTCAATTTGGCATAGTATCTGGAAAAGTTTTGAATGGAAGTCCTAGGTAATAAACTGTGACACAGCTTTGAATTCAAAACACAATTTTGAACAATTAAGAGATATCTGGAGAGATAAATTAGTTGCTAGCAAAAATGGATAAAGACATCCATTATAATAATTACCAATTATTTTTCTGCACACCTATATCTCAGAAATAAATTAGAGGCATAATAGTCTGCTTTTGGCAGAATGTAGTCTGCAGGCTTTATTTAAGTCTGTCCTAAGACTGGTTTGTGATTTTATCCTAAAAAACAAAATCAAACACATTACTCAATTCTTAAAAATTATCCTGCAAAAATATGATTTTAAATCTAAATATTATCTTACTATCTTTAAATAATTGCATTCCTAAGGAATATATATTCTACCCTCTCCAAAACACTCCCTAACCCAAACCTGACACTCACTTTTTCCCTGTATCTTCCCTTATGTTGCGGGGCAAAATAAATTGGTTAGGTAGTAGAAGAGAAGATGGATAAACAGTACTTGAATCTTTTAGAATACTTAGTGCCACTGGGAATGAGCTAAGCATAAGAGCAGTATGGTCGCTTTACCTCAAGTGAAATATTTTTTAAACTAAAATGTTTGATAGTCAAAGTAATAAACCAAATCAATTTTCCAATCCAGAGCTTTAGAATGTTTTTATCCATGATGGAATTATACTCTTTAGACCTATTTTCTCTCTGGGATGTCAATTTGGTAATGCCACTCTGATTTTTAGCAACCAAAATATCAAAACAAACCTGGGTAACTATTTTATAGAACACATGAACCCCAGAGTTAAGTGCTATCCATTTTTCTACCCTTTTACTCATCTTTTACTAATGGCCATCCACTTAATAGCCATCTTTGATTAGCTCTAAACAATGGTAGTACTTCCTACTTGCAGTAATTACACTGACAGTTGTATGTTAACAATATACTCTATGTTAATTACATCTGCTCCCCAGAGGGTGATAGCTTTTTTGAATCTTGACTATAATGCCCTTTGCTAGTAATAGGATTTGGGGATAATCACCACCCCAAAAAAGGGTAAAAACTGGATGGTTTTCAGAATGCTAAGATATTTATGATATTTAGTGTTGGTTGCAATGCTTGGTTGAAAAGCATGAAAGCTATGATTTGTTAGGTTTAGTCAAACATATAATTTTGGAGACAAAACAAGATTTTAAAATATTTTCATTAATTTTTTAAAACGTAAAAGCAATACATGGCTTTTGTATTGACCCAAGAAATATGTATGGAATAAAAAATTTAAACCAAGGCAAGGATGCTCACCCTCTCAAGTATTATTTAAACTTATTCTCAAAGTCCTAGTCAATTAAATTAGCAAAGGTAATGAGATTAAGAAAAGAGGGAAATGATTATTGTTTAATGGTGATAGGATTTACATATGTAGAAAACAGAGAATGAACAACAATATTGGAAATAAAAGGAATTTAGTATAGCAACTGGTTACAACATTCATACAAAACATCAGTAACATCAAATATGCAAAGAATTTGTTAGAAAATACTTGAAAAGAAAAGTACACCTTTATGATAGCAATAAATAGACGGGGATATATTTAACAAATGTGCTGATCCCATGGAAAACTACTATAAAAATAAACTAGGGGAAATGAAGAAGAAAAAATAAAGCAAGATAGAGCATATTCTTGGATAGAGATGCTCAGTATTGTGAGATATGAGTTCTCCATAACGTATTCAATATAGTTTATACAATCCCAGTTAAAATAGCAAAGGGATGTTTTAAACTAGACAACCTTGATGACTTCACAGATGATACTGATGACTCAGCATTCTCATGCACCATAGGAGTGCCTTTCTAGAAAGCAGTTTGGCAGTAATTATTAATATTAAATGGTTATATTATATGATCTAGTAATTCATCTACTAAAAATTAACCCTATGTATATCCTAACAGAATTCCAACCTAAAAATAGTCATCAAAGCCTTGTTTACAATAGTTAAAAACATGAAAACAAAATGCACCGATAGGGCTCTGAGTAAATCTACATTTCTGTGTAAGTGAACTCTTAATGATTAAGTTTAGATAAAACAATATTGGTAAAAGGACAGGAGTTAAAAAACATGTTGTTTTTTTCTGGATTTGATGTTTTCTACTGTTATGATGATTTTTTATTACCATGTGCATGTAAAAGCGTATTGGCTAGGGTTACCACTATGGCAGACAATGGGCCATTTTAAAATTTCTTTTTTTCTTGATTTATTCATTCATTATTGAACAGCTACTCACTATATTACACTCTTCAGACATTGGTGTACTCCATCCGGACTTTTCTATGCATTCATACTTGTGATAAAGACACAGAAAATAAAGATGGTACAGACACAATCACATTAGACAAACATTTGTATAAGCAGACTTTTAACATCATTCAATAATACTGTACATGTTAATCTGCTGCTTCCCTCTATTTCCTAAAAATATATAAAGTACTTGGAGATCTGTTTATTTCAGTACAAAAAAAAAATGTTTTTGACTGTTGCACACTCTTCTCTAGTATAATTGGATTATTTATAACCATTTCTGTCTTCATATGTATTTGAATTGTATTAAATATTACATGATCACAAATATAACTGCAACAAATAACTCTACATATACATAATAGAAGTGAAATAATCCTTTTAAAGTATACTTGCTTTTGAAATTTTGATACCATCAATCTGCCCATCAAAAAGTAGTTCCAATTAACACTAAGAGATAATGAAAATGTCTACTTTGCCACACTCCCGCTAATTCCATATATTAAACTTAGTCCATTAGATGGGTTAAAAACATATTTCATTACTCAATAGATTGAGACTTACAATAGTTATTTGGGGCCATTCATATTTTTCATTGTCTGAATTTGCTGCTCATATCCTTTTTCAATTTTTCTACTGGTTGTCTTTCTTGCTGACTTAAAGGTATTCCTTATATAGTATGCATGTTACTCCTTTGTTAAATGTTTACAAAAACTTGGCCTAGATTTTTCAATTTCCTTTTAATTTTTTTATAGAGTTTTTATTATTATCATTATTATTATTAGGTTTTTTTTAGTCATCAGTTTTATCTGGTTACATTTGTAAAGACTTTCTTCTATGGCTTTTTGAGTTTTACACCTTTTTTTATTATTATTGGGGAAGGGGAACAGGACTTTATTAGGGAACAGTGTGTACTTCCAGACCTTTTTTCCCAAGTCAAGTTATTGTCCTTTCAATCTTAGTTGCGGAGGGTGCAGCTCAGCTCCAGGTCCAGTTGCCATTGCTAGTTGCAGGGGGCAGAGCCCACCATCCCTTGCGGGAGTCGAACATGCAACCTTGTGGTTGAGAGGATGCACTCCAACCAACTGAGCAATCCAGGAGCTCAGCGGCAGCTCAGCTCAAGGTGCCATGTTCAATCTTAGTTGCAGGGGGCGCTGCCCACCATCCCTTGAGGGACTTGAGGAGTTGAACTGGCAACCTTGTGGTTGAGAGCCCAGTGGCCCATGTGGTAATCGAACCGGCAGACTTCGGAGTTAGGAGCATGGAGTTCTAACCGCCTGAGCCACTCGGCTGGTCCTATGTCTCTTTTTAAGAAGGCCTTTCTTGTTAAAAATTTATAAAAGTATGCATCAGTACTTTTTCTATCACTTTCATAATTTTTAAGTGTTTGATGTTTAATATCTCTAGAATTTTTTGGGATATGGTGAGGAAGATTTTAGCTTTATTTATATTGTTGAATAAATGGATTGTCAGATACATTAACTAAACAGTTTATTTTCCCACTGGTATGCAATACATCCTTTTTTAATTTAAATTCATACATGCTCTGGAATTACTGCTCTACTTCTTAAATTACATGTTCGTTCTGGCCCTATCAACACTGTTAATAATCTTTGCTTTAACATGCAGCATCAAAATTTCCCCATTAACCCCCCCCACCACCAAAGTTATCTCTTCTTGTGCATTTACTCTTCCAGATGAGCTTAGAATCAGTTTGTCATTTTCTATTTTAAAAATATCCGTAAGGCCGGTTGAAGGATTCAGGACTCTATTCCAACATGGCCCAAGACAACTCTCCAAACAAGACCACAGCCAGGAATCATAGACAAAGCCTCACCAAATTCATTGAAGACCAGTTGAAAATCCTCAGCAAAGCATTCAAGCAAACACCTTACACAGGTTATGCTACCAAACAAAGTTTGCTTTAGAAATCAATACTAATGAGTCTAGAATCCAGATTTGGTTTCAGAATCGAAGAGCGTCGCACCAAGTTTAGAAAAGATTAGAACCTGAGGACTTACGAGCAAGGACCAAGACCAAGATCACCTTGAAGAAAAGATTCATAGTAGAGAAGATAGATGATGTTGTACCAGCTACACCTCCTCCGAATTACAAATCTCATCTCAGCATTTATGAACAAACCTTGTCCTGGGATTGATTCCAGAGAGCAACTTGCTAAAGAAATTGGAGTTCCAGAGTCAAGAGTCCAAATTTGGTTTCAAAATCGAAGATCTAGATTCCGTGTCCAGAGAAAAAGAGAACATGATGAGCTCTTAGAACAGAAACAAGACCAGGAACAAAATGTCTAAGACGAGGGAGTTCAAGATACAGAAACTACATCAAATGGCACCAATCTCATTAGCAGCTGTCTTATTTCTCTGAAGCCAGAACAAGATTGACCAAGAGATAAATTCAATGTATTTGATGTCATCAGCCTGGGCTACAAATCTCTGTCTTTCTGGGAACCTACCCTTATAAATATACCTTCAGCTTCTCAAGAAGCTGAGCCTTCTGTAGATGGTAAACAACTTTAGGAGGCAGACAAATACAAGGTACCACACAACTCTACCAACAGGATCCTGGCTCCACAGTTCAGCAGATGTCCAGGAAAATGAAAATAAATTTATTCATATTATTTTTAAAAATCCATTCAAATCTTGATCGAAATTGTATATATTTTATAGATGCATTGCATAAGTAGTAGATATTTTACCAAAAAAGTCTTCACATTCAGGAACATGGGACATCTCAACATTTATTCAGGACTAATTTAATATCTTACTATAAAGTTTTAAAGCTTTATGGTTTTGTTTTGTTTTGTTTTATTCGGGTAATTGTATGTTTCTATGAGTTCTGACAATTAAGTCTGTGAACTTGTTGCAATGATGTTGCTAACCTTTTTTGATATCAGAGGGATTATTCATTATGCATTTGGACCAACTAGACAAACAGTTAACCAAGTTTACTATTTGGAAGTGCTGAAAAGATTGCATGAAAAAGTTAGAGGACCTAAACTTTTCTCCAGCAATCCATGGTTCTTGTATCACAACAATGCTCACACGGCACTGTCTATGAGGGAGATTTTTTTTTAACTGGGGAATGTTGGGGAACAGTGTGTTTTTCCAGGGTCCATCAGCTTCAAGTCAAGTCATTGTCCTTCAGTCTAGTTGTGGAGGGCACAGTTCAGCTCCACGTCCAGTCGGCATTTTCAAACTTTAGTTGCAGGAGGTGCAGTCCACCATCCCATGTGGGAATCAAACTGGCAGCCTGTTGTTCAGAACTCACACTCCAACCAACTGAGCCATCTGGCCACCCCTGTGAGGAAGTTTTGAGCCAGTAAACAAAGAACTGTATTAGCACATCCTCTCTACTCACCTGATCTGGCACACAACTTCTTTCTTTACACAATGATACAGGGAATACTGAAAGGAAGACATTTTGATGCCATTCAGGACATCAAGGGTAATACAACGAAAGCTCTGATGGCCATTCCAGAAAAAGAGTTCCAAAATTGCTTTGAAGGGTGGACTAAACACTGGCATCTGTGCATACTTCCCAAGAGGAGTACTTCGAAGGTGACCGTAGTGATATTCAGCAATGAGGTATGTAGCACTTTTTCTGGGATGAGTTCACAAACTTAACTGTTGGACCTCATGTACATATGTGTGTATGATATTTTTCCCAATGTATTTTTATTTTCTAGTGCATCAGGAAACACATTTTTCTCCATTTGAATTTGAGTCACTCTGCTTATCTCTTATTCCAATATATACCTAGTTAACTATTTGGTATTTTCCAGATAGTTTTTCATATAGTTCCCAAAACAGTGAGATATTTTTTTCTTATTCTCTAATACATAGAATTCATTCTATTTACAAGCTGTATTTCATTCAATAAAACTATCTATAAAGTTTATCTACAGTGCTTCTGAAGGTGCATCTTCTTTTGTTATTTCCTATCTTAGTTAAAATACTTTAAATATTTTCAATGTTTTTGGTTTTGATAGGTTTTCTATAGTTTTAAGATCTCCCTTATAGGTAAGGGGAGTGGGGGGAGGGAGATGAGGGTAAGGGGGATCAAATATATGATGATGGACGGAGAACTGACTCTGGGTGGTGAACACACAATGGGATTTATAGTTGATGTAATACAGAATTGTACACCTGAAATTATGTAATTTCATTAACAATTGTCACCCCAATAAATAAATTTAAATAAAAAAAAGATCTCCCTTATATCCTAAGGTAAAGGAAATTTCCTATTTTTATAGCTTATTTAGCATTGTTATCAGAAACTTTTTTTATTTTTAATACATTAAGCAGTTCATTCCAGTACCTAATGATTAAAAATGATTGTATTCTTGTGATAAAATTCTCTTTACTACAAAGCTGAAAACAATCAGGGTTCTGCTTAGAGTAGTTGCATCCCTTTTAATAATTTTTAATAATTTTTAATAATTTTCTAAATTTTCCTTTCTTTCAGTTTATTGCATTTTAAAGTTTTATTTCATGTGTGTGCATCCCGATAAAGTTTGGACTTAGACATGAACTGTTTCAAAAGGTGTCATCTCTGCTCCAGTTCTCCATGTTTTCTCTTCCCTGATAGCAGTGAACATGGAGGCACTAGGCTGAAATAATTGAGGGACAAAATATGAGCAGCTTTACTGACTAATTCTCCACATCAAGAAGAGCTGCCTAAAACTCTTACCTATGCCCACATGAGATTTAATTTGACAAGTATAATACATTTTCTATCTTAAACCACTGGTATTTTGGAATGTTTATCACTGCCTCATCCTGAATAATACAGTAGCTTTCCATCCATTTAATGCTCAGGAATATTTTAAATAATGTATTTAAAGATTTGGTAAAATCATTGTAAAATCTTTGGGCCTGATGCCTTTTTAAAGGTTTCCATTTTTCATTACTATCCAGGGTCTGCCTCTCCTTGATTTAAGATACAATATCTTAGAAAACATCTGTACTCTTGATTTCATGACTCAGTTTCCAAACTTATTGGTATAACATCACACAGTCTTCAAAGTTTCAAATCTCCATCTGTATTTATACCTTATTTCTTACAACTAATGTTTATTCATGCTTTCTTTTTAAAAAAGATTTTAATTAAAACATAGCAAACATAAAATATTATATTAGTTTCAGGTGTACATCATAGTTGTTCAACATTTATATAGCTAAGCAAGTGATCACCAGGATAAGTCCAGCAATCTGACACTGTACCACGCTATCACAATATTACTGACTATATTCCCTATGCTGTACATTACATCCCCATGACTTACTGTTTTATACCTGGAAATTTGGACCTCCTATGCCCCTTCACTTTTCCTCCTCTTTAATTTTTCAATTACAGTTGACATTCAATCAATATTATTTTATATTAATTTCAGGTGTACAGTATAGTAGTTAGACATTTATATAATTTAAGAAGTGATCCCCCTGACTAGTCTAGTACCTGTCTGGCACTATACATAGTTATTACCATACTATTGACTATATTCCCTATGCTTTACTTTACACCCCCATGACTATTTTGTAACTACCAATTTGTATTTCTTAATCCCTTCACCTCTTTTGCCCTGTCCCCAAATCCCCACCTATCTATCATCTAAATAATTTAGTACCCCTCTGACACCATACATACTTATTACAATACTACTGACTATATCCTTATGCTATACACTCCATCCCCATGACTACTGAATCCTAATTTTTTTGATTCTATGCCCTTTTTGCTGTTCTGATTGGGTGTTTTCTGCTACCTGAATCACTGATTCAGTCCTCTGCTTCATCTAATCTACTGTTGATTCCCTCTAATGTATTCTTCATTTCAGTTATTGTAGTCTTTATTTCTGAATGGTTTTTTTTTATGTTTTTTTATCTCCATTTTCACGCCTATCTCTTAGTTGAAGTTCTCCCTGAAATCACTGAGCACCTTTCTAACCAATGTTTTGAACTCTGCATCTGGAAGATTGCTTCTCCATTTTGTTTAGTTCTTTTGCTGGAGCGTTGTTCTGTTCTTTCATTTGGGACATGTTTCTCTGTCCTCCCATTTGGCTGCTTCCTGTGTTTGTTTCTATGTATTAGGTAGAGCTGCTATGTCTCTCAGTCTTAGTAGAGTGGCCTTATGTAGTAGGTGTCCTGTGAGTCCTAGTGACACAGTCTCCCTGACCACGTGAACTGGGTTCTCCTGGTGTGGATTTGTGTGTGCCCTTCTGTTGTAGTTAAGTCTTGCTCGCTATTTGAATGTCAATGGGATGGATTCATCCTTGGACTCATTGTTTTTAAGGACTGTCTGTGACTACAGTGAAGGAGCTGTTGTACAGGAGCTGAACCTACAGAGCAGGGTTCACTTTAGCAGGGCTCTGTTGTCTGCCCTTTGGGTGTGTTGTCCTCGGAGATGGCTAGGTCCAAAGCTGGACACCAGGCTGCCAGTCCTAGGGCATCCTAAGTGTGACCCCATCTTAGGCCAGGTTCAGTCACAGCCTCTGTCCTGCTAAGGGCCACCTGGAATGAACTACAAAGCAATTTGTAGATGACTGCTACTTGTGTTGAGCTTGGAGGTGCCTGGGAGAGGCTAAGCCACAAACTGAGGCTGCCTGCTTCTAATGCTGGGCTTGGGGCTGCTTAGCAAGTGCTACAGGGCATGCCAAGGTGAGATGCTGCTTATTTGGGTTTGGGGACTTTTCAGAGATTTTTAGGAAAGTCTGCAGCATGAGACAAGACAGGCCATTTGTATGAAAAAGTCCCTGGAATTGGCTTGGGTGTGTCCACAAGTTGTGTAGGGTGGACAAATGATGTTAGCCAAGTTAATGGAGATTCAGATATAGTGGCTACCTGCATCTGCATGCAGAGAGGGCAGAGGGCTCAATAAAGAAAGAATAGGTTCTGCCAGCATTTAGTTCTGAGAGAATGCTACCTCTCCAGCCTTCGTCCTTAGCCATATAACTCAGTTTCTCCCTGTATGTCCCTGGCACCTTTTGAGCTGCTGTGCAGCACTGGAGCTCAGATGAGTGAGTCCATCAGCAAGTAAGTCTGTGCCTGGGTTTTTAAGAGCAGCATCTGAGACCTCAGCCACCCTTCATCTTACTCAGCCTATTCATGCTTTCGTTTCTCTAGTTGATCTCTCCTTTATCTTCCTTAGAGCTTTTTCTCTTTTCCTATAAGGCATAGGTTTGTATGGCTAGTTGTTTTGTGTGTGTGTTTCAATTGAAAGCATAGTTTATAAGATTATGAATTTTCTCAGCAAATTGTGTTAACTAGGCTTTTAGTGATTTTACCCCTGCTATTTTTTAAAAGTTTGTAACAATACACTGTAGCATTCCCTTTAATCTACTTAGATAAATGCATTTTTAAATAATTTCCAAAATTTTTCAGGAATTTATTTTGAATATAAAGTGAATGTATTTATTTTGAATATACTTTTCTGCTTAACTGCTATTTTTATTTCTTGTGTTAGAAATCTGTCTCATTTAATTTTTCTTATATAGAATGAGTAGAGATTATCTCTGTAGTATAATAACAAGCTCAATTTTTATAAATGATTCATGGATATCTGAAAAGAATGTGTACCTTCTGTTTATTGGTACAAAGTTACCTATTATATTGAATGCAGAAGCTGTGTTATTCAAACAATTTCTAGAACCTTAATTCTTATTTCCATCATCTATAAGTTTCTAAGTCTCATTAAATTGATAGATGTCTTTATTTCTCTGACTACATTTTGCTTTATATCTCTTAACAGTATGATAATGAGACCATAAAGGTTAATAAAAATGAAAACTTTCTGATTCATTAAGTTTTTCTCAATAGAAAACATCAATTTTTCTCATGTAATCATTAGACCTAAAATCTACTTTTTAAATATTTGATCAGCTTTCTTTTTGTTAGTATGTACTAGGTATAGTTTTGTTTCAACTCATTGCATGGGATATAGCACTGCACTTTTTGGTGTATCTTCTGTAAAAAAGAATTTTAGATTTTTTTTCATTTTTAATGCCATCTGTTTCTGTGATTAATGCCATAATTTGATCACTATCATTTTGATAGTCAAGTGCTTATATTCATGGTATTTTTACACTCAGAGAAAGAACTACGATCATATATATCATTGAAACTTTGCCATTTAAAAGTAAACCTTTGAAAATTATAAGACACTGAGGAAAGAAATCAAAGAAGATACAAATAAATGGAAACACATACCATGTTCATGAATTGGAAGAATATAGCAAAAATGTCAATACTACCTAAGGCAATATATAGATTCAATGCAATTCCTATCAAATTACCGATGACATTTTTCTCAGAAACAGAACATATAATCCTAAAATTTATATGGAACCATAAAAACCCTGAATAGCCATGGCAATCTTGAGAAATGAGAACAAAGTGGGAGGTATCATAATACCTGACATCAAATCATAATACAAGACTACAATAATCAAAACAGTATGTTACTGGCATAAAAAGACACATAGATCAATGGAACAGAATAGAGAGCCCAGAAATAAATCTATTCATATATGGTCATTTAATCTATGACAATGGAAACAAGAATTTACATTCAGGCAAAGACAGTCTATTTTTATAAATGGTGCTGGGAAAACTGGACTGACACGTGCTAAAAAATTAAACTGGACTACCTCCTTACACCATATACGAGAACAAATTCAAAATTGACTAAAGACTTAAATGTAAGACCCGAAACCATAAAACTCCTAGAAGAAAATACAGGGAATAAATTTGAATACGTTACCCTGAGTAATATTTTTACTGATATATCCCCTTGGGCAAGGGAAGTAAAAGAAAAAATAAACATCTGAGCTTATCTCAAAAGTAAAAGTTTTTTTCACAGCAAAGGAAACCATCAATAAAACAAAAAGGAATCCTACTGAATAGGAGAAGATATTTGTCAATGATACATCTGATAAGGGGTTAATATCCAAAATTTATAAAACCCTCATTCAACTCAACACCAAAAAAACAAACAACCCAATTAAAAAATGGGCAGAGGACATGAAGAGACATTTCTTTAAAGAGGACGTACAGATGGCCAACAGACATATGAAAAAATACTCAACCTCACTCATCATTACAGAAATGCAAATAAAAACCACAATGAGATACCACCTCACTCCAGTCTGAATGTCTATCACCAATAAATCAACAAACAACAAGTGCTGGTGAGGCTGTGGAGAAGAGGGAACCCTGTTGCAGTGTTGGTGGGATTGCAGATTGGTGCAGTACAATGGAAATTGGTATGGAGGTTTCTCAAAAAACTGGATATGGAACTACCTTATGATCCAGCAATTCCATTCTTAGATATCTATCCAGAGAAATCCAAGACACTAATTTGAAAAAATATATGCACCCCTATGTTTATTGCAGCAATCTTTACAACAGCCAAGACTTGGAAACAATTGAAATGCCCAACGGTAGATGACTGGATTAAGAAACTGTGGTATATTTATATAATGGAGTATTACTCAGCTATAAAAAATAATGAAATCTTACCACTTGCAACTATATGGATGGACCTAGAGGACATTATGCGAAGTGAAATAAGTGTCAGAGGAAGACAAATAAATACCATATGCTCTCACTTATATGTGGAATCTGAAGAACTGAATAACTGAGCAAAGTAAACAGAAATAGTCTCAGAGATATAGAGGAAAAACTGATGGTTGCTAGATGGGAGAGGGGTGGGGAAGAGGGAGAAGGGGTAACTACAATAAATAAATTGGTAATTACAATATTGCCACGGGGATATGAAAGACAGTTTGGGGGATATAATCAATAATGTTGTTGAAGATTTCATAGGGTGTCAGATGAGCACATGTCTTATTAGGGAGACAGCTTCATGGATTGTGTAAATGCTTGACCACTGCACTGTACACCTGAAACTGAAGCTGAATAATACTGTATGTCAACTATAATTTAATATATAGTCATAGGATATGGAGTACAGCATAGGGAATAGAGTCAATGGAATTATAATAGATATATACGATGTCAGAGGGGCAATAGATTGGGGGAGGGAGGTTATCACTTTGGGAGGGGTGAAATGCTTGATTATTACATTGTTTTGTACACCTGAAACTAATAATAAAATAAATAATTAATTAAATAAAAGTAAATCTTTAAGATGATAATGTTTAACATAAGAGGGATTCTTTCTTAATTTTATTTCTAACTTTCTGAGTGATACTTGATTTCTACTCTTTTTTTGTAATGCATGCCTTTTTCTTCTATTTCTTTTTTATGTTGTAGGACCATGTCTCCAAATCACTTTTTTATTCCATAAATCATGTGTGAATGATGAACATTTGGAATTCTTAACTCTGAAAAAATGAATATTTATCCTCACACTGGCGTATAGTTTGACTAGATAGAGAATTCTATGTTAAGAGATCATTTATCACTTTGAAGTTATTTTTCAATGCCTTCTAGCAGCTAGGGTTGTAAGTGGGAATTGTGATGCCACCCATATTCTTCATGTTTTCCAGGTGTAGTTGTCTACTCTTGCAAGTTACAGAATAATTAACTCAAATAGTACAAAAAAACAAAAAAACCCTATTTTCTCACTATAAACGCTAGGCTACTGGCAGGATAGTACCAGTGTGGATTAATTCACAGTTTTGCCAAAGACCCAACTATTTTCCTATTTTCTTAATGCTATCTTAAGTGCATTGGCCAAATGTCTTTATAGGCAAGACATGGCTACCATAATTCCAGGAATCATGTGCACCCTTGAGAACTCTTATAGGAGAGGTGGGACTGACATTTTTCTTTCTTTCTTTCTTTATCCAAGAAGGCAAACCTTTCTTCCAGAGACAAACTTCTTCACATCCCATGAACCAGACTGCATTACATCTCCAAGTCTGAACTGTTCCTTGCACAAGGAATAAAAGTATCACAATTGTCCCTTTGGGAAAGAGATCTACCTTCCCTAACGAGGTACAGAGCCTACCTGTCACCTGATAAAAGCAGGTTATTCTGGGGAAAACAAATGTGGGGGAATGGATTACTGGCAGGCAACACTATCTGTTGAATTAGTAACTTTTTTGTTTTTCTTTCTGGAACATTTCAGAATGTTTATCTTTGTCTTTAGAGCCCATAAATTTCACCAGGATTTGTCTAGGTGTTTATTTTTATTTTCAAGCTTTGTATACAGTGAGCTTTTACAAACTGAAGACTTGAGTCTTTCTACAACTCAGGGAAATTTTCTTCTGAACTTCTTTATTTCCTGGCTTCATCCTTTCCGGTTATACCTTAAACTTCAAATTTAACTTTCAGATCAATAACTTGTTCTTCAGCAATAGCCATTCAAATTTTCAGCCCTTCTTTTGATTCTTTTGTTGTATATATTATTTGTTGTTGTTTAATATAAATCACTTTCATTTTCTCATTATTCATTTTTCAGTTTCTTGGTCTTGTTTATGAATTTAAAATTATCCCCAATCTCTGGAATTATTAAAAAAGTTTGTGTGACGTTATAAACCTATTTCCAACATTATCTCTATTTTTACTTATGTTCGTCCTGTTTATTTATATGATTCTTCTCTCTGTAGTTGATTTATCTCAAATGTTTGGTGATTCATTTTCTATTCTTTTTTTATATGTGAAGATCTAGATTCATTAATGTAAAAACACAATGTAATGTTTCTTCATGGTTGTGATGTTTCTTTTCCTGTACTCAATGGAGGAGGAGAAGGAGTGTCTTACTATAGATTCTGTATAAATGGATCAGGGTGAGTCACTTATAAGCTCTCTTATTGTGCATGATTGAGTGGAATCAGGCAAGCTAGGTACTCCCAAGATTGTCAAAGAAAAGAAAGTTCTGAGGAAATGAGAAATGTTGGTATATTTTACTTCTAGAAAGAGCTATCTTATTTTTTATTATTCGACTTATTGTAGAGGTCCACAGTTACCTGAGAGTCTACCTTGCTTCTCTATTCTTCCTCGTTATGTGATATAAGAACTACATCTACATGCAGAGCCTATTAATTGGTAAGGCATTCTGTTAATTAACCTAATGATAGCATTAGTGCCCATTTCTTATCTGTACACTTAACTCTAAGCTTGAAGTTTCTCCAAAATTTCCTTTCTGACAATTCTCTTCTGTGCCACTTTGAGGCTAATTTATTTCTACTGTGGTTTTTCTGCAAATCAGATCCCATCTGCTTTGAATTTTTCAGAAATTTTTCAAAATGTGTTCTTCTATGCTTTCATGAGTTCCAACATATTTATGGGTTTAAAAAAATCAGTCTGTAATTTCACGGGATTTGAAACAGAAAAGGTAGATAAGATCATGTGCTTAGCCTATTCTCTTGACTCAGTTTTAAATGCCTCCTCTAATTTCAGCACTTCACAATCCCCTCCAGATTTCAGCATTCTCCCAAAGTCATGACAATGAGGGATGTTATCAGGTAAAGTTAATCATTGGGGCCTTTGCTTTTAACTTTGAGTTTCTCTGCCCTCGGTGTGCCCAGCCTACCTTTTCCATATGCTATTCAACTCCACTTCATGGACCATGGATTTTCTCCTGCATCCGGCATTGATAGGCTAGAAGCCAAGTTGTTAAGATCCTATCTGCCACCTTGATAAAAATGAAGGCACCTTTTCCATACAAACACCATCAGAGTTTTTCTGGGTGATGCTGTAAAATAGGTAAGCACTTGCCTGATACAAAAGATGAGGCTGTAGCCTGGCTTAATCCCCAATTGGCTCTGATTCTTATTCCTCCAATGCTTAAGGAACAAGTTCATACAGAAGAGTGTCTTACCCCAATTCTGAGTAAAATGATCCTCAAGAATGCCCAGAACTTTGGTAAATAATCCTTTAAATGAATCCATAGAGACAATTATTGTCATACGATCTAAAGAGTAAGAGACTCTGGTACTTAATTGCCCTTAAAATACTTAACCTCACTGGTCCTCAGTTTCTTTTGCTTTAATAACAATGTTATTCTGTGTACTCTCTTAGGTTCTTCCCAGCTAAATATTTCTAGGAGCTACAGCAAGAGTGTGACTGGAAATTTGCCAAAATGCTTGAGGGAAACATCGGAATTTAGAGTAGCATGTTTGGTAACCACAGAACTTAGTATCCCTGTAAGTCAAAAGTGTCTGCATTTGATAGTCTATAATGAAAGACAGACTTGATAAATAGCAAGTGGCTTAGAATCACAAATAAAGTTTTAGGGGTTGTCTTGTTTATACAACCTTCCAAAGAATTACAGGTGGCATAAATAAAGAGACATATTTCCCAAATCATGGTGAATATCATATTCAGGTACAAGAATTCCATCAAACACTTGTCTCCCCTAGTGTCAATGAGATCCTGTGTTACCGTGGAAAGGACACAAATCCTGGAGCTGACATACCTGCATTTGAGATCAAATTCCATTACTTCTAACTATATGGCTTTGGGCAAAAAAATTACCCTCTCTGATTTTGTTTGTTTACCTATAAAATGTGATGCTGTGTTACCTTCTTCAAAAGGTTTTGTGCAGAAAAATGAAATAACAGATGTCAAAGGGATTTGAAAACTAAAAGCCTGCATGTAATTATAAAGCTATCTTTAGGGAGAAACTTAAGTTAGCAGAATATACTTTGCTCTTTTTAGAGGTCATAATTCTATCCTGGGGCATGGAGCTAACTGATCAAACATCTTTCTCTTATGAAATGTTAGTGTTGGAGATTACAGGCCCTAACATTCATTTTTGCAGTATTAAAATTCATACAGTAAACTGCCGTTTATCTTTGAGTTGTGAACCTCCTCTGTATTGTGTGCCCTTTCCTAGAAAGAGGCCGGGTTTGTTTTCCAAGTGAGATGTCAGCTTTCAGGCTCTGGAGCTCCTAAGTGCATCTGAGCTGGAGCATGCTCCCCACCAGACATCAGCAGATGGATTTTGTCTGAGTCAAGTGGATTATTGGATAAGAGCAAGATGTGGAACATGAACCTACTCAAGGAATGCACATGTTTTATAAAATGGGATCAATTTGTTTGTAAAAAAAAAAAAAAAAAAAAAAAAGATCATTTTTTTTCTCCTTCAATATTTCAAACATTAAAGAATAATAAATAAAAACAGCTGCTACTAATGGCACTGAGTAGTCCAAAAAAGACCAGAAACATTTGGCATTTTGTGGTTCAGAGAAACCAGTATTTTTGTTGTTTGTTGTTGCTATAATAAGTGAAGCTTGAAAGAACATGCGGAGAGGGAGATGAATCTAAGCAATGTTGAACTAGCAGGGAAATGGCACCTGTGAACAAGCCCATTGCCAACTTCAATGACGATTTGTCAGGTTTGATTAAAACCTGAATTAAGCAGTCCTCATTAGAACCTTAGAAGGATGAATTATGCTGCATAAATAGATTACTCATGCCCTGATAGAAGCACTGGCACCACACACCCTGCTAGTAACTTTCAATTACATTGATAAATGAGAAGTTAAACTGTAATTTTTTTAGCACTATCCATTTTGTTTCTAATATCCTGCCACTTCTGTTTTTATTGTGATTGAAAAAAGAGGCTGCAATGAAACAAACAGTCATCTAAATTAGTGTCACACTCCAGACAGGAGATAATAAGGGGTTAGCGCTCTGGTGGGTAAATGGATGCCAAAGAGAAAAGTGTTATATATCTCCAATGTTGCTCCAAATACTTACTAAAATTGTATAATAAGTGCATTTGGGACTTGTCTTCACCCATATCATAGATAAAGTAGCCAGATTATGGGAGAAATTATTAACTACAGTGTCTTGAAAGTGCTATTGGAAAATTAATCTCACAGGTCGTGGATTAGACTTATTAACCAGCCAATAAATTCATGCAGTTGCCCTTGAACAATGCTAATTTTGGTGTGCTGATTACTGTGCAGTCAAAAACCTGCATATAACTTCTGACTCCCCCGAAACTTAATTACCAATAGCCTACTGCTGACTGGAAGCCTTATGAATAACATAAACATTGATTAACATATATTTTGTATGTTACATGTATTATATACTGTATTGTTAAAAGAAAGTAAGCTAGAGAAAAGAAAATCATAAGAAAGAAAAGATACTTTACAGTATTTATTGAAAAAAAAATCCATGTATAAGTAGACCCATGCAGTTCAAACTCGTGCTGTTCAAGGGTCAACTGTAGATTTCATTTGCCATAGTTAATCAGTATAGCATTTCAAAAATAGACATGACTGTATATGCACTTAGTCGCCAGTTCCTCCTATATCCCACCTCATACTTTTGGTTCCTTCCACAGAGTCACTTTCCCTATTAATGCACATTGTGGAAAAATTGTGCTAGGCATTGTAGGAAAGAATTAAGGCATCAAAAATAGTTGTTATTTTCCAAATGAAACTGAGTTTTCTTGCTCCAATTTGAGGCCAATCTTAGCATGATGATACACCCAATGAAACAAAAATCCAACTCCTCAATGACTTAAAAAACAGTATGCTTATACTAAAGTCTTGGACAGTCAAAAAAGGAAGAATTGTATCTAATAACTCATACAAAAATCTTCTTAAAATCACCTCTCCCCATATCTGCCTCTGCTTGAATTTCCACTCCAGGAAGCAGCTGTTAAAACTCTACTAACCCAGTCTCAAAATTCCTCCAAACTTTCTTAATTTCACCATTCCATCTCCATTCTCTTACTACCCTAATCTTGCCTTCTGGACCTTTTCTTTTCTTCCAAGTCTAAGTATAGGCACAGAATGTAAATTAATTTAAGTTTGCTGAGCTTCCTTCATTGTCTTCTCCATCCATTATTCTAATCAGACAATAAAGAACCATGATCCGAATAGCATAATACATCCTCCTGATAGTAGAGGAGAAAGAATCTGATTATTTACCTTTTAATATTTTTAGCACAGTTCTATTACCAAGGAGCTTGGAAGACTTCTAAAATAAAAATGAAATTGCTAAAATTTCTGACAGTGGTTTTTGCTGTTAAAGGTTTGAAGGCAAATTCCTCTTAGCTTTTTCTCACTCCATAGCAGGTTTATGCCAGCTTAAATCAGAGGCTTTCAAAACCTTCCCCCTTTTGTATAAAATAACTTCAAGTTGAGAGGGAAGAAATGTGAGAGGAAATTTTTAGCACTGAGGCTAGGAAAAGAAAGAGAAAAAAGAAGAGGAATGAGATTTTAAGCAAGAAAGCATTAAAGACAAACTGCGTACTTCATAAGTAGCCTGAAGCTTGGAGTAGCAAGAGAGACCATAAAGAAATCAAAGAAGGCTGCAACCACCAAACCCCAAATACTGGAATTTGAGTCCTGGTCTTCCATTTGTATTAGGAAAATCACCTCCTGGGCCTTCGTTTATTCTTCTGTAAAATGAGGGTATCTGACTAAAAGAGGCTCACATCCCATGATTTTAGGAATCCTTCTTCAAAGAACCTACCCTCTAACCACCCCCAGCCTCATGACTCTAACTGTGCTCTTGTCCACATCGTCTGGAAATATGTTGTGTGTTTTTTTGTTTGTTCATTTGTTTTTAACTTTTATTAAATTTATTTGGGTGACATTGGTTAGTAAAATTATATAGGTTGCAAAATATGCTGTGTTTTTGCTTTATGCTCTTTGCAAACTCCAGCAGCTTCTGAATGCATGCACGTTATCTTCATTACTAAATTCATTGTCTACAACAAAAAGGTATTTTAATTACCTGATTATGATACTTTGTAAGTTTACAGAAAGACCTCAGAGGAGGTGACAACTTAAAATAAATGAAGCTGCCATCGATGCAGCTACACATACAAAGAAAGAATAAAAGCATTAAATAAAAATACATCTGATCAGTAAGTGTTAAGTTGTGTGAGTGGTTAGCCATGAGCTATTTTATCTCCTAATATCTATATATTCACTAGATAATCTCTTTTGAAACAGACACCTAGAGAAAAAAAATGTGCAGCTATTAGAATTGTTCAGCAGTCACACACAAAATTCAGTGTTATTTCTATTTTGTGCCTTCTCAATTTTACTTCCTAAAGTGGAACTCATTGATTTTCTTATCTAACTTATTCACTGGACTTAATTTCAAATGATCTTGGCCTGTTCTCAAACCAAGGATAAGTTAGAAAACAAAGTCATACTTCAGGTTTCAAAGGAAATTCAAAGGGAGAATTCTAAAGTAACATGATGAGCCATTTAGTATCTAATTTTCTAAGGTGAATATTTTGAAAAGAAAAACATTCATTTGGAAATGAAATTTTTGGATTAAGGAAAAAAATATCACATTATTATTAGTCAGACATTCAATAAGACAAAGGATCACTTTGATAATAAGAAAATGCTTCATATGAGGCCTCGAAGTCACCAAGATAAGAGGCCACTGTTTACAGAGGAGGATCTGCTCACCTCTCAGCTCACTGTAGACACTGAATCAGTGTTGTGTGTGACTGAACAAGATGCAAATCTTATTTCCATTTGACAGAAAAGCGGCGCATAAGTCATGGAGATTGAACCAGGATAGGATGAAACCTTTAAAATCACTGGTTCTATTCTAAGACTCCCAACACCTGAAATCAGAACAGTGTTTGTAATAAATTGAATTTTATTTTTTCAATATTTTATTGAAAACAATCTAGTAAATAAAGGAGGTAAGGAGGAAAAAATTGCTTCATGTATCTTTTTTATCACACAAATCCTTCCCTTCCACCCAGAATACTGAAGTCACACTTGAATATAAATTACACTGTAATATTCATTTGTACCCACAATAAAATGAGTCTATGAGAGGGTCTGCAAGAATCTCTTAATCATCAAGTCCTGCAGTTAAAAGGACTTTTTTGTTTTTACGAAGTTATCCATATTGTTAAAATAATGAAGCAATTCTACAAGGTTAAAAAAAAAAAATCAGCAGCTCTTTGATCCTCCTTCTACTACACATTCACAACTTCCTCCCCCAAATCTGAAATTTCCATGCCTCATGCCCTAAACTCAGAATCAAGGACATGACCTCTCCAGAAAATCCACCTGCCTTTATTCAGAAGAAGGGAACAGTGGGTTCCTGACAATGAGGGCTGAAGAAGGAAATCTGGGGGCCTGTTTCTTAAACAGCCTTTCCGCTGTTTAAGAAAGAATCCTCCTGCTCTTCAGTCCGACTTACTAGCACTCCTAGGTCCAGGTATCTCATGCCTCCGTGTGGTCCAAACTGCTTTGCTACTGGTCTTTACCCCCTATCCAGTTAGGGTTCAGCTTCCTTCAGACTTTTGATTACAGCTTTCACCCACCCACCCACCGACCCACCCACATCTCTACTGCTTTTCCTTGCCGTTGTGGATTTATGACTTTCAAAAAAAAATCACTTCAGTGTCCTTTTATTGGAATTTTGGGGAGAAGCATGGGTTAAAACGTGTGTGCTACACTTAGTCAAAAATCTGAACGTTTACTTTTTTACTCTTAATCCTTATAAATTGATCATTTGTTGGTATATTTGGGGTAATTTAAAAATAAATTTAAAATTAAGCTCATAAAACCTGTAATAGTTCTATTCTTATTCAGAGGCCTTCTATATGTTTTTCAGTTTTCTATTCTCTAGTTAATTCTAGATGGTTTAACTTGTTTGAAGTTGGGCCTCTGAGTTGATGCACCCTTTTGTGTGAGCCACATAAATTCAAAATGATATTTGACAAAAAGATCATCCAAGTCACCCCTATAACAGTTACGAAAACCAAGCGTTGGCTTTCTCTGCACAATGATTCAGGGTACGGTTTATAGAGGTAAATTTCTCAAAGGCTGTAAGAACCCTCTGCCCCATACGTTGTTCTGGTTACTACATATAAAGGTACGTGAAACACAATTCTTTTTTTTTTTTTTAATTTATTGGGGTGACAATTGTTAGTAAATTTACATAGATTTCAGGTGTACAATTCTGTATTACATCATCTATAAATCCCATTGTGTGTTCACCACCCAGAGTCAGTTCTCCTTCCATCACCATATATTTGATACCCCTTACCCTCATCACTCACCCCCCACCCCCTTACCCTCTAGTAACCACTAAATTATTGTCTGTGTCTATGAGATTTTCTTTGAAACACAATTCTTAAAATGATTCTCCTGCTTGCAGTATTCGCTATCTCTTCCCTTTTAAAATATAGAATCTTACCTATTCTTCAAGACACAGCTCAAATATTACTTCCCTTCTTTGACTTCCTCTTTTCCATTGTATTTCCCTTATAGAATCAATTGCCCCAATATCTTTTAACATTTTGTATACTTCTACTGTAGCACACAATACAATGTACTGAGACGATTTACTATCTACACCTCCACTATATTTGGAATTCCTCAAAGACAAGATCTGTGTTCTAGTCTTTCTGATATCACCAGTAGCTAGTACTCCTTCTAGAACTCAAGAGCATCAGTAAACAATCTTGAACTTAATCACAATGAAGCAAATATCCCTTCTATTCTGAGAAAGCCCAGGACTGCATAAGGAGAAATGAGGATGAACACTCCATTCAAAATCTACAATAAAGAGGCTTTCCATATTAATTTGACAGGTAAAAGAATTGAGACTCAAATAACTTGTTCAAGGTCAAAGCTAGTAAGAATAAAGACATTTAAGCCCTCAGCAGGTCCCAAAGCTAGAGCTTTCGTTTTGGTTTTTCTTTTTAATGCTTCTTTCAGACAATATAGGATAACCGAGAGTGGTTAGATGGGTGTGTGGGAGGGGGTTGGGCATAAGGGGAAAGGTGAAGGGATTTGGAAGCAGCTGGTAACCACAAGATGGCCTCAGGGTTTTTCTTTTGAAAATTAATTTGGGGAAGGTATTCTATAATGTTGTAAAGATTTTGTTGGGTATCCGATGGACATGCGTCCTATTTGGGAGACCACCTCAGGGATACTGTGGATACCTGATCATGGCATTGTACATCAGAAGCTAAACATTAATGAATGCCAACTATAATTTTATATATATAATGTGATGGTTCAGTGTGAGGTCGGAGGGATAGTGGATGGGGGGAGGGGGGTTCACAGTATGAGGGATATAAATGATGAACGTCTAAGTATTACCTTGTTTTGTACACCTGAAACAAATAAATAAATTAATTAAAAAAAAAAAAAAAAAAAAAAAAGGAACGGTTTTTCATCTGCATTTTGCCAAATCTTGGTAATAACTGACTGCAGCCTTCAAATACACGTTATGCCCAAATGTTTCTTTTTGTTTTGTTTTACTTATTTTTACACTGTTCATTTCTCAGCCATTACCTCTGCCATGGTTAGTTAAGCCTGCCAGGAACTGGTATAGTCTGAGACTACTGTTGCTTTAAATGGTAGTTCTATGTGCATGAAAATGATACTCCCACCTGTTCTACCTTCACGGAAGAAAGAAGGGTACAACCAAATCCTTGACCTGAATTCTCAACCACATATTGTGTACCAGTAACCTGTATACTTTGGGAAATGTGTCCACTGGAGCTTTGATTTTTTTTTTCTGTGTGTTTTTAGAAAAGGAAAGTGGAATGTAATGTGGGACACATGCATAAAGCAAAAAACCTTGTCAGGAAGCACATGTGGTGCCATTGATCTTATTTGTCTCCTTCAGGCTCCTTCATATGGGCTGCAATACTCAGGTCTGAGTCCACATAGCTATATCTCTACATTTTCCTATATAATTAGATTCCTATATGGTTAATATGAACATGCTCTGCAATGTCAACACAAATGGTTTTTTGTACCAATTCCTAATCCCTCTTCTCCAGGAAATGAATGACTATTAATCAGTGTGGCCAAGAAAAATTGTTTCCATTGCGACCAGTCTGATTTTTCTTCTTCTAGACCTGGCTGATGCAATCCAGGTGTCACAGATTCTTGTGCCATACATGTCATATCGTTGCTGCCATGATTGACAGGATAGCAGAACATAAATCCTTGGCATCCACTGTTTCCATACCTGTTGAGGGCTTCTTACTTCAAGCACTTGCGGCTCTTCACCAAGGGCTTGATCTACTTGCCAGAGAATGCTCAGCAAATGTATATGGGCGTCCTGAGGTGGCAGAAAGGTGACATCCCTAAAGCAGCCTTCAATCACTGACAAAGGGAAGTTGGTGAATAAATATCACATCCCCTTCTCACCTCAGGGGAACAACTTGGATGTGTGTCCTTCACTGATTCCCAGAGGTCCCCAGCGTGAATAAACCCTGCTTTCTCATTGTGGTCATCTTCGCAATAGAGTATTGATTCCTTCTCTTCCCTGCCTCATTTCCCTCCTGGTGCTACGAGGGCTGGCCTCCCACCCAACTTCCAGTCCCAATGCCTAGAATAGATAAGAGATATTTTAGGAACAGTGTTTAAAACATGATACTATTGGGATTTGTTCCCCTCACTATAAAGAGCACACCACTTTCACTAGGATTTTCTTCTGCTTCTTTCCTCTGTGTCTCAGTTCTCCCTAACCTCGGTGTCCTGCAACAGGGTCCACACTCTGCATACTGTAGCAAAAATTAGTGAGGCATTTCAGACTTCTTCGAGAAAGAAGATTCACTGTCCTCTCTGTGTCCAAGATGAAATGGATCCAATCCCACCATGTTCACTGAGTGATACATTTGCCGCACCAGTTACTCTTTCCTTTCCAGGATGCCTTCCATGCCTGGGGTTACTATTTAAACACATCATTCCAAGTAAGCATTTACCACCTTTTTCTTCTGGTAAGCTATATATGCATGTGCACACATGTGTGAACACACACACTTATTTTACTTAATAAATGTATTCATTTCTTATTGCTGATGTAACAGATTACCATAAACTTAGTGGCTTGAAAAAAACAAAAAAATTGATATCTTATAGTTCTGGAGATCAGAAATCTGAAATGAGTCTTCCATGGCTAAAATCAAAGTGTTGGCAGGGCTACACTTCTGGAGATTCTAAGGGAAACCCAGTTTCCTTGCCTTTTCCAGCTTTCAGAGACTATCCACATTCCTTGGCTCATGGCCCATTCCAACATTTTCAAAGCCAGCATCATTAAACTGAGTCCTTCTCAGGCTTCATCCTTCTGGTTCTTTCGCTCCTGTCTCCCTTTTCCACTTATAAGGACCCTTGTTATTACATTGGGCCCATCCAAATACCTCAAGGTCAGTTGATTAGCAACTTTAATTTCATCTGTAACCTTAATTCCCTTTGCCATATAACTTAACATATTCAGTTTTTTAGGGATTAGGATATAGACATCTTTTGGACGGGGGGCATTATTCTACCTATCACAATATTTTTTTTTAAAAAAATGCTAATTATGTTATCTCCTACTGTCAGGTCTAAATTATTATAGATGTTATATTTAAGAATGATCCTATTACCCCACTCACTCTAGAAATAATATCTACCTGAAACATTGAATACTATACTTGTGGGTTCATATTGCCAATAATTGTCATCATTGAGCACTGATGATACATCAATTATTCAATGTGCTAAGCAAGGTTTAATAGTTACAGCATGGCCTTCGGAATCAGACTGGTCTGGGTTTGAATATGTGTCTACCATCTACTAAGTGGATGATACTCTGGACAAGTTAATTAAACACTCTGAATCTCATTCTATCAAGAGTTAAAGAGACAATATAACTCCTTCATGGTGATGAGTTGATCATTTTATTGTTGTAATAGCTGACACTAGAATTCCTCATTGAAAGTTTTGTCATCATTTGGAAAACTGAGAAGACTATTTGGTTACATATTGTCGCGTTTTTACCTTTAACCCTCCAAAAATTACACCAAAATGACAGTTGACAACTTAGCTTTTCAATAACCCATAACACAGAGAATGAGAAAGGAGGCAACAGTGAGAGAAATAATTTCAACAAATATTTGAGGGATGAAAAATAGATGGAGTGGTAACCGACATATCAGAATACAGGAAGTTAAAGTCTACATCCATATCAGAGGGGACCAAAAAAAGAAGCTAGTCACTTCACTTAACAAAACACCTGGAAGCTCAGCCTTTGAAAGCAATCAGCAGTACAAAACCAGGGACAAGATGGGGTGAACAGAGAGAAATGTTTAAAGATCTACACTCACACAGTAAGAGGAGACATGAAGACCTTCCCACTCAGGTTCCCTTTCTTATCTTGTACAGTAAGGCAATTTATGCTCAGTCTCTGCTATGTGAGAAATGGAATGTGGTTTTCCTCTGGAGAGTTCCTAATGTGGGAAGAACAAACACAGGGAAAGGGGATAATTCAGTGTGCTGACAAGCAGGGAATTATGTATAAGTTCATATACTGAACCATAGGACTCTCAGAACTCCCTCCCCATCAGGTGAAAACTAGAGGATTTTTATTTAGTGTAACTAAACAGCTCCACATATTGATATTTGGGTGACTGTCAATGAAATAACTGGCTCTACAACTGAAGGTCATCAGGTAACAAGTCCACCCAGACATCAACAGAATTCTGATTGGAATTTTAGTGACAAATTTTTAAATATAAATGGAAAGCCAATTTTTACCAAATATTTGAGTCTCCAAAGTGAAAGAACAAAACAAACAGAAACCAAAAATAAAAAAGGTGATGAAGAAGAAAATCAACACAACCCATAAGATATCCAGAGATGTCATTCTTTCTACAAAAGGGGAAAACAATGCAATGAAAAAGGAACTGTACTAGAGTTTAAAATAAGAGAGTTCCTGAAAATTAAGAATATTGTTATATTACTTTTTTTTTTTTTAATCCAAAGCAGAAATGAAAGTTAAAGCTGGTAAATGCAGGAAAATTGACTAAATGTAATACAAGATAGAATATTGGAACAACATGACAACAACAAAATGAGACAACTGTACCCTGTTTTCCAACATATAGTAGGGATTCCAGAAAACCTAAATATAGAAATTATCAAACAAATAATGTAATGTTTCCCTGAACTGAAATAAATAATCTTCAAGAAAGAGAGTTCCCATAATAAACAAGAAACATCATTAGAAATTTCATTAAGAGATAAGGAAAGATTCTGAAAGCTTATAAGATAACACACATGCACAGGCCTTTATAAAATAATAGGCATCACATCACATCAGTAACAGTAGATACTCAATAATAGTGAAGCCAAACTCGTGATGCAAAATTTTTAGTCTAGAATTCCATATTAACTCTAAAAGATCGGACAATTAAGTTCGCAAACTCCTCCTGGTCACCTTCAAAGTACTCCCCTTGGGAAGCTACACACCAATGCCAGCACCTAGTCCACTCTTCAAAGCCAAAGAGTTCAAATTTTGGAACTCTTTTTCTGGAATGGCCATAAAAGCTGTCATTGTATTACCCTTGATGTCCTGAATGTCATCCAAGTGTCTTCCTTTCGATATTTCCTTTATCTTCAGGTAAAGAAAGAAGTCATTGGAGACCAGATCAGGTGAGTAGGGAGAGTGTTCCAATACAGTTATTCGTTTACTAGCTAAAAACTCCCTCACAGACAGTGCTGTGTGAGCTGATGCATTGTCATGATTCAAGAGCCATGAATTGTTGATGAAAAGTTCAGGTTGCCTAACTTGTCACGCAGCCTTTTCAGCACTTCCAAATAGTAAACTGTTCAACACTCCCAAATGTTTAATTGTTTTTTCAGTTGGTACAAATTCATAATGAATAATCTGATATCAAAAAAGGTTAGCAACATCATTGCAACAAGTTCACAAACTTAACTGTCAGACCTTGTATCATTCTTAGTTTCAAACAAGAGAATGCACACTGTAGGCCAAGAAAAATAAACTCTTTACAGGATAATAAATAATTCACTGAATTATTGGAAGGGCTAGAAAAATGAGCTCAAAATTAGGGTTGCAGGACCAAAGCCCATATCCATTCTACAGAACCGCCCTAATGGGAAACTTTGATTTTACCCCTCTACCAACAATGCACTGGAATTCACTGCAACTGCACTGCCTCCAGAACTGATGACACTATTGCCGTTGAAAGCCACATGCCTTCGAACCTTCACCAGAAAAATGGTAACCTCCTACAAAACTCAAGCTACTTGTTTCTGAATGGAAATCATTTATTGACTTGTTTGATAGGCTGAAGTCACATAGCTGCAAAAGATGTTGGTGAAAAGAGTAGTCTGTCTCACACCATAAAAAAACAGAATTCACAAGGTGGGGATCATAAAAATACAGGGAAGATGTTTGAGAGATACTCAATGGACACTATGCTAATCAAATAATAGATATATACCATGTTTCCCCGAAAATAAGACCTAGCCAGACCATCAGCTCTAATGCATCTTTTGGAGCAAAAATTAATATAAGACCTGGTATATATTATAATTATAATTTATATTATATTATACTTTACTATACTATGTCATGTTATGTTATATTATATTATATATTATATTATAGACTTGGTCATATAGTAAAATAAGACTGGGTCTTATATTAATTTTTTGCTCCAAAAGATGCATTAGAGCTGATGGTCTGGCTAGGTCTTATTTTCGGGGAAACATGGCAGTATTCAAGTCAAATTATCAATCAAATGTGAGAATAGAATAAAGATATTTTCAGACATGTAAGCATTCAAATGAATTGACATGTACTCTTCCTTAGAGAGTTGCTGGACGATGAGCTTCAGAAAAATAAGAGAATAACTTGAGAAAGAGGGCTATGTACCATCCCAGATGTAAGATCAAATGCTGAAGAAGACTGAAGATGACATTTGTTCACAAGACCTAGAGTGCAATGAGCTGGGACTGAAGAAGGGTGATGGAGGGATGGAAAAAGTCTTTCAAGTGCAAAAAGTATTGTATTTTTTTAATAAATTGATTTATTATCCTTTATATTTTAGTATTTGAAAAAATATTAGTGCTTGGTAGATTTATTGGAGACTTTGGAAAAAATGGAACATATAGAAATATAAATAGAATAATATAGTAAATATAGTAAAGTAATAGAGTAAATCAGGAAAAGAAGAAACATAATATACTACTAGACCCAGCAGTAAATAATATTTAATTGTTCAATAATGTGGAAATTGCATACTGAGTTCATTAGAAATGTACTAAACTGTATTCAGACAACAGTATGAGGGAACACGCATATGTGTGGAGTGGGGTGTATTGAGTAACACATCGTCAACTACCAAAGCAAGAAGTCCAAAACCACTAATACTGATAAATAAAGAAAGAAGAGGACAAGTATAAATAATCATAGAGATACTGGAAAATTGTAGAAAAAAAACTGTAAGAGAGTTGAATTTAATATATATTAGAAGAACAAGACTTGAAAATGAGGATAATGGGACAGGAGACCACATTTTATTCAAATTACACCCTTTAGTCCTATTTGATTTTTTTAACTAGGTGAATGTAATGCACTGATAAATGTAGAATTGTTTCTTAAAAAGAAAACTGCCTCGGACAATGATGATGCAGAAAGTGGGATCTCAAGAGCCTGGCTGGGTATCAGATAGCAAAACTTTAAAAAAGGAAGAATAGTTTTGCATAATGGAAGACAACCAATTTGAAGTTCCCAGGGAAACTAATAAAGAAAGTAAAAAGAAGGGGACAGGGGAAAGACATAATAGGCACCAGCCAGGAAAACAGCGAAACTTTGAGACAGATTATATATCTCCCATGACACTACAAAACAATCAGTATCATATCCTAAACTCACAAATGATTGGTGTAACAAATCTCAAGGAAACTGAAGAAAAAACTGTTTTCAGTTTCAAACATACTTGGTCTCAGATAAAGAAAGATCCAATAAGCTGAGTTAGCCCTTAGAAAATTAATTCCTTGACGGTATTGGTCAAGATGGCAGAGTAGGTGAACACTGTGTTTGCCTCCTCTCACAAGCTCATTAAAACTACAAATAAACTACAGAGCAACTATCATTAAGAACTGCTGGAAGTCTAGCTGAACTGAAATCATGCAACTAGGGACATACTGAAGAAGCCACTTTGAGACTGGTAAAAAGAGCAGAAACATGGAATGGGCTCATCCCAAGTGTGATCGTTGGAGATAGGAAAGGATATATCAGGCGTAGAGGTTCCCCCTGGAGAAGTGAGGGGTCTAAGCCCCAAACTGGACTCCTCAACCCACGGTTATAGAGCCAGAGAGAGAGGTCCCCATAAATGCTATATGTGAAAGCCAATGGAGATTGTGGCTGAATGAGAAGGAAGGTGATTTGAGTCCAAGGCATTACCCTTAAAGGGCCTGCTCACGGACATAGTCACTGACAGACTTACTTGGTCTAAGCTCCACTGCTGTGACAGCAGTCTGAAAGGCACCAAGGACATACAAGGGGGAACTGAATTGTCTGGCTGCAGGGCAAGGGCTGGAGGGGCACCTTTCTCTCAGACAGAAGTGCTAGCAGAATTCATTGTTTCTCTGTTGAGCCCTCCCACCGCCCAGCTTGCAGACCAAGACAGCCACCATTTCTGAGTCTTCCATTAACCTGACTAACACTCTTCAAACTACTCTCATGATTTCCTGAGATCCTGTCCCACCCAATGTGCACAACCACTCAAGCTGCTTCCAGTTGTTTTCATGTGCAAACATCCTATCTTGGCTCATGCTGCAAAATTTCCTAAAAATCTCTCAAAGTTTCACAAAATCCAAACAAGCAGCATCTGGCATCATCATCTCCCATATCTCAGGTTGAATAGCCCCAAGACCAGCACTACCAGCAGCTGACCTCAGTTCACGACTTGGCCTTTGAGGCATTACAAAGCCCAGTGCAGTGGTGACCATCTGCAAATGGCTCTGTGGCTCATGCCAGGGTCCCCAGGCAGGACACAGGCAAAGGTTGGATTTGGCCTGCAGTGTGGCCCATTCCAGGAGGTCCCAGTACTGACACACCCAGTGGCCAGCATAAGACCAAGCCAGAAAATCACCCGGCCATCTCCAAGGATGACACACCCAAAGGGTAGATTGGCAGGCACCAGAGCACTGATAAAGTAAGTCCTGCTCCATAGGTACAGGCCCTTCACAATAGCTCCTCCACTGTAGTCACGGCCAATCCTCACAACCAATCAACTCAAGGGTCAATAAATACCACTCACATGCAAACAGCAACCAAGGCTCAACTACAACAGGAAGGCATACACAACACAAATAATGGACACACCTGGAGCATACAGCAAAGGTGACAAGGAAACTGTGCCACTGGGCCCCACAGGGCACCTGCTACATAAGGCCACTCTATTAAGACCGGGAAACATGGCAACCCAACCTAATACATAGAAACAAAGACAAAGAGGCAGCCAAAATGGAGAGATAAGAAACAAGTCCCAAATAAAGGAACAGAACACAGCTCCAGAAAAATAACTAAACAAAATGGAGACAAGCAATCTACCAGAAGAGTTCAAAACACTGGTCATAAGGATGCTCAATGAAATCAGTGAAAACTTCAGCAATGAAATAGAAAACATAAAAAAGGAGATAGAAAACCTTAAAAAAGAATGAGCCACAAATAAAAAAAAATACAATAACTATAATGAAAAATACATTAGAGGGAATCAACAGTACATTAGATGAAGCAAAGGATCAAATCAGTGAGTCAAAAGGAAAGGTAGCAGAAAACACCCAATCAGAACAGCAAAAATGAAAAAAGATCCAAAAAAATTAGGATATTTAAGGAACCTCTAGGACAACATGAAGCATACCAACATTTGAATCATAGAGGTACCAGAAGCAGAAGAGAGAAAGGAATTGAAAACATAATTGAAGAAATAATGACAGGGCACTTCTCTAACCTGGTGATGGTAATACACAAACAAGCCCAGGAAATGCAGAGTCCCAAACAAGATGAATCCAAAGAGGCTAACATGAAGACACATCATAATTAAAATAACACAGGGTAGAGACAGAGAGAGAATCTTAAAGGCAGCAAGAGAAAAGCAGTTAGCTAACTACAAGGGAGCTCCCATAGACTGTCAGCTAATTTCTCAACAGAAACTTTGCAGGCTAGAAGAGATTGGCACAAAATATTCACATTGATGACAGCAATGACCTACAACCAAGATTACTCTGACCAACAAAGCTATCATTTAAAATTGAAGGAGATATAAAGAGCTACCAAGAACAAAAAAACAAAAAACAAACAAAAAAAATAAATAAAGGAGTTCATAATCACCAAAACAATATTACAAAAAATGTTAAGGGGACTTCTTTAAGAAGAAGAAAAAAATTATAATATGAATAATAAAATGGCAATAACTGCTTATTACTTTAAATGTAAATGAATTAAATGTGCCAATCAAAAGATACAGTGGCTGAATGGAAAAGAAAAAAGTCTTTTATAAATGTTACCCACCAAGAGACCCATTTCAGATCAAAAGACACTCAGACTGAAAGTAAACGGATGGAAAAATATAGTACATGGAAATAGAAATGAAACACAAAATGAAGTTGGGGTTGCAATATTTATATCAGACAAAGTAGACTTTAAAACAAAGGCTATGAAGAGATAAAGATGGACATTTCATAATGATAGAAAGATCAACACAATAAGAGTTGTAACCCTGGTGAACATTTCTATACCCAACATACAAGCCCCTAAATATATCAAGTAAATATTAACTGTCATAATGAGAGAGATCTGACAGTAATCCAGTCATCACTGGGGACTTTTCCACCCATTAACATCAATAGGTAGATCTTTCAGACAGAACATCAACAAGGAAACAGTGACCTTAACTGACATATTAGATCAGAGGTCTTAATTGATATTTTTTGGACCTTTCACCCAATAACGAAGGAATATATATTCTTTTCAAATGCACATAGACTCTTTCCCAGGACAGACAACATGTTAGGTCACAAAACAAGTCTCAATGAATTTAAGAAGACTCAAATCCTATCAAGTGTCTTCTCTGACCACAATGGTATGAAACTAGAAATTACTTAACAGAAAAATACTGAAAAACAAACAAACACGTGGAGGACAACTACCATGCTACTAATCAATGAATGGCTTAACAATCAGCTCAAGGATGAAATAAAAAGATATCTTGAGACAAATGAAAATGAAAACACAATGACCCAAAATCAATGGGACACAGTGAAAGCAGTCCCAAGAGACAAAATGTATAGTAGTACAGGCCTACCACAAGAAATATGAAAAGTCTCAACCAAACAATTTTATTTTACATCTAAAGGAATTAGAAAATGAACACCAAACAGCCCAAAGGGGGAAGAAGGAAAAAATAGTACTTATAATCAGAGCAGAAATTCATGGAACAGAGTCTAAAGAACAAGACAAGGATGTCCACTTTAACCACTTTTATTCAACATGGTATTGGAAGTCCTAGCAACAACAAACAAACAAAAAAATAAAGTAAAATAAAATAAAATAAAACAAGAAAGAAAGAAAAAAGAAATAACAGACATCCAAATTAAAAATGAAGACGTAAAACTGTCATTATTTGCAGATGATATGATATTGTACATTAAGAACCCTAAAAATTCCAGTACAAAACTATTAGAACTGATAAATGAATTCAGTAAAATAGCAGGATACAAAATTACTTTTCAAAAATCAGTTGCATTTTGCAAATAAAAACCACAATGAGATATCACCTCACCCCAGTCAGAATGGCTATCATCAACAAGACAAATAGTAACAAGTGTTGGAGAGGCTGTGGAAAAAAAGGAACCCTCATACACTGTTGGTGGGAATGCAGACTGGTGCAGCCGCTATGGAAGGCAGTGTGGCAGTTCCTCAAAAAATTACGAATAGAATTACCATATGACCCAGCAATCCCTCTCTTGGGTATCTACCCAAAGAATCTGAAATCATTTATACATAAAGGCCCATGTGTTCCAATGTTCATTGCAGCTTTGTTTTGGTGGCCAAGACATGGAAACAACCAAAATGTCCTTCAACAGATGAATGGATAAAGAAATTGTGGTATATATACACAATGGAATACTATTCAGCGTTAAGGAAAGATGATATAGGAACATTTGTGACAACATGGATGGATCTTGAGAATATAATGCTAAGCGAAATAAGTCAGACAGAAAAAGCAGAGAACCGTATGATTTCACTGATATGTGGTATATAAACCAAAAGCAACAAGAGAACAAGACAAACAAATGAGAAAGAAAAACTCATAGACACACACAATAGTTTAATGGTTACCAGAGGGTAAGTGGGCTGGGCGGTGGGTGATAAGGGTAAGGGGGATCAAATACATGGTGATGGAAGGAGAACTGACTCTGGGTGGTGAACACACAATGGGATTTATTGATGATGTAATACGGAATTGTACACCTGAAATTATGTAATTTCATTAACAATTGTCACCCCAATAAATAAATTAAAAAAAAAATCAGTTGCATTTTTATACGCCAATAAGAAAGATTCACAAAGAGAAATTAAGAAAATAATCCCATTTATAACTGCGTCTCAAAAAACTAAAATAAAATTCTTAGGCATAAATCTAACCAAGGAAGTAAAATATCTGTACTCAGAAAATTATGAGACATTGAAGAGAGAAATTAAAGAAGATACAAATAAGTGGAAGCATATACTATGCTCATAAATAGGAAGAATTAATATAGTTAAAATGTCCATACTACCCAAAGCAATCTATAGATTCAATGCAATCCTTATCAAAATAACAATGACATTTTTCATAGAACTAGACTAATCATAAAATTTATATGGAACCATAAAAGACCCCAAATATCCATGGCAATCATGAGAAATAAGAACAAAGCTGGAGAGATCATACTACCTGATACCAAATTATACTACAAGGCCACAGTAATCAAAACAGCATGGTATTGGCACAAAAACAGACACATAGATCAATGGAACAAAATACAGAGCCCAGAAATAAATCTATCTGTATATGGTCATTTGCTGTATGGCAAAGAAAGCAAGAATTTACATTGGGGTAAAGACAGTGTACTTAACAAATAGTTCTGGGAAAACTGAATAGCTATAGGCAAAAAAAAAATAAAACTGGAACACCTTCTTACTCCATATACAAGAATAAACTCAAAGTGGAATAAAGACTGAAATGTAAGATACAAAACCATAAAACTCCTGGAAGAAAATATAAAAAGTAAATTCTCAGATATTGCCCTTAGTAATATTTTTACTGATATACCTCCTTGGGCAAAGGAAACAAAAGAAAAAATACACAAATAAGACTACACCAAACTAAAAGGTTTTTGCACAGCAAAGGAAACCATCCACAAAACAAAAGACATCCTACTGAATGGGAGAAGATAGTTGTAATGATACATCTGAGGCTAAGGGGTTAAAACCCAAAATTTATTTAAAAAAAGAAAAAACGCATAAAATTTGTAGGGAAGATGTTAAAGAAAACATCTTCATTGGTTGATGTGATCTTTTTTCTATCAGCATTTGTCTGTTACTGCATGTGAGGTGATGGTTAGCTTAGGGTTAAAAAATTCTGTGCTACAATGGGATTTATAGATGATGTAATACAGAATTGTACACCTGAAATCTATGTAAATTTACTAACAATTGTCACCCCAATAAATTTAATAAAAAAAAAAAAATTCTGTGCTGTGATTAGGCGTTAAGTAAATTCCCCCTTTGGTCTCATTCTCCCGCGCAGGGCAGATACAAGATAATGTTGCTTTCTGTATGAGATGATGTTGTTTTCTGCCTGTTTCACCTGCATCAGCAAATGAAGTGAAGAAGTAACTAAGTTAAATCTAAATGAAATGACAGGACGTCATCAAAATGGCGGCGTGATGTGAGCTGCCGTAAAGTTTCCCTTGAATTTACAACTAATCGAACAACAATAACTCCACAAAGGACTCCCTGCACAGCAGACAGGCAAGAAGAACAGGCCGTCTACTGAATTCACCTAAAGGTGGGAGAATCGCACGAGTGGGGCAGGAGGGGAGAAATGCGGAGACGTAGCCGCGCTGGCGCAGGATGCAGACCTAAGTCAGTGCTCCCAGCTCACTGCACCCCGGAACTACCGCAGCTGTGGGAGAGGGAAGAACTCGGACTGCTAGAGCTCCGCTTATGGCCCACAGGGCTGAGGAGGCAGCATATAACATGGCTGAACCCAACACTCATGGCAGACACCTCAGAGAAAAGACTGAAGGAAGAAGACTGAAAACTGTGGTTTAAGCCCTCACTGCCGAGCAGAGAACAGAAGCCTAAGTCACTGACACTAGCTGCCCCCTGCCAGAGCTCGCCCCGCCCCCACCTGCCTGGTGCTACAAGCAGAAAAGTAGCAGTGTCAGATCAAAAGAACAGAATATTTGCTGTTCAGAGAACTGTAGACCGCAGACACAGATTTGCAGCCCAACTTGTTCCGGCAAAGGGGAGGGAGCTGCGGAGGCAGGACTGCCTGTGGTGGTGGTCGCTGCAATTTCTCTGGGCCACCTCTCACAACTCACCCTGCCCATGGCCCCACCTATCTGGGCGGATCCCTGCAGGAGTAAAAAAACTACTGAAACATACAGGCTCTGAGTCTGGTGAAGGAAGAGCTTTGGAACTTCAAAAGGTCTCTGCACAACACACGGACACTGCGCCCTGTGACCCAAGAGAACTATTAACAGAGGAGAAGCCCATCTCTCAGGGAATCCCCCCATTGTGTGAGAAGCTTGAATAGTACAGGGAAAACATAGCATTACTCTGTGAGAGACAAAAAAATGCTGCAGTAGGAGAGAAAATAAAACAGTATGCCAACAAGTACTGGAAAACAAAAGAAAGACTTCTTCATATCAACCTCTTGCAGAAGCCACACCTGTAGATATCTAGGAAGAGAAATAATAAATCAGTAATTGCCATGAATAACCAAGGCAACAAGACAGCTCAGAAAGAAAGCGAAAAGTCTCCAGAAAAGGAGACTTCCACATATGGAAATATGTGATTTAAACGACAGAGAATTCAAGATTGCAGTTCTGATAAAACTCAACGAAATGCAAGAAAACAAAGAAAGGCAATTTAATGAACTCAGAAACGCAATCAAAGAACAACATGAGCATTTTATGAAAGAGATTAAAATTTTAAAAAAGAACCAAATAGAATTTCTGGAGCTTAAGAACTCAATAGAAGAAATTAAGAATGAAATAACCAGCTTCGGTAGTAGAGTTGACCAGATGGAGAAAAGAATCAGTGACATCAAAGATAGAAACCTGGAAATGACACAGACGGAAGAAGAAAGAGACTTGAGACTTAAAATAAATGAAAGAAATCTACAAGAACTTTCTGACTCCACCAGAAAGAGCAATATAAGAATAATGGGCATACCAGAAAGAGAAGAAAGAGAGAAGGGAACAGAGAATATATTCAAACAAATTGTTGATGAGAACTTCCCAAACTTGTGGACAGAACTGGATCCTTGAAACCAAGAAGCAAATAGAACAGCTAGTTACCTCAATCCCAACAGGCCTTCTCCAAGGCACATTGTATTGAAGCTGTCTAAAATCAACGACAAAGAAAGAATCCTCAAGGCAGCCAGGGAAAAGAAGACGGTAACTTACAAAGGAAAGCCCATTAGATTATCATCAGATTTTTCAGCAGAAACTCTACAAGCCAGGAGGGAGTGGAACCAAATATTCAAACTATTGAAAGAGAGAAATCATGAGCCAAAAATAATATATCCAGCAAAGATATCCTTTAGAAATGAAGGAGGAATAAAGACCTTTCCTGACATACAGAACCTGAGGAAATTTTCTAATACATGACATGCACTACAAGAAATACTAAAGGAGGTTATTCGAGTACCATCAACGGGGACAATTGGTGGCAAGAAAAACACAAAAAGGGGAGAGTAAAGGCCTGAATCGGAATATGGGAATGGAGAAAGTAAGAGTGCTGAAGAAAATGGAGTACTCTAAATATCAAACTTTCTTTTACATAAACTTAAGGGTAACCACTCAAAAAAAAAAAAAAAATCCAGAACTGAAATATATACTGTAATAGAAGAAAAATTGAAGAAGAGACAGTACTCCCTAACCTATTTTATGAGGCCAACATTACCCTGATACCAAAACCTGGTAAGGACAACACAAAAAAAGAAAACTACAGACCTATATCTCTGATGAATACAGATGCAAAAATCCTAAACAAAATTCTAGAAAATCGAATACAACAATGCATTAAAAAGATTATTCACCACAACCAAGTGGGGTTCATCCCCGGGGCACAAGGATGGTTCAACATCCGCAAATCCATCAATGTGATACATCACATAAACAAAATAAAGGACAAAAATCATATGATTATATCAATTGATGCAGAAAAAGTATTTGACAAGATACAACATCCATTTATGATTAAAACACTTAATAAAATAGGTATAGAAAGAAAATACCTTAACATAATAAAGGCCATATAGGACAAGCCCTCAACTAATCTCCTAATTAATAGTGGAAAACTGAAGCCCTTTGCTCTACGTTCAGAAACGCAACAGGGCTGTCCCCTATCACCTCTGCTGGAAGGTGATAGGGGATAGTGTTGGAAGTCCTTGCCAGAGCAATCAGGCAAGAGAAAGAAATAAAAGGCATCCAAATTGGGAATGAAGAAGTTAAATTGTCACTCTTTGCAGATGACATGATGCTATATATAGAAAACCCTAAAAACTCCACCAAAAAGCTATTAGAAACAATCAACGAATACAGTAAAGTTGCTGTCTACAAAATCAACATAAAAAAGTCCATTGCTTTCCTATATACTAACAATAAAATCTCAGAAAAAGAAATACAAAAAACAATTCCCTTTGCAACTGCAGCAAAAAGAATAAAATACCTAGGAATAAACTTAACCAAGGATGTGAAGGATTTATATGCTGAAAACTATAAGACATTTTTGAATGAAATTGAAGAAGACACAAAGAAATGGAAAGACATTCCGTGCTCATGGATTGAAAGAATCAACATAGTTAAAATAGCCATGTTACCCAAAGCAATATACAGATTTAATGCAATCTTCATCAAAATACCAATGGCATTTTCTAAAGAAATAGAACAAAAAATCATCAGATTTGTTTGGAACCACAAAAGACCCCAAATAGCCAAAGCAATCTTAAGAAAAAAGAAAAATACCGCAGGTATCACTCTCCCTGACTTTAGCTTGTACTACAGGGTACAATAATCAAAACAGCATGTATTGGCAGATAAACAGACACATAGACCAATGGAATAGAATTGGGAACCCAGAAATAAAACCACATAAATATGGACAGATCATTTTTGAGAAAGAAGCTAAAAACATTCAATGGAGGAAAGACAGCCTCTTCAATAAATGGTGCTGGGAGAATTGGATAGCCACATGCAAAAGAATGAAACTGGACTGCTATCTGTCACCATGTACCAAAATTAATTCAAAATGGATCAAAGACTTAAGCATAAGACCTGACACAAGAAACTGCATAGAAGAAAACATAGATACCAAACTTATGGACCTTGGGTTCAAAGAGCATTTTATGAATTTGACTCCAAAGGCAATGGAAGTAAAAGCTAAAATAAACAAATGGGACTATATGAAACTTAAAAGCTTCTGCACAGTAAAAGAAACAATCAACAAAATAAAGAGGCAACCAGTTGGATGGGAGAAGGTTTTTGCATACAGTGCCTCCGATAAGGGGCTAATATCCAAAATACACAGAAACTCATGAAACTCAACAACAAGAAAACAAACAACCCAATTGAAAAATGGGCAGAGGACCGGAAGAGACATTTCTCCAAAGAGGACATACAAATGGCAAATAGACATGAAAAAATGCTCAACGTCACTAATCATCAGAGAAATGCAAATGAAAACCACAATGAGATATCACCTCACCCCAGTCAGAATGGCTACCATCAACAAGACAAATTGTAACAAATGTTGGAGAGGCTGTGGAGAAAAAGGAACTCTCATACACTATTGGTGGGAGTGCAGACTGGCGCAGCCGTTATGGAAGGCAGTGTGGAGGTTCCACAAAAATTTACAAATAGAATTACCATATGACCCAGCCATCCCTCTCCTGGATATCTACTCAAAAAATCTGAAAACATTTATACATAAAGGCCCATGTGTTCCAATGTTCATTGCAGCTTTGTTTTGGTGGCCAAGACATGGAAACAACCAAAATGTCCTTCAACAGATGAATGGATAAAGAAATTGTGATATATATACACAATGGAATACTATTCAGCGTTAAGGAAAGATGATATAGGAACATTTGTGACAACATGGATGGATCTTGAGAATATAATGCTAAGCGAAATAAGTCAGACAGAAAAAGCAGAGAACCGTATGATTTCACTGATATGTGGTATATAAACCAAAAGCAACAAGAGAACAAGACAAACAAATGAGAAAGAAAAACTCATAGACACACACAATAGTTTAATGGTTACCAGAGGGTAAGTGGGCTGGGCGGTGGGTGATAAGGGTAAGGGGGATCAAATACATGGTGATGGAAGGAGAACTGACTCCGGGTGGTGAACACACAATGGGATTAATAGATGATGTAATACAGAATTGTACACCTGAAATCTATGTAATTTTACTAACAATTGTCACCACAATGAATTAAAAAAAAAATCAGGATGACATGACACATCACCAGGCCTTGTTGCTTATCTGGATGAAGTGGCCCTTTGGCCAGATGGGCAACATTCATATCAGTAACTGCCAGATTCTCCCAGAACTGGCCATTCCCAGAGTGGGAGGCAAGAACAAGAAACTCGCTCTAAGATACATCTGAGAAAATATGTAAGACAGACCTCAGAGTTGGCAGTGTAATTATTGTTTCATCTTTTGGTCATTTGTCATTGGTGATTCTTCATCATTCTAACATTTTGAAGACTTCCAACAACATGCAACTTACAACACCAGGGGATGTCCTGACTTCCAGCCGCAAACCTGGTGAAGTCTGGCTGGTTCTCAACCTCTCCAGTGCTCTTCCCATGGTTAGCCTTTCTGAGAACTTGTTAACACCTTAAAAACTTATATACAGCTTGCAGCTTACAGTATCAGAAGACACCTTGATTTCTAAAAACAACAACAACAGCAAAGACAACCGCAGCAGCATTCTTGGGAACTAGCAAACAGCGGTGTGGGAGATGCCTGAGTTTCTCTCAGCTACTGATCTGGCAAGGTTTTGATTTATGACTTTTCCAGTGGTGTTTTCCCAGTTCAGTAAACTTTTGGCATCTACTGTAACAATTACTATGATATAAAGCTTATTACTGCTTTTTGATACTCCTTACTGATGTTATTTGTGTATGTAGCCAAATGATTTTTTATCAATAGTAAACATATGTTGGGATCTCTTAAACATATATGTATGTATACTCCTTTGACATGACATTGTTATCAATGTATATAGTTTAGTCCTAACCATGTTTACTTTCTGATGTTACCATATTCTATTAATTGCCTTTGTCTCTTGCTATTGCATATTGCTAAATAAATCGATTAATCCCACTCTAGCATGTGCTCCTCCCCGCTCCTCATTACACAACTCAATACCAAAAAAACAAACAAACAAAAAAAATCCAATTAAAAAATGTCAGAAGACCTGAACAGACATTTCTCCAAAGAGGACATACACATGGTCAATAGACATATGAAAAGATGCTCAGCATCACTAATCATCAGAGAAATGCAAATAAAAACCACAATGATATCCCATCTCACTCCTGTCAGAATGGCTATCATCAATAAATCAACAAACAACAAGTGCTGGCGCGGATGTGGAGAAAAGGGAACCCTCGTGCACTGTTGGTAGAATTGCAAACTGGTGTAGCCACTGTGTAAAACAGTCTGGAGATTCCTCAAAAAATTAAAATAGAACTACCTTATGATGCAGAAATTTCAATTCTGGGTATTTATCCGAAGAAATCCAAAACATGAATTCAAAAAATCATATACACCCCTATGTTTACTGTAATGCTATTCACAATAGTCAAGATATGGAAACAAGTGAAATTTCTTCAGTAGATAATTGGATAAAGAAATTGTAGTACATTCATACAATGGAGTATTGCTCTGCTATAAAAAAAGAATGAAATTTGACCGTTTGCAACAACATGGATGAATCTAGAGTATATTAATGATAAGTGAAATAAATCAGACTGAGAAAGACAAATACCATATGATCTCACTTCTTTGTGAAATGTAAAGAACAGGATAAATGAACAAACAAATCAGAAATAGACTCATAGACACAGAAAAAAACTGTGATTGCTAGATTGGAAAAGAGTTGAGGGGATGGGTAAGAAAGGTGAAGGGATTAAGAAGCACAAATTGGTAGTTACAAAATAGTCATGGAGATGTGAAATGCAGTATGGGTAGTACTGTAAAACAATGTTGTAAAACTGTGTATCATGTCGGATGGGTGCTGGACTTGTTGGGGGCATCACTTCATAATTGCATGTATGCCTGGCCACTGTTCTATAAACCTGAAACTAATATAAAATAGTATTCAATGTCAATATATACATATATATGTACAAGGTGGGATCGAAAAATACAGTGAATGTTTAAATTTTAAAATTATTACAGTAAAAGACTCATTACCATTAATCTCCCTCATAATACTCCTTCTTGCTTCAAACACACTTATCCCCTTATTCTTGTCACTTAGCTCCTCAATGTCCTGAATCATTTTGACTTTGGGGAAGAGCCAGAAGTTGCACAGTGCCATATCTGATGAATAAGGTGGATGAGGACACACCATAATGTTCTTATTTGATAGAAATTGCCATTCCAGAAGCTATGTGGGACACGGAGCCTTTCCATTGTGATCACAAAATATGGTGAATGTTGCTGCCAAATGCCATCCAACGGAAAGTCAGGGATCTTCAATATGGGAAGTGGCATGTCCAACCATAGTAACAGTGTGTGACAAGTTTCAACTTGTTTGGTGCAGTCAGTTGGGATGAGCTATGGTTGAGTGAAGGTGTGTTTTAAAGTATGCAATAAATCATCCTTCATCATAACAACACTCCGTGTCACACATCGCTTCTGGTATACAGCAATTTCTGTTCAATAAAAACATTATGGTGTGTCTTCACCTACCTTATTCAGTGGATCTGGCACCGTGGGACTTCCGGCTCTTTCCAAAAGTCAAAATGATCATGAAAGGAAAACATTTTGAATCTATTCATGACAGTGAGGCAGCCACAACAATGCAACTAAAGACACTCACTAAAGAGGACTTCTAGAACTGCTTCAGAAAGTGGCAAAAATGAGGAGATAAGTGTGTTTGAAGTGAGGGGGAGTTTTTTGAAAGATTAATGGCACTGTGTCTTTTACTGTAATAATTTTTTTTATTTAAACATTCACCTTATTTCCTGATCACATCTTGTATATGGTTATAGGATGTGAAGTACAGCATGGGGAATATAATCCATGATATTGTAATAGCTATGTATGGTGTCAGATGGGTAATAGACTTGTTGGGGTTATCACTTTGTGAGGGGTGTAAATATCTAATCATTATGTTGTTGTGTATCCCTGAAATTAATTTTTTAAAAAAGTTCTCATTACAAGAAAAATAAAATATGTAACTGTGTGATTATGGATGTTAACTGGACTTATTATAGTGATCATTTCACAATATACATATCTATCAAAACATAATGTTGTTTATCTGAACTAATCCAATGTTATATGTCAATTAAATCTTAATAAAAAATAAATAAAATAAAATAAGTCCCCCCCCCAAAAAAAGATAGGGTGGCTAAAATGGATAAGAAAACAAGTCTCTTACATATGCGGCCTAGAAGAGACTCACTTCGGATCAAAAGCACACAGACTGAAAGTAAAGGGATGGGTAAAGACATTTCATGAAAATGGAAACAAAACAAAGCAACAAAAAAAGCTGGGATACTAATATTTACACCAGTTAATAGATTTTTGTCAGTTTTATTTGTCCTACAGGATACCATTTTATGACTCCTTATTGAAAGTATCCCTGTTTATCATCAACATCTCCTTCAAAATAAGAGTGTCATCATCCTCTTCAGTTCCCACTGTTTCCTCAGAGATAACCTACAGACGTTTAGTAAATTGCTTCATTCACTGAAGGTGTGCTGAGTCCCAACTATGTTCCAAGCACTGAACTAGCCACCAAGGAAACAACAAATAGCACAACATAGAGCTTAGATTCTAGAGAGAAAAGTAATGATTGGCATAACCAAATAAATAAATATATGCTTACAAATCATAATATACACTGTTACAGGGTGCTATGAGAAAATATAACTAGAGTATTGATCGGTCTGAGATTGTCCTAATCTTCAAGGGCACATTTCCTCTAACAGGACACCTGAGCTCATTTAGATCTGTTAGGTGCTGTCTCATAATATCTTCACAATTTAGATTTAAATTCCCTTATAATCAATTTTGTTTTATCCTCTTATGGTTTGAAGATCATTCTATTTGACAGCGAGGACCAAAGCAAAATAAAAGTTGAGGGTGTCTGCTTCTCTGTATTAATCATCAATATTGTAATGTTGGCCCTAATCAACACACTATTTCTTCATTGATCTTTTGCCTCAAACACAGCTTTTTAAAAAGACATTTCTGACAATTTTTGCATGCTTATTCTAGTCTCAGATCAATTTGGATATTAAACTTTTTGACACTATTTTTAACAAGCAGCTTAGTTTTGTAAAAAGATGGTTTGGATTCAGATTTGAATCCTTAATTGAACGCTACCAAATTGTTTTATCATAACAAAAATATTTTCTCCCTCTGAGCCTGAGTTTCTTCATTTTTAAAGTGAGAATAATAGACATTGGTCTTCTCTTGCCCTTGGACTGAAACTAAACCATTGGCTGTCCTGGGTTCCAGCTGGCCAATTGCAGATCTTGGGATTTCTCAGTTTCCATTATCATGGTACCTGTTCACTGAATGACAAAATGAACAACTTATTCAAGAGTCCTTGAATTGTATATTTAAGACCTGTGAATATAGTCAATTTATGGAAAATCAAAGTGGCACAATTGCCTTTTCATCTCATTGACCTTCAAATTTATTTAAAATAAATAAGACAGCTATACCAACTTTGATGTGTATGGGGAATAGGAAGGGAACATCACAGGTTATTCTTCCTTATTTTTTGACACTAGACAGTTTACATTTGCACTTAAGGAGAACATAAAAAAGGCAAATATTCTTATTAAATAAAAATGCCATGAGGAGAAAAGGTCCAAGATGGCAGATTAATTTAATGCTATGCCTGCTACCCAGGATTATATCAAAATTATAACTAAATTATAGAACAATCAACCTCAAAAATCATCTGAAGACTAGCTGAATAGAACCCCTGCAACTAAGGATATAAAGAAGAAGCCACATTGAGACTGGTAGGAGGAGCAAAGACATGAAACAGGCTAACCACAAACCCACAGGCAGTGGGTGAACACCAGGAGGGACACCTCGGTGGCAGAGGTCCCTCCTGAAGAGGGAGAGGTCCCAGTCCCACACTGGGATCCCCAGCCGGGAAGAGGAGTTCCCACATTTGGCAGTGAAAATCAGTGAGGACACTGTCCACCTGTACCAGTGAGATGGAAGGTGGCTGGAAACCTAGACGTCCTCTTAAAGTGTCTGAACACAGATTCACCCACTGGCAAACACTAACATGGTCTCCGGTAAATGGGCAACTTGAGAGGCTCCAGAGATTATGGGGAAAGACTGAGTTGTGTGTAGAGACAGCAGCCACTGTCCCTGTGAGGAGCCTGCCTCATGTGCAGCCTACAGGAAGGCACCATCTTTTCTATGTTAAAACCCCTCTCCCAAAGAGCCAGATATGAGACCGTATTGGTCTGGTAAAATCTGCATGTATGTACCAACTTGATTATACTCTGGGACCCTGCCCCCACCCAGCTACTGCTGCATCACCAGGAATACTCTTGGGTTCCGGGCAGCCAGCCCCACCCCACAAGCTGCAGAAGCCTTTACAGTAGCAGATGGCTAGCAATGGCCTGAGAAACGTTCAGTCAGTGGCAAACAGTTAGCCACAACTTGTGGTGAAGTCTCTCTTAAGTGGTTTTGGGGGATCAATGGGCCTGAGGCAAGTTGTGGCTGTCCCAGGTGTTCTCAGAGCAGTTTGTGGTCACAGATCAAGCACCGGTGGAAGAATAAAATCTGCATTAACTTTGTAAAAACCACAGCCCACACCCCATGGCTCCCAGGGCCCCATCCTGTCCAACTAGTGCTCCATCACTGGGGCTCTCTCAACAATAGGTCAACCAGCCTGGTCAGTGCATCACAGGAGACTGAACAGCTAAACCTTACAGGCAGCCAGCAGGTGGAAACAGGCCTAGGGAGGTCCTGAGACTTTTGCTAATCTGCTACAGGCACAATACTGGTGGCAGCAAGCCTTAGTTCACAGAGAGGGCACCCCCACATGCCTCCAGGTCCAGTCCTGGCAGCAGCCAACTACATATAGCTTTGTAGCTCCTATCAGGTAGTCCTGGACCTGTCACAGGCAAGGCTGAAATTGACCTGCATGGAAGGTCCTCCCAACTCACACCAGAAATGACACACCCAGAGGCCAGCTTCAGACCACAACAGAGCACTACCCAGACAGCCCCACAGGCAGCATATGAAAGGGTGGTCTCAAAAGGCACAAGAGCCTAGTGGGGTGAATTTCTCTCTGAGGGGTCATCACCCACACAATAGCTCATACACTGTGGGCATAACTTTGTGCATAGGCACTAAGCCTGGGAGTCAATACAACCCACTGTTGTGTCAAAAACAATCAAGTCTGAACACACAACACACACATTAGACACACTTGTAACACATACAGGTGATCAGGGGAGACCAGTGAGCACACCGAACAGTGGTCCGCACTACTGGACCACACAGAACACATACTACATAAGGCCTGGTCAAGACTGGGAGACATAGCAGAACTACCTAATACATGGAAGCAAACACAGATAGGCAGCCGGAATGAGGAAACAAAGAAATATGTCCCAAATAATAATAATAATTAAAAAAAAGGAGAAATCTCCAGAAATAGAACTAAATGAAATGGAGGGAACCAACCTACCAGTGTTTAAAACACTAGTTATAAGAATGTTTAAGAAACTTAGTGAGAACTTCAACAAAAGGATAGTAAGCATAAAAGATGACACAGAAACCATAGAAAAGAACCAGTCAGAAACGAAGAATACAAAAACTAAAATGAAGATTACACTACAAGAAATCAACAGCAGATTAGATGAAGCAGAGGTTCAAATCAGCAATTTAGAACACAAGGTAGCAGAAAACACCCATTTGGAACAATGAAAAGAAAAAGGAACAAAAAAGAAAATGAAGATAATTTAAGGGAACATTGGGATATCAACAGTAACAATATTCACAATATAGGAGTACCGGAAGACAGGGAGCAAGAGATCAAGAATGTATTTGAAGAAATAATGACTGAAAATATCCCAACCCTGGCAAAGGAACTAGACATACAACCTCAGGAAGTACAGAGAGTACCAAACAAGATGAACCCAAACAGGCCCACACCAAGACATAATTAAAATAGCAAAAGTTAAAGACAAACAGAGAATCCTAAAAGCAGCAAGAAAACGAGAAATAGTTACAAGGAGCTTCCATAAGCCTATCAGCTGATTTCTCAACAGAAACTTGGTAGGCCAGAAGGGAATGGCAGGAAATATTCAAAGTAATGAAAAAACAAGGGCTTACAACCAAAACTACTCTACCCAAAAAGGCTATCATTTAAAATGGAAGGAGAGATTAAAAGCTTCCAAGAAAAGAAACAGCTAAAGAAAGTCATTACCACCAAGCCAGTATTACAAGGAATTTTAAAAAGACTTAAGAAGAAAAAGGGAGGAAAACAAACAAAAGAAGATCAAAAATATGAATAATAAAATGGCAATAACTATGTACCTATCAATAATCACTTTAAATGTAAATGGATTAAATGTTCCAATCAAAAGACATAGAGTAGCTGAATGAATAAGAAAACACGATCCATGCATATGCTGTATACAAGAGCTCTAAATCAGATGGACAGACTCACAAGACTGAAAGTAAAGCAATGGAAAAAGATATTTCACTCAAATGGAAATGAGAAAAAAGCTGGTATAACAATACTTACATCAACCAAAATAGACTTTAAAATGAAGACTATAATAAAAGACAAAGAAGGACATTACATAATAATAAAGAGATGAATCCAACAAGAGGACATAACCCGAATAAATATCTATGCACACAACATAGAAGCACCTAAATATATAAAACATAAATTGATCAAAATAAAGGCAGAGATTGACAATAAAACAATCATAGTAGGGGACTTTAACACGCTACTGACACCAATGAACAGATCTTCCAGACAAAATATCAACATGGAAACAGTGACCTTAAAGGACACATTAAGCCGGGATGGATTTAACTAATACTCATAGAGCAATTCATCCCAAAACAGCAGAATATATATTCTTTTCAAGTGCACATGGAACATTTTCCAAGATACACCACATGTTAGGCCACAAAACTAGTCTCAATAAACTTGATGCTTGAAATCATATCAAGCATCTTCTATGACCACAATAGTATAAAACAAAAAATCAATTACAAGAAAAAACTGAAAAACAGACAATTATATGGGGACTAAATATCATGCTACTAAATAACGAATAGGTCAACAATGAGATCAAAGAAGAAATCATGAGATACCTTGAGGCAACCAAAAGTGAAAACAAAATGACCCAAAACCTTGGGGACACAGCAAAAGCAGTTCCAAAGGGGAAATTCATAACAATGCACTCTTACCTAAATAATGAAGAAAAATCTCAAATAAACAGTTTAACTTTACATCTAAGGGAACTGGAAAAAGACCAGCAAACAAATTCCAAAGTGAGTACAAGGAAAGATATAATAAAGATCAGAATAGAAATAAACAAAATAGAGATAAAAAAGAATATAAAATATCAATAAAACCAAGAGATGGTTTTTTGAAAAAGATAAAATTGGCAAACCTTTAACCAGACTCATCAAGAAGAAAAAGAGAAGATCCAAATAAATAAAATCAGAAATGAAAGAGCAGTGACAACAGATACCACAGAAATACAAAGAAATTTAACCTATGAGCAAATATACACCAAAAAATTGACCAATCTGGAAGAAATGCATAAATTCCCAGAAGCATAATCATCCAAGGCTGACTCAAGAAGAAACAGATAATCTGAACTGACCAATTACTACTAACAATCAAATCAGTAATCAACTAGCTCCCAACAAACAGAAGTCCTGGACCAGATGTCTTCACAGGTGAATTTTACCAAACATTCATAAAACAATTAACACCTATTCTTCTCAAACTATCCCAAAAAAATTCAAGAGAAGGGAAGACTCCCAAGCTAATTTTACGAGGCCATCACTACTCTGATTCTAAAACCAGACAAAGACATTACAAAAACAGAAAACTATAGGCCAATATCCCTGATGAACATAGATGCAAGAATCCTCAATATAATATTAGCAAATCAAATTAAGCAATACACTGAAAAGATCATACAACACAATCAAGTGGGATTCATTCCTTGTATGCAAGGTTGGTTCAACATCCAGAAATCAATTAATGTGATACACCATGCAAACAAAATGAAAAATAAAACCATATGTCATATCAGTAGATACAGGAAAAGCATTTGACAAAATCCAGCATCCATTTCTGATTAATACTCTCAGAAAAGTGAGAACAGAGGGAACATATCTCAATATAATAAAGGCCATATATGACAAAGCTACAGCTAGTATCATACACAATGGGGAAAAGCTAAAAGGACTCTCCTTAACATCAGGAACAAGACAACGATGCCCAATTTTATTCAACAAGATAATGGAAGTTCTAGCCATAGCAATCAGATGATAAAAAGAAACAAAAGGCATTCAAATTGGAAAGGAGGAAGTGAAATTGACATTATTTGCAGAATACATGGTATTACCTAGAGAGAATCAAAAAGATTCCACCAAAAAACTACTATAACTAATATATAAACTTAGTAAAGTAGCAAAATACAAAATGAATATTCAGAAATTGGTTGCATTTTTATACATGAATAATGAACTATCAGAAAGGGAAATTAAAAAAACAATCCCATTTACAATTATATCACAAAAATAAAATACTTAGAAATAAATTTAACCAAGGAAGTAAAAGAGCTATACTCTGAAAAATATAAGACATTGAGAAGAGAAATGAAAGAGAATATGAATGAATGGAAACACATACCATGCTCACGAACAGGAAGAATTAATATTGTTTAAAAATCCAAACTATCCAAAGCAATCTATAGATTCAATGCAATCCCTATCAAAACAGCAATGGCATTTTTCACACAACCAGAACAAATAATTCTAAAATTTATGTGCAACCATGAAAGACCCCAAATAGCCATTGCAATCCTGAGAAAGAAGAACAAAGCTGGAGGTATCATGCTACCTGATATCAAACTATACTGCAAGGCCATAGTAATCAAAACAGAATGATTTTGGCATAAAAACATGCACATAGATCAATAGAACAGAATACAGAGCCTAGAAATAAATGCATGCCTATATTGTAATTTAATCTATGACAAAGGAAGCAAGAATATGCATTGGGGTAAAGACAGTATATTCAATAAATAGTGCTAGGTGAACTGGAGAGATACATGCAAAAAAATGAAACTGGACCACCTTCTGATTCCATATAGAAGAATAAATTAAAAATGGATTAAAGACTTAAATGTAAGACCTAAAACAACAAAACTCCTAGAAGAAAACATAGGCAGTAAACTCTCTGGCATTGCTCTTACTAATATTTCTTCTGATATATCTCCTCAAGCTGGGAAACAAAAATAAGGAAATAAATGGGACTACATCAAACTAGAAAGTGTTTGTACAGCAAAGGAAACCATCAACAAAATGAAAAGATATACTACTGAATAGGAAAAGATATTTGCCGATGATACATCTGATAAAGAGTTAATATCCAAAATTTATATGAAACTCATACAACTCAACACCAAAAGAACAAACAATGCAGTAAAAAAAATGGGCAGAGGACCTAAAAGACATTTCCCCAAAGAGGACATACACATGACCAATAGACATATGAAAAGATGCTTGATGTCACTGATCATCAGAGAAAAGCAAATACAAACTACAATGAGATATCACCTCACAATTGTAAGGATTGCTATCATCAATAAATAAATAAACAACAAATGTTGGTGAGAATGTGGAGAAAAGGGAACCCTTGTGGACTGTTGGTGGAACTGAAAATTAGTGTAACCACTATGGAAAACAGTTCGGAGGTTCCTCAAAAAATTAAAAACAGAACTACCTTAAGAACCAGCAATTCCACTACTAGGTATTTACCTGAAGAAATCAAAACACTAATTCAAAAAGATATATGCACCCCTGTGTTCATTGCAGTGCTGATTTATGATAACCAAGACATGTAAGCAAGTGAAATGCCCATCAATAGATGATTGAATAAAGAAGAGGTGGTACATATACACAATAAAATATTACTAAGCCATAAAAGAAATTCTACCATTTGTGTCAACATGGGTTTGATCTGCAGGGTATTGTGCTAAGTGAAATATGTCAGACAGAGACAAATACCATATACTCTCACTTATCTGTGGAATAACAAAATAAACAAACAAAAAAGAACAAATGGATTCATAGATAAAGAGAACAAACTGATAGTTGCCAGATGGGAGAGGGGTTGGGAGTGAATGAAAAAGGGGAGGGGATTAAAAACTACAAATTGTTTGTTACAGAGTAGTCATGGGGATGTAGGGTATAGCATAAGGAATATAGGCAACAATATTGTAATAACTATGTATGGTATCAGATGGTTACTAGATTTATCAGGGTGATCACTTCATAAGTTATGTAAATGTTTAATCACTATGTTGTACACCTGAAAAAATACTGTATGTCAACTGTAGTTGAACAAAAAAAAATGATTAAAAAAAAGAGAATAATATTTCATACTTTGCAGTGCTGAGGTAATGAGAAGATTAGATCACAGAAGCAAAATATCTAGTACAATTCCTGGCATGGAGTAGGGACCCACCGAACAATTGAGGACTGTTCTTTTTACAGGTCCATGCTGTGCATAACGGGTGTCCTCACCTATGTCGTGGGTTTCTTAGGGACAGAGACTGAGCCTTCTATTTTTCTTTTCTCTCACACCTAATGTCTAACTAAGCACAAGCTTCTGATAAATAGGGCATACAGGTGTCTGGACCATTAATAACACTGGTAAAAACTTCAAAGCAATTCTATATTTGACAATATTCTTCTGTTTAACAGGGAAAAAATAGCTTTTATGTTGTAAATACTAAATTTCACGCTCCTTTTCCAGTTAAGCACAGTTTGTTCACTAATTTTCGTCGCAGTGGCTTCTGCTCCAATGAACGCTCATACACTGTGTTTATAGGTTTACACTTCCCATACTGTGTCCCTGTTCTTACAGAATACATACGCTGCATGACTGGGGCTTATCTCCCTACTCAAACCCTCTGCCTGAACTCTTTACCAAGTCAAAGTGTTCAGTTATTTTGATCCTTCTGAGCATAGGTAAATTTCATCAAACACCATTAGAATGAGGTATAGAAGAAAATCTAGTCCTACATATTACAGTCTGTTTGTCGATTGCAATGAATTCCTAACACTAGGTGCATATATCAAGGAAGAAAGAAAGGAGCTGTTGCTATCCCAGTTATTAGAACTCTACTATAAACATGTAAACTGTTGTTACAGGTGAACCTCACTTTACAAAACAGAAAAACAAACAGGCTCTATTTTATTAATCAGTTCAGTTCTATCTGTTTAGTCTAGCAAATATTTCTCTTCGGGTATCAGCATAAAACTATGCTCCATTTAAGAACTAAAGTAAACTTCTCTGAGCCTCCACCTTAATAATAGAGATAAGTCCATTTTCTCCTCACCCCCACCATCCCATTTCTGTGATAAACCAACAGCCCTGGTAGTGGACACTGGATGCTCTGCTCAGGTCCCCTCAGATCCTTTCACAGGTCCTGGGTGCCCCACCTCTGGCTTCTGTGTCCCTTTGCTTCGAGAATCATACCTGGGACTCTCTTTGGAGAGTCATACGTTGATAACTTACCCTGCTAGCATCAGACTTAAAATATTTAAGTGCAATTTTAAATGTGATCTCTAAAATAATAATAATAATAATAATAATAATAATAATAATAATAATAATAATAATTTATATTTTAAAATTAGATTCTAGAAATACATGTAACCTTCTAATCCATAGACTATCCACACTGGCACCAGAAAAAAGGCTCCCTCACCTACTGAATAGTGATCACAGCTCCATTGGTGATTTGAATGACCAAAGGTTCCTACACTGTAGCCTTGGAGATCGATGCTACAGATTCTTCAGTAGCATCTGGATCTGGAGCTGTAGAAAAATCTATACACACAAATATACACATATTTTAACACCTCCTTTAACTCCAATGCCCAGACCCATGACTATCTTAGAAGGCGCTCAATACCTGTTAGATAGATTAAAGAATGATCGAGTGAGTAAACAAATAAACTTAATGGATTTAACAGGTCTCTATTGAATATCTTCCCTGTGCTAGGTACCAAACTAGCCTCTAGGGATATCACGATCAGCAAAACCATTCATAGACCCTGCTCTCATGGAGATTACATTCTAGTGAGGCAGAAAGACAGACTTTCTTTATGCATGCATTATACATACAGAGAGCCAACTGAGTTCTGTAAGGGGATAATGATTTGTAGGGATGACACAGATCCATAGAATCCAGCATCAATGACAACAGTGAGCAGGTCTCCTACCTAGTTTGGTACTTGTCCCAGTGGCTCCTGAAGCAATGGACACCAATTCATATTCATGTGTCATTGGTATGTCAAGGATGGCCAGTAATCCCAGAGGTGTATATCAAAACAGATGTCTTTACAAAGAAAATTCTACTTTCAATAAACTGTTTAAAGTCAGTGTAGAGAGAATATTCACACAAAATAAGGAATCACCTCTAATCATTTTTGCAACTTATCTTTATGGTTTACTAAGAGTAAAATGAATCTTCAATGTGATTAAATAATAATGTAGTGAATTGTTAGAGGCAAGAATAAGAGGAAAGCTTGTAATGAGTTCCAGCAAAGGTTGAGAGAATTTGGCTCTCTCCCCAAGAGGCATTTCCCCCTCACTCTTTTGAAAGTCTGAGCTTCTGCACACTGTGGAATAGCATGCTTGTATCGTCATGAATAGAAATGTTATTCTATAGAAATATGATAATTTTTCTGACAGAATAAAGAACCCAGTTTAATTCTATTAACTGTTTGCTTACTTTAGTAAAACTAGCATTTAGTATGAAGCTGTGGGAAACTATTTCAACTCCCCTGCCACTGCACTGGAAAACCTATAAACAATTTTACTCATTCTTAGAATATTTCCTAAGTCCAGTAGTCACATGATAACTGAAGTAAAGACACCACAAGTGCCATACACAACAACAGCTGTGTGCTGCACAAGGAGAAATAGCTCAGGCAACTCTGCTGTAAACTTACTGGAACAAAATTACCAAGGTAGAAGAGAGCAAATGTGGCATGATAAGGAATGAGCTTTACGTCTGCAAACCGTATATTGTTGCTGCAATATTTTTTTTAATATTTTCTTCTTACATTTTAGACCAGGGTTTCTCAGATACCTTGTTTTCAAAGCATTAAAACACTGCCTTCAGTACACAGCCAGTTTTCATGGAGGCTCGGAATAATAACCTGTTTTTGACATGTCAGAGGTAGACATTACTAGTATCTGTAAGAAAAAAAGAGAAGACAGAAGGAAATCTTTAGCCATCTCTGATATCCTGATTATAGACTGTGCTCTGGAGCAAAGACTGCCCAGCAGAGAAGTCCCGTATTAGGCATAAGTGGCCAGATCCTAGAACCCCTACCATGCTCAGGGATTTGCTAAGAGTTACCTGTGAAAATAGTGACCTTATTCCAAATGCCATGGCAGGTCCAAAAGATGCTATAGTTAGATGGTCTTAAGTATCTGATTATCTCACAGTTTAAACATAAGTTCAGAGGTGGCTAAAAAGGAGAAAAAAGAATCTTCCTGAAGGGAGATTCAAGCAGGGCACTTCCACAGCTCCCAGACCCACAAAGACCTTGCCTCAGAGCAGTTGGCTAAGCAAATTGACAATTTGATGAGATTGGTCCCTAATTGTAAAATTCAATACATGGTTTTCTTGTTTAAACTTTCTGATGTGGGTACTGTTGACCAATTCCTTCTAGCTAATCTCCCTGGTACCCAAAAAGTATACTACTTCATAGCAGTAAACTTCGCAGGAAAAAAAAATGGCCAAAATTATTTAGGGACAGTTTCAAAATAATATCCAGAGATATACACAGATCTCTATAACAAAAGGACCAGAAATTTTCATTCTCTTTGGACCAGTTCAGCAATATACAACAGGTGACAGATAGGAGAAAGTTCCAAGATAAGCAGTGGTTTAATTATGGCAGGATTGATTGATGGAGAAGGAAAAAAAAAATACAACCAATTTGTATAGCTGATCTTTACAGTTATTGAGAAGAACCGGTGGAGTCTGAAATACTTGGGATGTAAAACACTAAGGGGAAGAAAATATAATTAGTAGAAACGTGAGAGATGTAAATCCATATAATAGAAGGAAGTTTTCAAAATAAATAAATGTTTTGCTGAATGGCAAGAAAAAAACTTCCTGACCTAGAAGAAGCTTATGAAATTATACTTAAAAGTAGACTAACATATCCCAGGGATGGGAAGAAGTGGGAAGAGACTGACCGTTTTGTCTTTAGCACTAACTTCAGTATAGAAATCAGATTTACCGTGTGTAATCATAAGATTTGTGGTTCTTTTTCCAGAGAGATATCAATGCGATTGAAGAAAAATAATCAGTCATTTAAAATTGTGTTGTATTTTGATAATAAAAGAATAATAATATAAAAAAAAAGTAGACTAAAAAAAAACTAAGGTCATAGTAAATAATTTTGTACCATCCACAGGGAAATCAACTTACTGGATTTTTCTCCATTTCTTGTTTATCTCCTTCTGTGTCTATAGGACAGCATTCCAGATACTTTATTAGTGCTCTTGGCAGCTCTGGACCCAAAAGGATAACTAATGATTTCCCCACAGAAGGATCAAATATCTGTAGAGAGAAGGTTGAAGTGAAATTTTTCAGACAACTACCACATTCTCTCCTAACGTGGCAGTTGGTCTGCTGAAGAGAAGTACAGGAAGTCCCCGACCGAAAGCAGACTGCAAAAAGCTGCAGAGTGAAAATTCATAATCCAGTTCCCCCGGGAAAGACTTAATCATTAGTAATAACTAACATTCATTAGAGTAGTCCCGCCAGATCAAGCTTGTTTAACCCCTACTGTACGAGAAATGTGTGATAATAGTATTAACATAACTAAGTCTAACTTCCTATTTACTTGTATCATTCCTAAGTACTTACTTCTAAAGGGAATGCACTACAAGCAAGCAGGACATCAGAAAGACAAAGCTGTCTTGCTACAGCAATGAGAGTGAACACTCTCTCAATTCTATTTTTTAAATTAGTTTCAGGAATACAAAACAACATAATGACTAGACATTTATACCCCTCACACAGTGATAACCCCAACAAGTTAACTACAAATCTGACACTGTACATAGCTATTCCAATACCATCAACTATATTCCTTGTACTCTACATCTTGTGACTGCATAGTGTGTGTGTGTGTGTCTGTGTGTGTGTGTATGTGTGTGTATTAATTATAGTTGACATTCAATTTTATTTTACATTAGTTTCCGGCATACAGCACAGACACTCTCAATTCTTACAGCAGCTGTAGGACAAGAAGTGGAACACGGAGGTTCATCCTGTACTACTATTAATACTCAGGGATGGCTGTGGGCATCCAACTTCGTCACAGAGGGCACCATGCTTAGAAGAATAATGTCTTTGGTTTAATGCTCTGCTATCACCATCTTAAAATTCTTAGTAGTTTCTAAACAAGGAACCCTGCATTTTTATTTTGCACTGGGCCCCACAAATCATGCAGCCAGTCCTGCTAATACCATCTTAAAATTAACAAAGTGCTTTCCCAAATATTACCTCACTTTATCACTACAAATGCCTGTGAAGTAGGCAAGGCAGGTTTTACTGTCCGTTTACAGCTATGTAAAGGGAGGCTCAAAGAAGATAAGGCATTTTCTTCACAAAGTTAAATACATGGGAGAGCAGGAGACCTAAACCCATGACTTCACACTTCAAGGAAGGGGCTCTTTCCATTAGCCGGCACTGCCTCTAGATGTCCTGAACTGTATTGAAGTGACAGAACAATATAAATAAGGGGTTGGGCAGGTGAGAATAGCCTCCTATTTTCAATATCTCAGTAGCTCCACATTACTGATATTATTTCATCTCAAATTCTTTCTTTGTAAGTGACAAGATCTTGCTCTTTTTTTGACAAGATCAACTCCTTTTTTTTTCTATTTCTTAACAGACCTTAAGATTTGGCTATTTTAGTTATTATCTAAATCCCACTGATCTTAGTGTGTAAAGGTCCTTTCCCTAATTGGCAGGGCTATATCTGGGTTTCCTGTGCTTCTTTGACCTCTGTCAGTACACATAAATGATCTATGATCTTGCTAGCTGGGTGTGTGGGATTTCTGGGTAATTCTTCTTAGCTTTATACAATAAGAAATGAGTTCTAATTATGAAACCTGTGAGGCATAGCTGAAAGATAAAAGTGCATGTATCCCTGTTAGAAAATGCCTACGAGTATCAGATGAGGGAAAAGATAAGTGATGACAAGGTATCAGGTTATGAGGATTACAGAAGTCCCTAGAAGATACACAACATGGCAGGAATGACCAAGACTCACTTTGCACAATGACTCCCTTTGCACAATAGATCTGAGAATAGGAAAAGTCTCAAGGCTTCCATTTGGAAGTATGCAAACAGTTTTAAAACCTCTGAGGACAAGAAACTTATTTTTCTCTCTAAGGTTCATAAGACATTAAGGATCATATTTAAGTTACCAAGGTCTTTGGTCTTGGAACAAAGTCATAGCCATCCCAATGGTGAATCTGACAGAACTTCAGGAGAGAAAGACAAGTGAGCTATTTACTACAATGTACCAAGTGGAAGACACAGAAAAAAATTATTGTAAAAGATTATATTCCAATGACACTCCTCAGTTTCATAAAAATTACTGAGGAAAAATAATATAGTAGCTTAATAATATGTTCTAGATCTCAACGCATGTAGTGCAGAGTGGAAAAGCAAGAGCTCTTGAATCATACAGACCTAGGATGGATTCTGACCTTACTTATTTCATAGTTTTGTGGGCTTGGACAATTTGCTTAACCTTAATAAATCATTCTGACTTTATAAGAAAATGGGAGATAATAACATCCACATAAGGTTGTTGGGAATAATAAACAACTTTTTCTTACAGTGCTTGACACAGAGTATGCGCTCAAAAGGGGTATCTGTTATTTGTTCCCCTCCAATCAAGTTGACAGCACTTGGCTTGCCTAGACACATTCTTTTCCATCCTTATTTGATCCTTTACCCAGTATCACAGAATCTATACTCACCAATAGCCAAGTTTGCAAGCAGCTTCTCCATTTCGAGGTAATAAAATCTAAAATTGAAGTGGAGGGGAATGTAGTCCTTCTCTTATGTTTGTTCAAGCTCTGGCACTCCCACACAGAAATATATATTTAAAATTATTCTGCTGCATCTTCCTTTTCATCTATCACTGCTTCCAACGCAACACTCATGTGGCCAGATTCCAAGACCAACTTTATTCTTGGAGGATCTGTTATTTGAGGCAGTACTGTGCATTAAAGAGGGGAAGCATTTCAGTACTTTGATTACATGCTGCTTTCAACACAGCCATTTTGTGTAAGCTGCAATTAAACATTTACAATTCATTTAAGAACAGTAAGAGAGAGATGGTTCTAAAACATAATTGTGATATTGGCTTTGCAGAGCTTTTCTTTATATCTAAATATTTGCAATCACTCAGTGTTGAGAAATGTATAGAAACTACCTATAGAAAAAGAAAATATTCCATAAATTTATAAAGAGAAAACTCTGACTTTGCTATTGCCAAATTACATATATATATATATCCATCCACATAAGGTTGCTGGGAATAAGTTGTTTATTATTCCCAACAACCTTATGTGGATGTAATTACCTCCCATTTTCTTATAAAGTCAGAATGATTTATTAAGGTTAAGCAAATTGTCCAAGCCCACAAAACTATGAAATAAGTAAGGTCAGAATCCATCCTAGGTCTGTATGGTTCAAGAGCTCTTGCTTTTCCACTCTGTACTACATGCGTTGAGATCTAGAACATATTATTAAGCTACTATATTATTTTTCCTCAGTAATTTTTATGAAACTGAGGAGTGTCATTGGAATATAATCTTTTACAATAATTTTTTTCTGTGTCTTTCATTTGGTGCATTGTAGTAAATATCTCACTTGTCTTTCTCTCCTGAGGTTCTGTCAGATTCACCATTGGGATGGCTATGACTTTCTCCCAAGACCAAAGACCTTGGTAACTTAAATATGATCCTTAATGTCTTATGAACCTTAGAGAGAAAAATAAGTTTCTTGTCCTCAGAGGTTTTAAAACTGTTTGCATACTTCCAAATGGAAGCCTTGAGACTTTTCCTATTCTCAGATCTATTGTGCAAAGGGAGTCATTGTGCAAAGTGAGTCTTGGTCATTCCTGCCAAGTTGTGTATCTTCTAGGGGCTTCTGTAATCCTCATAACCTGATACCTTATTATCACTCATCTTGTCTCTTTTCTTAACTCATATATATATATATATACATATATATATATATATGTATATATATATATATATGCTCACACACACATATATATACACATATATATATAATTTAAAACAACATAATCTAAGAATTTTGAGCTTTTCATATTTTGAATTATGAGAATAATTTTGATTTCTATGTGCAAATGATAACAATCAGCATCTTGTTTTTCTAAAAGGACTTTAGACTATAAAGTAATGAAATCTGTACAGCAATAGCTTGAGTCACTTTGTGGTTATTAACTCTATCCCTCAATAATTGTAACAATATAAAAATCTGCCCTTGTAGTAGAAAATTTAATAATTTTATAAAATTTTGCTCAGTCTGTCTACCAATTAAGTTACCACATGTATTGTGTTCCTTTCTTCCACACCTGGCTCTTAATATACTATAGAAGATATTTTAAATTTTTTTTCAATATGGGGAAAAAAAACAACATGGTAAGATATAAAGAAAGACATCATTGGACTAATAGGTAAAACTCATGAGTTCCATTTCCTACTTGATATAGGCTAAATGTCTCTGTCCTCCCTAATTTCAAATGTTGAAATCTTAATGTCCAGTGTGATAGTATTAGGACGTACAACTTTTGGGAGGTGGTTAAGTCATAAGGGCAGAGTTTTCATGAATGGGATTAATGCTTTTATAAAAGAAGCCTTAGAAAACCCCCTCTGCCCTTCCACCAAGTGAAGATATAACAAGAAGTCTTCAACCGAGAAGTGGACCCTCGCCTAAACATGCTGACACCCTGATCTCAGATTTCCAGCCTCCAAAACTGTGAGAAATAAATTTATGTTGTTTATAAGCCACTCAGTCCCTGGTATAGCAGCCAAAATGGACTAAGACACGACTTTAGAATTTACCAGCATTTGACTTTAAATTAGTCACTTCACCTTTCTTTTTTGTTTAATTTTTTTGTCAATTACATTTAACATTTAATATTATGTTAGTTTGAGGTGTACAGAATAGCAGTTAGACATTTATATAATTTATGAAGTGATCCTCCCAATAAGTCTAGTATCACCCTGACACCATACATAGTTATTACTATATTATTGACTATATTCCCTAGGCTTTATTTTACATCCTCATGACTATTTTGTAACTGCCAATTAGTAGTTCTTAATCCCCTCATCTTTTTCACTCAGGCTCTCAACACCCCTCCAATCTGGCAACCATAAGTTTGTTCTCTGTATCTATGAGTCTGTTTGTTTTATTTGTCCTTTGAGAAAAGGTGGAACTAAATAAGATCATACATAATCATCACACAGTCCCAAAATAAGTGCCCCATAGTCCTTCAAGAGTCAAGATATATGAAGGACATTTTTAGCTTTTAAGAGATCTAATGGTGCAAGCAAAACTTTTCAGAATTAGCTGGTAGAAGACCACAATCCCCGAGGACACTGGCAATTGGTTTCTTTTAGAATCTTATACAACTTGTTGTGTTGGTCACTATTTCTTCTCCAGGTCATTTCTTGTCAGTTGTCATCAAATTAAAGTACTGATTAATTTATATGACTTAATTTTTTAAAATATATTTACCATATGTTGCAGAAACTTAAAGCTCCTCACCAAAATCTGTTTTCCTCTTCTTCTTGGTCTCAATTTGAGTGTACCATCTCTTTTCTGCTGAGAATCTGACTCACACAGATGCTGGAAAGAGGACACTGGTGGCCCATTTGCAGAGACATACAGAAACCAACAACCATAAAGAGTTAAGTAAAGAGATATTTTCCCTTATTCTCAGGTCCCCGCTCAGTCCCTCACTAAGGCCCTTGCAGGCTTTGAGAAGAGACAGGGAGGATGTCTGACCTAAAAACAAGCCCCCCCCCCAATTAGGGATGGGGGAGAGAGAGAAAGAGAGAATAAAAAGATCAGAAGAGGCCCTTCCACAAATATGATAAGTATGAGCTTTTAAAACAGCAGAGAAATAAATATAATTAAATAATAATGTTGGAAGGATGAGTGAATATAAGAATAATGTGTGAGGGATGAAAAAATTGAACTTTAAGTTTTAAGCAATATTTGAGAAACGAATTGAGTAAGGGGCCTTTATAATCACTATTTCACAGATGTAATCGGCAAGATTGTCAAGTGGGTTTCATAGTTTACCTGCAGTGATAAGGAATCTGGGGGCAGAAGTAGCCTTACATTATCATGTGAGTCTCTTGAGTCACATTGCCTCTAAAAATGTGGCCTTTTACGTTTAATCTCCCTTAAAAAATATTTGTGGGTGACTGAAAACCATAAACGAGGCAATCATATTTCCTGTGAGGGGATGAAAAAAGTTATAAAAGGGCTTTCCAAACAGAAAAGAAAGAAAAATCAAGCCTGTGTTTCAAAACCTACACAACAGCATGTCAATTAACCTTAAAGATTTATTTGTGAATGACGTTTTATTAGGTTGGTGCAAAAGTCATTGCGGTTTTTGCAATTGTTTCTAACCTTTTAAACCACAATTACTTTTGCACCAACCTAATATAAATATGTATACTCTAAGGGCACAAATCTAGACTTCATTTTTGATAATAGATATAACTCAGGAGCCAGTGTTGAAATCTAATATCATAGAACTAGCTCTCCAGCTAATAATGTAACTTAATAATCATAAAACATAGTATTTTGGTAAAATACATAAACAAATGGAATATAAAATATGCTGTAACAATACATGTAATCCATGTAATAATATTAAGAGCAAGACAATTCCCTCTCTCATCCTTAGGTATTAATTAATTCCTTAGGTTAAATATTTTCTTTTAAAAGCTTATAAAACTCATCAACTAGCACACAAACTGGATTCTACTGTGAAGTATGGTCAGCTTCAAAATTATATTAACGTTTGAAAGAATTTTTCAAAATTCAGCAGGCGTGATTGTTTTCTCATTATTACATGAACCATAAGGTATCATATTACTGACCAGGATATGCTGGCTTTAGGGTTGCTTCTGAGACCATCTCAAAACACTTTTGGTAAACATCTATCCATCACTGGTTAAGATGGTTCTAGCTCACTTTATAAATGAAAACTAACTATTCCAGTATTTATTCTAGTATTTTTAACATAGGTGGGGGCAGTTGTGTTGAGTGACTACAGCAGCATTTATGTCTGTGCCTGTAAACATGCACATATACTCACATGTTTAGGAAAAGGTTTTCTTTAAAATGGAAAAGAGGGGCTCATATTCACAAACCTTTGTTTTCTTCAGAAAAGCCATACCTCAGTTCCTAAATTGGCATTAAGACCCTCTAAAAGCATGCCTCACCCTCTTTCAATTTCATTTCCAAATACTAATCTTCTCCATTCTGTGCCCCTTTATTTGTCTTTCTATTGGCTTTTTCTTTCTCCATACTTTTGTCCTCACTTCTTTTCTCCTAACCAAATTCTATCCATTATTTATGCCCCAGTTTAAACTCTTCCTCTTCTATAAAATTGTCCTAAAGTATTTTAGCCCAATATTCACGCTCTCCTGTTCTCATCTGGCACCGTGAGTCTGTCTTACTAAGTTTAAAATTAATTATTTACTACCTTATGAGAGATCTATTAATATTGAAGCTAGCCTCTTTAAGATTTTATTATTTTACCATGTCAATAATTACTGGAACTTTCCTAAGTGACTGTGTGTGTACATGTGTGTGTGTTGTTAGGAAATTTGAACAAAATATAAATAAGGGAAGGAAAGAGATGCAATGGGACTTTTTAATTATGCCAATATCTATATTTCTTTTTTTGTTATTTTTATAATTTATTATTGCTCATGCTTTGTTTTCCAGCTCTTTGAATGACAGTGTCTTTCTGCTTTTTAAAAATGTCCTGGGTAACACTTAACACAGCAACTAATACCTTCTGGGCCATCAACATGTTTGCTTGATTTATGACATACAGAAGCAGACTACTGATTAACACATACAAATCTAGTGTCAGAGCCAGTATCAGAGAAAAAAGAAAGAAATAACAATGAAAATTTAGGTTGCTCTATCTAGCCTGTTGTGTGTTGTTTTTTTTTTTTTTTTTGGCTTAAACCCACATTTAAAGACCCAGAAAAACCTATTTTTCAGATAGTCAAATCAATACAAACCAAGTAGATCTGGCAAGCACACTTCCAAAAAGAAGAAAATTACTTTTAAAAAAGAAAAGTAACTGAGAAACATCAAAATTGAAGTAGCCAAAAAGCCCACGATGTCCTCATGTCTAAATGCCATAGAAGTTTCCCCAGGGGTCAGTCTCTAAGGAAGCTGTCCCCTCAAGTCTGCTGTACCTCCTTCGGGAGGGGCGTCCCTCGGTGGTCTCATCCCAAGGGTCTGATCCCTTGCTGGTATCACCCTTTGCCTGTGTTCTATGTATCCAAAGATAATCGTTGGCTATTCCTGTGAAAGCAGCACTGAACACATGCCTGATCAGCGATCACAGCTACCCTGTAGAGATCCTTGAGCTCAGACTATAAAGCTTCCCTCTTAATGTGTGTCCTCTCTGTTTGGGCAGCTACTGTCTCTGCATAAAAATTCTCACTTGGAATAAGGTCATTCTGTTTCTTCCCTGTATTGCCTTCTAGTTCATATTATTCCTGAGCTCCAAGAATCACCTCAAACACTCTCTGACCTGGGGTCGTTTCTTTGTTTCTTTCTCTCAGTATTAGGCATTTGCTTCTCAAACTACTGTTAAATCCCCACCACCCTACCCCGACCCCCCCACACACACTGAAGGGAATGAGGGACGGCAATGGCCTTCCCAATGAGTCTCATTAGCTCCCTATGGGAACAATCCAGCATACTTAAACTACGTGAAGCACTTTCTGCAGTAATGCCTAGGCTGAAAGTTTTGGACTGTCCCACAACAGCATGGAACTATATTCAGGAAACGGGCATCTGGAAGGACAATGGGATAGAAAGAGATGTTGATTCAGAGTGGCCACAGAAAATATGGCTGGATGAAGAATCCAAATTATAGGCAAGGAGGAAAAGAAAAGATCATTGCTGATAAGACAGCACCAGGAATAGGTTCAGATATTATTTATAAAAATGAAAGTATTATTCATCATAAAAAGTACAGTACTTGGAAAATTAAATGCTTACTAATCTCATAAAGAACTTATGAACAATAACTATTTGGTATTTTATAATAGTCAAACTCTTTCAAACATATTGCTGATGAGTCTCTCACAAATTTGAAGTGGCCCTTACTATCATTGTCATGTACTAGAAGAAAAGATGAAGGTTAGGTGGACTTGAGTGACCTGGGAAAGATCTCAGAGTAAGGGGAATTGGAGATTCTATTCTATTTACTTTCCACTTGGTCCTCTGCCTTGGTGATAACTGGACTTCTGCCTCATTCTCAAAAATTAGAGTCCACCTTTTGGCCCAGTTCTGATATCTAAGCTTCAAAGCTTGTTCTAGCACCAAATCCTTATCTTAAAATCTGCATAGATTCCAGACTCTAGATTCTGCAGCAGCCACCTTTTGGCCCAGTTCTGATATCTAAGCTTCAAAGCTTGTTCTAGCACCAAATCCTTATCTTAAAATCTGCATAGATTCCAGACTCTAGATTCTGCAGCATCGTCCAAGGACGGAACCCCAACCCCTGGATCACAACCTCCATGGCTGAGCCTCCTCCCCAATGCAGACCTCCTTGATTCACTCTGCCTACAGCTCCCTGGAAGCCACTTGGACTCCTCAGGACATACGGATGTTCTTAGGCCACCCTTCTCCCCCACCCCTACATCCTTTACATCACCCAGTAGTAACTGCCTTATGTGGCGTGTGTTGTTTCAGAACCTATGCAGTACCATGGTGTGTTTTTTTTAAGATCACACATCCTTGAGTACCTGTAATAATATGCATCCTTCCACCTGTCCCAAATGAGAACTGCCCCTCCTGTTACTCAGTCTTCTGATGCTGACTGAGCCATGCCTAGTCCTGTCTGGAAATATCGCAGTGGTGACATTAAAGCTTTCCTCTTAAAATACTAGCTCTGAGGTAAGGTCCACTCTAAGCCACTTCAAAGCTATAAAAAAAAAGTGAGTTATAAGAGACCTTTTCAATGGCAAAGACATGCACCCCATAGTGCAATCCCTTATGATTTTGAAGAACTCTTTTCATAACATTATTTCTCTCTGAGTAAATTTAGAATTTGCCTGGTAATAATGTGGTAGGTGCTGCAGGAAACTACAAATATCAGTGAACAACCTTTAATAAGACATAAAAATTCTGAGGATGTGTTGGTACTGATTTCCCATAAGAACAGATATTTCACAGGAAAAAGGGCAAAGCCACCAGCTAATCTTTAGATCAGAAGTAGACACTAGGAGTGTTCAGGCAATTGCACAAAGAGGTATCAAAGCTAGCACTTTGTCTTTTGATGAAGTATTGCCTATTTCCACAAGTCATATCTAATGATTAATGCTCTGCCCAAGAAGATGTGCTCTTTGTCAGGGCCCAGTGCCCATGTATGCTACTGGCACAGAGCAGACACTCCTGATAATTATAAGGGCTTCTCTATTTTGTGAATAACAGAGAGCTTATTAGCAGAGATATTGTTTTAGTATGCCATTTCCAGGTATGCCAAATAAAACTAGCTCTTACCCAAATGTTGTCTTTTCTAATGAATTAATATTAGCATAATTGGTGTGGGTGACAAAGACATGGGGAATCTGAAAATTAAAATCTGCACCTAATTCCATTGTTTACATTATTATTGGTATGAATTTGGCTTAAAAATATCTGTAAGCCTTAGTTTATTCATCTGTAAAGTGGGTCCATCAATACTGCTCAGTTTATTGTTATGAGGATAAAATGAGAAACAAATATATTATAAAGCCTTAAACAAACATAAGTGATTATTATTCTTATATTGACACACTGAGATAGTTTGCAAAGAAGCACAGCTAGACAGGGAATTACTAGCAAACAGTAATATAACTATACTCCCCAGAAATTTTAAGAGTGGGGTATAGGGGGGTGATTACTTCCTGTCCAAAACAATATCATCACAACAGGAATCTTTGGGTAGCAGAGATAGGTCACATGTTTAAGGTAAATTTGAGCCGCACACAAAAAACATGTCTATTAGCTAAAGAACTAAAGAATTAAAGAACTTGAAGTATGTTTTAATAAAATTTAAATATGAATGAAATCCAGGCAGTTCTATTACCTCTTACCAAATAAATATATCTGCATGAGGCACTTTTTTTTTTCTGGGCATAGAGAGAGAAAAATTCTAACCTTTTACTTTTCTGTTCTTTTCACTTGAATCAATAAAGAAACACAGTGAGCATCCAGACTGAGCAATTCATTCAAGTGAAGGCATGCATGGAATGCACAGATTTCTATCCAAAGACATTCAGATTATCTAATGAAGCCAAGTCTCCCTATGAGATCCTCCCCAGTCATCACAGATTCCTCAATAGTCACAGTTGCTCATATTTGTACCTTTTACCCCAAAAGTTACAAACAATTCTATATATCACATTAACTCAAAATTGCAGTCTGCCAATAAGAAAATAGACAGTGGGGATTCAATCACTTACTAGGCCCCTGCTCAATGCGAGGCCGGGTGCCAATCACTGAGAAGAGAGTGAACAATAGTCATGTTCCCTGACCTTAGATAATCCCCTGGTCGATCAATCTGCAAGGCTCATTCTCCATCAGTGCCACCATCACGTGTGCAGTAAGGAAGGGAGACTGCAGGTGTGGCACTGGAGGGCCCCTTGTAGTACCTGTACTTTTGTGACTCCAACTGGGGCCCCTTCTCCCACCTCTTCTCCAGTTCCTAAAGCTTCCCTTTTCTAGGATGGTCTGCTTTCTGTGTCTGAAAGACAGCATTTCCAGATATCCTTTTTCCTTCCTTTTTCATGTGAAAATATTCATGAGTAGAAGTGGAAGAGAAAGAGGAACACGGGAAAGCCTTTCTGACTACTGGGAAAGATGCAGAGGGAATCAGAATTTGTTCATTTGTCCATTCATTAAAACAAGAATTACTGAGCACCTAAGACTTTCCAAGACTTATGCAAGTTCAGGAGACACAAAGATGGCCGAAGACACTTTCTAATGGAAAGCAAATCTCAGTTCAGTGGCATGGTACAGGCACATAAATAAGCACAGTGCCATAAGACAAATGTTATAATGGATGAGTATACAAGGATCAATGGAAGTACTAAGGAGGACATCCTCTACTCTACTTCTAGAGTTTCATGAAAGGAAGGTATAAGCTTTACTAGAACTTTGAGAGGAAAATAGAAAATCGGAGGCCAACAGAGGAGGAGAGAGTTCTAGGACAAAAAGCATGTACCATGGGATACAGCCATGAGAGTTTATGGCCCAAACAAGGGACTCTGAAAAAACAACATGGCTGTGTAGTAGGGAAAGACCCGAAAGAGGCTGGGAAGGTGGGTGAAACCATAACTTGAAGGCTTTGAATAGTAGAATATGGGGTTTGGACTTCATTCTCTAAGCAGAAGAATATAAAGCAAGAAAGGGACCCATTCTAATCTGAGGTTTGGTAATATTCTTCCAAAGGCTGTGTGGACAATGGACTATAAAACGGAAAACAGACTTTGGTTAAGAATTTATTACATGAATGGAAATGATGATAAAGATGAGAAAACAAACAACAATACATACATTTGTAAGACTTTTAAGAGGTAAAATCAACAGTACCTCAAGGAAAATTGGATATGGAAAGTGAACAGTAGGTGGAAATAAATATTTAGAGGCTTTTCTCCAAGACAGCTGAGTAAGTTGCAACACCATTAACTGAGATAGGAAGAAAAATATTTCAAGAGAAGGAAGTAGTAAAGAAGAAAGACTACGAGTTTGGTTTAAAGTTTATTGAGTTTCAAGTACCTAACACCATCTATCTGCTATCTAAGAATAGTTGTAATTACAGGTCTGGAGGTCTGGAGAATACCAACGGAAGATACTAATCAGAGCATCATCAGCATACATACTTCGTGGTTGAGAATATATGCGTGTATGAGGGCAAGAAGGAAAAATTCCAGGGAGCCTCAAATGAGGAGTAAGGTGAATGAGCAAGAAGAATTTTTTCCCTAGTCATGGCCAAACCTCGAGTGTTTCTGTCTTACATATTACGTATTCTATGTCACAAAAGCATTTTCAAAGAAGCCAAAATCCTCCTAAGGAAAACTGTAACTGAACAAAAAGCAGGACATGATGCCTTTCCTCTCTCTTTTTCTTTTGCTGATCTTTTCAACCAAAGGAATTTTAAATACACATATACTTTGTTAGTATCTTTAATCCATTAATTCATTCTTTCACTCCTTTGTCAAATAGAAAACTCATTGTTTCACGGTACTGATATACAGCCACCATCTAGTGGTCAAATCTGGTAACTACAGGATCACATAGTTCGGGGTGAGGGGGAACATTGTTCCACATCGTTTCCCGGCGGTTTTAAGGATTATGTTCAGTTAAAGATAGTCAGCAATGATAGAGAACACAAAGGAGCAGGTTTTCTCTATTTTTTTCTGAGTATTAATTATGACAAATAGAAACAATTTACATATTATGAATGCCCTTCGAGTGCTGTAGGGAACAGTAGAAGGAGCCCCAGCTTCCGAGGGGGTTATCTGGTCTCGGGTAGCATGGCAACACCTGATTAGACTGATGGAAACATGATCAGTACCCACAGCCAGTCTTTATAATACAAACGCTTTTTCATGTCCTCCAAAGCCTTATAAGACGTAGCCATTGGCCCTCTCTTTCCAGCCTCACCTTTTGCCACACTGACCGCTGACCACTGCTATGCAGCCATGGAGACCCCATTGCCATTACTTGAACATAAGTTTATTCCTGCCTCAGGGCCTTTGTACTTACTGTCTCATCTCTTCCACCAATTCTTTCTACCACCTTCTCCTTTTCATCTTAGGTCTCTGTTTAAATTATTTCCTTCTCAGAGAGACCTTCCCTGACACCTGTAACTCAAAACCCCTCTTCCCCGACTTCATTTTATTCTTGGCACTTAGCACTCTCTGAAGTTGCATTATCTGCTGACAGATCAAAGACAAAATCTCCAAATCTACAGTGCAAATTCCACGAAGGAAGAGATTTTTACCTGCATTGTTTGCTAGCATCTAGAGGAATACAAACACATGAAAGGTGCTCAACAAATGGTTGAGGACTGAGTGAATTAACCTAGGCGATGCCTGGGCCATGTCTGGGCAAAAGATATAGTTGGGCAAACTGAAATCTACACAGAACCATGTGATGATGAGATTGAGGCCAAAGATTTGGATATAAGTAAGAGGGACCAGCATGTAATGGGGATATCCTGCTTCAGGTTTGGTAACCAAGTGGAGCCAACACAAGGGAAGCAGATAGAATGAACTTGTGGCTTAATCAACAGTTAGGAATCAGGGTTCAAATAACAGATTGTAGGTGGGGGTGGGGTTAGAATAGTGGCTCCTTTATAGAAACAGGTCGTCAACTCCACTAGAAGCAATTACTCCATTCACTCAAAAGACCTGTGTCAACTAAGATGTGTAGCATACATAGTTTTCAAATTTCATAATGTAGAAACATCACCTGCGATGGGAGGTATAAAGGGTTAATTCAAAATGGAGATCCCTCAGGGATACACTGCCATCATGCCTGATTCCATAGGCATGTGGAACTCTGAAACTGTGTTTTTAAATTAGTACACAAGGTGAGTCCGATGTGGGCATTCTGGAAATACACTTTTCTGAGAGATATCTGTTCTAGTGCTTTATTACCCATAAAACAATTTTACATATTGTCTCCTATGATTCTCACCTGTAACTCTACAGAAAAGAAGGCAGAATGGATTTTTATTGTCATTTATATTTTTAAAACTTTTTATTATAGAATACTGCAAACAAATTCACAAGTGGAGAATATCATAGTGAATCCCATGTACCTATCGGCCAATTTCAAGTTATCAACTAGTATAGTCAATTCCGTGCCCTATACAGACACGTACGTTGCATAAGTTTTAATCACATCTCAGAAATATCTGAGACCAGTGTGGATCAGAGGAGAGATTTTCCATTTTTATTTTATTAACAGGAGTCTGTGCCCCGCAGAGATGATGACTTACCCAAGAATAACATATACCTGAGGCTAGGCCTTACGGTGTGACCATGAGGGTGGAGAAGATGCTTCCTTGTATATGAACACTATACCCTGCACTAGTCTTTGAGGCATGTGGCAATTCTCTAAGTGTGTGTGTGTGTGTCTGTTTCTGTGTGTGTGTGTGTGTGTGTGTGTGTGTGTGTGTCTGTGTGAGTGTGTGTGTGTGTTTAAAGAGGGTAGACAACTATCTCTTTAGAATGATTTCTTCTCAGGTCTCTCAGTTCTGCCTGGGGACGCTTGCAGGTCTTAGATTCTAATGTAAATAAATATTTTACTAATACAAATACCCCGTGTGCTTGGAAACCTTGAGCTATGAGGAAATGGCTGTGAAGATGCACCCGAGAGAAGCAGTGAGCCGAGGGCAAGTGAGCTACAGCTAGGTTGTGGAACCTTATACCGTCTGAACTGTCAGAAAAACAAATGCGATTGAAACGCATGCTTCCATTGAAAGTGTGGCTGGCAAAGCAGAGCTCTGCCTTGGGCTGTTGAGACAGTGACAAATGAAATGTTGGTTGGTCCCTCCATTTATTTTATTTGTGAAGTGTTTGCCAATCCTGGAACAGCCCTGGTTGTATTGGAGTGCCACACCGCCAGCAGCGCTGGGACTCCCTTCCGTCTCACCCCATTCCATCTCAGTTACACTGTTTCTACCTTTCCCAGTAATGGCCCAATTAGGAGACTGTCTACAAGTGAGAAGGAGAGGATTGAGATTGGCTAAATTGCAGGCATTATAGTGAATCCATCTGGAAAACATGACATGGGAGGGAGCTCTTAATGTCTTATTAATAAGCACATGGTCAGGCTTTGTCAGGGCATTTTTGTAGTTCTAGAACTTTTTTTTTGGTCAGGGCCTCTTGAATGTACAGATATTTTGCAGTGGCAAAAGCAAAGTCACATGTACTCCTTGGTTAAAGTCTTCCCGTAAAACAGTCCATGAGTGAACATTGCTACACCAAGAAAAATGAAAGGACTAAAAGAATGTTTAACACTTCTAATGCAAAGTATTTTGTAATTCTCTGTTTGCCAAACCTCTCTTGAGAGGAGGTCAGTAATTTTCTCATTATCCTGCTAAGGAAACAAGTCGACTGTTGTTCCCAAAGTAACACATGGTCAATCAATATCTGGAATTAGAATATAAACCATTCTCATTCCAGGAACCACGCTGAGTCAATAATACATTTGGGTGTAAGAGTATTGTAAGTTTTGGAGGTAACCAATATGACGAAATCATTCCCCGATGACAGGACATGCATATGTATAAAGTCGAGAAAGAACAGGAATTCTCCACTGCATTTAAAGCCAGACATTTTTTCGCTTGAGCTTTATAAGTTTCCTAATAATGCATGAGTTGAAGGAAGGGAAGGGAAACATGTAGAGGGGGAGAAAGAAAGTGGAAAATATTATGTCAGAAAAATTTCACAGTAAAAATAAATTCTGAACATATATGAAATTAGTTCAGTCATTTTTTACAATTTAACAGCTCTTGCCTTGTCTCAGAAGAAAGATAAAAACTTCAGAATACTTCATATGAAAATTATTAATAAAATATGAAAATAAATGTCATACCATAAATTTAGTCTCTAAAGGGGATGCATCAAATAAATAAAAGCATGTTATTTTATTACTCTGTCTCAGGATAGCAGGACTGAGCAGGACTATCAAGATATTATTTTAAGTCGATACAGAAAGATGAAAAAAACTTCTATTCTTATTTGCCATTTAGTTTCAGAAAAATTTACATCCTCCTCTCTGGGCCACCCACCACACACATATCCTAAGCAATAACTTTGGAATCATTCCTGACAACATTGCCACATGGTTATAGACGTCGTTACCCTTGAATACATTTTTATCCTTTCCTTGACTTGTGTCTTGTCAATTTAGTGAATTCTGATTATAATTTACTGGGCTGAGATCCAGTAAAATCCATGTAACCTTTAACACCTCATGTGCATTTTTATTAGAAATTAATTGAATACAAAAACAAAATCCAAAGAGCAACATTTGAAAAACAACAATTCACTCTTCCTTAAACAGGTTAGTTTAACAAATAAATAAATAAAGTGCTCCAAACTCATCAAGTTATATACATTAATTATATATAGCTGCTCGTATTTCAACCATACTTCAATAAAATGGTTTAAAACATTTTTTAAACATAATATATAGTTCAAAAATAAATAAATATTTTTTAAATCAATGACCTGTATCAGTTGCAGGGGTGGATAGGACAAAGGTTTCATTTGAATCCTCTAATAACTTCTTACATTACTCTAAAACAAACTCAACACTTAGTTCATTATTTTTAAAAGATTCATATTCTTTTTAGAAATTACCAAGTTGAATTTTTTTCAAGTGAATCTTCAATTTATTTGGGGGTTCTAGAAATTAGCTACATATTATTCAATATATCTTGATGCATAATTAGTTGCCCAAATTTAAAGTGATATCTCTACAATCTCTTTGTCATCCTGTGTGCATTTAACTTAGACCACCACTATCACCAACCTCCTATTTAAAAAAAAAAAAAAAAAAAAAAGATCGTGGTTGATGAAAACTGTTTCAGTCATCACAGCTGGGAGTCTCACACCAGGCATGAACTGTGAATGGCAAAAATAAGAGATGGAGTTTTTTTCATCTAAAAACTAAACAGTATCTCCCTTGAGATTTGCTCTCTGCTTTCCTGCATATGCTGGTTCCGTGCATACTGTTCTGAGTGCCATTTCTCCAGATTCTAGAAGACTTATTTGGCATGATCAGGTATACCAACTCCAGCTCTGCAGTTGCTTTCCTCATTTTGAACTAATCTTAATAGAGACTGACTCTGACCCTTCAACACCGAGCACAGGCAATCCAAAGGCTCCTGAGGAATTCTTTTGCACGATGTATGTTCTGCAAAGATGGGCTGATCATTTTGTTCTTTTTGTAAGTACACATACAAGGTGACTAGATGTTGTCTGCCAGTTTTCTGTTTTCTTTCAATGTGGTCTGAGAAGTTGTTTGATGGCAGGGAAATTGCTATGACAGATCTTATATCTGTCTCTGGGTATCAATGATGAGTTATAAACACACGTATCACAGGTCCTACTGCTTAAAAACACCTATGAAATAAATTGTCTATTTTCAGTTATCCATTTGCTTTAAATTTCCCCGGAGTGAAACCCACAAAACATGGAGAAATCGATCAGGCAGTTCGGAATTTACTCTCCAAAGCAAATATGCCAAATTAATAGAAGCTTACTGTTCCTTTATGCTGACTTAGAAAAGCAGGATTTGCAAGATATTATTTGAAGGTAATAAAAAGAGTTAAATGAAAAAGTCTTTGTATTTTTATTTACCATTTTGTTTCAGAACAACATACAGGGGGTAGGCAGTTTCTTTGGTACTTAGCATGAAATCAATGCAGTAGTTTACCTGACTAAGACCATGAGCCAAATCACCTTCTCTGAGAATAACCCCCATGAATATTAGGAGGTGGGCCCCTGGCAGTCCTATTTCACATGACCCTCACCCCTGCCCATAGTTAGTTGGGCCGAAGATGGATACTGATTCAAACTGCTCAGTTTCTCTCCCCTAAGATTCCAAATCTGGCCAATGAAGCAGCCACCCACAAGTACAGAGACTATAACATAGAAATGTGTGAGCCATGGGTGGCCTGTTCTGACATGTGATGGACAGGGACAGGCCACACCCCAAGTACAGAGAGGAGCAATCAAGACACAGAGCTCGGTGCTGACTCTGATGGCTTTCCTTTTCCTGCTTCCTGGCTTTTCCTGAAGCCCAGCTCATTCCTGCACTGAATTCCTATGTATTGTCTCTGCTGTCTTACAATAACCCTCCCTTTCTCTTCCTTAATCAAGCTTACATTGGTTTCTAATACCTTCATCTAATACAAAGGAGGCCAATGGACATTAAAAAGAAAAGAGCCTTGAAGATCTATGAAGAGCACAGAATTGAATTAGGCCACCTTCAGTACTCCACATCATTTGGGGATTGCAGATTCCTCCTCTATCTCTGCAAAAAATTCTTTGCACTTTCAGACTATACTTAGTTTCCCTTTTATTTTACAAAAAATAAAATTGGGAAGTACACATTATAGTCTCAGGATTTTGCTGAACATAGAAGAAGGTTGGCCTGTCGTATTCTTCATAGGGGAGTAGGTAAACACAACGATTTTTATTAGCTGATGAACCTGCTTCAAGTTTATGCTTTCTCCTCCTGTTTTTATTATTTTTCTCAATCCTTACATGCTCACTAGAACTCCCACATTGCACATTGATTTTGGAGAGAAAGCTTGTTAAAGGATATGTCACTATTTTTCCTTAAGTCGAAACAAAGGGACTGACCTTCACAATAGGGGATTAGAAAAACTTTTTCTTTCCTTTGGACTTATCTGCATCTTTGTACCATGCTGGCACTCAGTAAATGTTAAAAATCTCTCATAGATGTTGTACTATGGCAGTGCTTATTAATACAAAAAAAAAAAGAAAAAGAAAAACCCAACAGCCCAATCAAGAAAAGCGATAGTGAGACTGGCAGAGCTTAACCCAAGCGCCCTTGTACCCTCCTTGTCTCAGGTCTTCTGACACATAGCCAGTGCCCTCCTGCTGCCCTCAGGGCACTCTTCCCAGTCTCATTATCCAGGTATTATGACTTCAGATTCCAAAGAGGTTTCTTCCTGTCCTCTCCCCCATTAAATCTTATAGTTTCTCGGGTCTATTTTTATTGTTATCTTCCTACCTTAGCCCACCAATGATTTAAGGAGGTTAAGGAAAGCATGTTTTTAAAAATAGAAAAATTTTAAAAAATTAATTCAGACCCAAGAAAATATACTTAATTGCAAGAATGACACCCCTACTACAATTTCCCCAGAGAGTGAGGAAAAAGATAGCAACTTGTCCAAAAATCTCATTAGGTCTTTAAAAACTGGCTACACTAAACCCTCGAATGAACAAGGAATTTTTTAAGCTCTGTCATTTTGGGTCTTTGTTACTTGAAGCTTAACTTAGCTCTCCCAGTATCAGAGGTTGGGCTCTGTCAAGATCTACCTTCTTTCCTCTGCAGCACATTTCTCCAAATCTGAGCTAGCCAACCTAGTAAGATTGTCATGGAACTTCTACCATGACAGCCAAGGTTGGACATTGGCATAGTCCAGCGGATATAGTCTTTCCAAGTCTGATTCCTTTTGTGTGCAAGCTGCAACCTTCATGTTACATTCTGATATGAAATAGATAAGTGATAGAATGCACACAAACATTCAGCCCTCCCAAACAATCAGAATTCAATCTAAATGGAAATCAACAAATATTCATTGAGTACTTTTTATGTAACAAGCACTGCCTAAACACACTTATGCATTTGTATTATTATTCCTTACATTCATTTTTTGAGAGAGGTCCTATTTCCTTATTGCTCTCCATAGGTGACCTACATTCCCAAGGTCATCTCATTGTCCATGACAAATGGCTGCCTTAATACTGCTATTACATCTATATTCTAACAGGAAGGAAAAAGCAACAAGAAAGGCACACCCACTTCCTTTAGGAATACTTCCTCTAAGTTGCATGCACTACTTCTACTTATCTCCTACTGTCTAGGATTTAGTCACGTGAGTATACCTGCGGCAAGGAAGTCTGGGAAAGTGGTCTTTATTATAGGTAGACAGCTATCTGCCAAAAAAACAAACGTTCTATGGCTGAGGAAGAAAACAAATAGTGGACAACTAGCAGTTTTTGCCATGGCAGTTGGGGTGCGGGGGTCTCTAAATTGATCCTGAGAAACACATGCTGAGGAGCAACTAATACCTCCATGATTCAGAGAAATAATGAGACTCATTTTCCCTTTAGTTCTATATACTGTTAAGATGATTAACCTGGAAATGAGTAAGAGTCTGATGTTTGGTTATGTATACATAGAAAGTCAAGACTTATAGGAAAGTTAGAAGGGAGAAATGTGGGCCAAAGTTTCCACTGCTACTAAACTAATTATATATGTATAGGCTTCCCCTTTTTTATAAGGAGGCAAAAATAGTTTATCTAAGGAAACCAAGTATTTCCAGTTACCGAGGCTTGGTACAGAAGAACAAATGTTTTTATGGGCCTTTATATAGGAAACACTAAGACATGTGATATCAAGTCCTTGTTATTCTACAGTGAAGTATTCAGTGGAAAGGAATGATCTTAACTGTATTCAGCGAAGGTATAAATGAAAGGTAACCTGTCTTAATGTATTAAAATCCACCCAAATATTTCTATTTTAAGAAGCAAATGTAATATTATATCAAAGATTAGGATGTTTTTCATATGTGACGGACAGAACTTTCTGGTTGCTCCTGCAATCATACCCCTTGTGATGCACATCAAGTCACTAAAGTTACTGTGATTGACAGATACAGAACAGGGGTTTCCCCTTCACTTTATTCTTTCTGCCAACTGAAATGATACCCACCCTTAAAGATCCAGGTCATGTTTCATCTCCCCCAAAGGCTTATTTGACTTTACTAGTTCTAATTTCTCTTCTTCTTCTCTGAAATTCCCACTACATTTAACATTCTGTGTCAGACAATTTAACATTTAATTATATGCTGTCTGCTAATGTTTCATGTGTGTTAAGATCCTAGAGGACATGTGTCTTGTGTTTCCTTGTAAACTCCCATGACCTCTAGAGGACTGAGTGCTTAATAAATATTTGTTGTATAACTGATTTGCCTTTTGTGTCAGAGCTTAGGGTAGTTACCCAAGTGCTTTGTACAGCGTTGAGTATTATGGCAAGAGTGAGTGGGATCACGATGAGCTGGATGGAAAAAAAAGTGTGTCTGCATGTATGTGTGTACATGCCCTCCTTAATATGAGTAATAAATAGCAAAACACTTAGCTGAAGATTATTACTGACATCGTGTGTGTGTGTGTGTGTGTGTGTGTGTGTCCTTGCATGTGTGCACACATATTTGGAACATGCACAGATCAAATGAGTGGCCATTTATGTGCTATAATTTGGAAAGCACTTCTTGGCTGCTGTGAAAATACCTGCCCACCCTAGTTGGCTGCAAATTTCGTTATTACAGAGAGACAAAGAGTTTTAACAAGAAAGCAAGAATGCTGTCTCTCTCCAAAAGTCCATAAAAATACATGTTATTTTGAAGCCACCATTACTTCTCTCTATTAGGTGATAAGAGTATCACCTCACTTTCATGGGCCTATTAGTGGAAAAACTAAGACCAGACTACTAAAATGGATTGCAAGAAAGAAAGTGGCTTCAAAATTGAATCCTGCCTTTTATAAGACCTATTTGGAATCAACTCAATAAGATAAAACATGGCACAAGGCAAAAGAAAGGAACACTTCTCAGTGCCAAGAAGGAACTCTGAATCTTTGGCACTCCCTTCCCCAGAAGTTGATGCTACTACACCTCTAAAAAAAAAAAAAAAAAAACCAAGGCAGATAGAAGCAGAGTTTGAACATTGCATCTCTAGTCCAACCCTCTCACTACACAGATTAATAATTTACTCTCTGACTATACAGATCAGAAGGTAAGTTAATAGACATATCAGTAATAGAATCCTGGCCCTTTTATTCTCAGTTGAATGCTTTATCCACACTATTCTTGATTCCTGAGGGCACAAGCGACCTCCCTTTCATCCAGACTAGAGTGCAGAAGTTTGGTGTCTGCAATTGTCTTCTCCATTTTTCATTAGGCACCATTGCCAACTTTTGAGAGGCAATATTGCCTAGAATTAGCAGGCAAAGCAGTGGCTCTGAATCCCAACTAAGGGTTCAAACTCTGACTACCCCACCTTCTAGCTGTGTGATCTTGGGTAAGTTTAATACTTACCCAAAGTTTAATACTTACCCAGAGTTTAATACTTAAACTCTGTGGTTCTTGGATTTCCCACCTGCAAATGGGAACAACAACAGTAGCTATCTCATGGAGTTATTGGGAAGATAAAATTATAAATCCACACAAATCACTTCGAACAATGGACTGGCATTATAGCTAATATTAAGCATTTACTATTACTGCCATCTTTAATCACAAAGATGAAGGAAAAGTGTCACGGATAACTGAACATCAAAAATCCTAAAACTGATATTCTAGCTTCCCTGATGTGCAATGTCTGTTTGCATGAGTGCTGAGTACTGAGCACTGAGCACCAACTTATAGATAGTAAATAGTTTAAGTCGCTTGCCATGACTTTCATTTGGAAAGCAAAGGATTATGGTGCGATAAATGACTAGATATACAAAACAACGACGCCTTACATACTAATGTCTTGCCAACTCTGGTCTGTATCCCAGTTAGAAAAGTCGATCTTCATCAGTGGAAACAGTTCAGAAAAGCCTGCAAATATTGAGTACTTTCTGCAGGCTTTTAAACTAAGGATTAAAACGCCCATCTGTCCTAAAGCAGATGTTTCCTCTTCTGTTTTGTGACTTTTAAACAATGAAAATGGTGTCAGTAATAACAACAAATTCTGTGGTGGTCTCCAAGAATCTCAATGCCAAAGGCTTTCTAGATTAAAATTTGTGCAAGTAAAAGAAGCACTGTTTCTCCCCCATTGGAGGGAAGAGAACTATTCTTGGTCACTGGGCAAGAGGAGAAGTGAGTACCCTGAGGGTGTGGGGTTTATTTTCTTCACTGTGAAGGTGGCAGGTGGCAGAGGAGAGGGGGCCCAGCGTAAGTTGCAAGTCAGAAGGGCACATGAGTGAGCAGACCACATGAAGATGAGCAGTACAATTTCAGAATTGGCCAATGAAAGGGATGCGCCTTAGAATGAGGGGCAAGAGCTATACCGTCCATACATCTGGATGGCTTAGAGGATCATGGGATTTTCAGTGCAAACTTCCTGTGTTTCTCATTTTTAGCTTCTGTCAAATTCACTCAAAACAAAATGGTATGCACACAGATTGAAAGTAAAGAGACGAAAAAGATATTTCATGAAAATGGAAATTTTAAAAAAAAGCTTGAGTAGCAATATGTATGCCAAATAAAATGGACTTTAAAACAAAGGCTACAACAAGAGATAAAAAAGAACCCAGTAGTCCCACTTCTGGGTATTTATCCAAAGAAACCCAAAACACTACTTTGAAGGGACATGTGCATCTATATGCTCATTGCAGAATTATTTACAATAGCTGTGTATGGAGGCAGCCTGAGTGACCATTATTAGATGACTAGATAAAGAAGCGGTGGTACATATGTACAATGGAATATTACTCGCTATAAAAAAAGAATGAAATCTTGTCATCTGCAACAACATGGATAGACCTGGAGGATATTGTGCTGAGTGGAGTAAGTCAGACAGAGAAAGACAAATGCCATATGATTTCACTTATACGTGGAATCTAGACAACAGGATAAACAAACAACAGAAACAAGCACATAGATACAGAGAGCATTTTGATGGTTGCCAGGTAGGGGGGCAGGGGAGGAAGGATGGGTGAAGGGTGGGGAGAGGATTAATGGGTACAATTTGTAGTTACAAGATAGTCATGGAGATGTAGAATATAGCATGGAGAATATAGCAGTATTGCAATAACTGTGTATGGTGTCAGATGGGTACTGGATTTATCAGGGTGATCACTTCATAAGTCACATAAATGTCTAATCACTGTGTTGTATACCTGAAACTAATATAATATGTCAACTGTAACTGAAAAATAAAAAATTATTAAAACCCCTCCGCACCCAAAAAAAAAAAAGTGGCATGAATGTCAGGAAATTTCATGAACATTCTAAATGCTTATACTGGTAATAAATAAATAAGACCTTTTTTTTTTTTGATTCATTTTTTTTTCTTAATTCAAAGCTAACACATAATTATTTTAAAATAATGTTTTAGGGACTAAAACAGCCTAAAACTTCAGGGCATAGGTCATTTCAGCCTCTACAACCTACAAATTTGCAGAATCAATAACATGAGATTAAAGTTCTGGGGCTATCGCTTAGATTTTCCTCGTGGAAATTGAGAGGCATTTCCTGAGCTTCAGCTCACAAGACTCTAACTACCGTCACTGGGCATGATTTCTTCTTTTATGGGTTATGATAGATACATAAGTAGAGAATGGGATGGGATTCAAGTAAGATTTTAATCATCAGTTCTTAAATTAATATAGTTCACGATTCACCTATTCACTCACTTATTCAAATAGTTATGTCAGACACTATGCTGTGTAGTTGAGAATTATATATATTCATCCAATTATTAATTAAGTCAATAAAATTTACTCTGAACCACGCATTTTTCTAGGTGCTGGTAACATAGCAAAAGAAACTAAAAGGTATGATTCTGTTTTCACAAAGCACACATTATAATAGAGGAGATAGAAAAAAAGAAATACTTAACATTCATATAGTATTATGAAAAGAAAACAACATAATATGATTAAAAAAAAAAAAAAACTGAGATGCATGGTCATAAAAGACTTCTCTGAGAAGGTAATTTTTATCCTGAGACCTGAATGACAATGAACAACACAATTATGCAAAGATCCAGGAGACAAGTAGTCTTAGCATGCAATGAACTTGGTATGTTTGGAGGGACAGAAAACAGACAAGGGTGGCTGGTTGGAGTGAGATGAGTAGTGAAAGAACACAAAGGTATGGAGTAGGGGGAGGTCAGAATATCTTAGAGTCTAGAGCATCCAGGAAGTAATTTGGATTTCATAGGATGTCACTATAGACACCAGGAAGATGGATGACATAATGTAATTTGTTTTTAAAATATCACTTTTGCAGCTATGTGGAGAATGAATTGTAGGCAGTGGTGTGTCAGTAAATATTTACAATTCACTATCTGGAAAATGTATTTTAAAAATTCCTGATTTATAGCAGATTCCAATTTCTGTGGTATAAATATTCCCACCCTGGCCAATTTCAAGCTACCAATATCTCACTGAAAGTGGAGTTGGAAAGTAACGCACAGAGTAGGCTCTTGAGAGCCTGAACAAGGCAACTCCAGCACATGCCACTGATTGCAGGGCAGCAGGAAAACCAGCCAGGGGGCTTCAGCAGCTGTCCAGGCAAGAGAGATGGTGGCTTGGTGATGCAGATGCAGTTAAAAAAAATGGACAGATTTAAGAGGTATTTATGAGAGAAAATAGACAGAAATTGATTAATTAAATATAGGAGGTAATATGACCAACATCAAGAATGAATTTCATTCTTTTTAGCTAATTACTCTCTCCAACTTGTCTCCATCCTTCCTATATCCTACCCAGACTTCTTTTATTTGTTTTCTTTTTTTACATTATTCATACCTATTTCTTTCTTCTCTAATGTAGAGAAAATGAAAATGTTTCATCCCCATGCCATATTCTGTTGTGTTCTAAGTAGACAGAGCCCAAGAAGCACTGGTGAAAGCAGGGGTAGAAATTCTGAATTCAGAGCTAACATTCTTACTCCACCTGCCTCTCCCTGCCATCCTTGTTCATGGCACAATTGGGCAGTTGAGACTCTGCCGATGTTATGTCGGGGTGGGAGTGGTTGGCGACCATAAGTTCAGGAAGAAAAGGACAAGATGGTGTTAAGAGAAAGTCATGCTCTTTTCCAGCTGATTCCGAAGTCTATGTTTTTCAACAATCCATCTGACAAGGAATTTGAAATCTCATAAATTATCCCAATTGTATGAAGAGATATGTGACTTTCTTGATAAAAACCCATTTCTAACTAAGCACCATTCCACAGTGATTAAAATCTGTTTTATAACATTGTTAGTGTTTGCTGTGCAAGGATTTTAATCATAATGATGACTTTCCTACTGTCTATGATCAATTTTTTGCATTATATCTCTCATGTTTCAACCATCTCCAGAGAACCAAGCTGTGAGTTTTCAAATTACCTTAATAAGTACATTATATTGGACAAGTCTTATTAAGAGACTCCCTTAATTTGACTGACTGAATGATATTGAGGTTCAGTGACCCAAAAACTGGCAGAATGTTTTATGGATAATATTGTCTATTTGTTATTACGGCTTTTGATAGGCACAATAATGATGAGCTACGTGTCAAAAAAAAGTAAATGTCATTTGTTTTCTGCAACTGACAATTATTGATGCTCAAGCTATTCTACCATTAAACCACTTTTTCTTCACTTTCCTGTTGTCCTGTATTTATGAGACAAGTCAAATAAAGAGGAATTTCTCTGTTTTTGCCTTTTTATAATTTAGATATTGAATTTATTGTTACAGTGATTTATTTTATCCAGACATAACTGCAGATTACAATACCAGCAGTTTCCTCAACAATGTTGAAATTCATCACTGGCACAGCAATGAAGGAGAAAGGTCACTGAACTATCAGCAAAAGATTTGGGTTTCAGGTCTTCTACTGACTTGCTGTTGGATGATAGGAGATACCTTTGTCCTCCATGACTTCACTCATTTATATAATAAAGCACTTAAAAATGGGCATTTTTAAAATTCCTCTTAGGTCTTAAGGTGGTTAAAACATTTTCTTTGTTGGAGAAAGTTGCATCTAGGATATATAAAATCAAACACAATATCAAATCATCGTATGCTACCTCTTTTTATTTCTCTATTACTCATAATAATTATAATTAAGCTATTGAAGGATCATTGCCCATATTAGTCAGGACTAAGTCAAACTAGCCTATGAAAAAGGGGTGGGGGAGTGGAGAGGTATTGGCTCATACAACTGGGAAGGACAGAATGGTTCTAAGGACTAAAATGATGTTCTTTGATTTTTCCATCTCCCTAGCTGCTCTCTGGGTTTTGACTATTTTCTCCTACTTTAGACAGCTTCCAATGAGAGCAGATGTGTGTTTTATGACCAGAAGTAACTAGAATATATCATCCTAGATTACAACCCAGAGGAGGAGAAATTTCTGTCCCCCAACTTTTGCATATGAAATCCCAGGAAGGCTCTAACTGACTCGGAAAGGATTCTAACTAGCTCAGTCACTGTAATCAGAGAAATAACTGGGTCAAATTCACTGTCCTGTGATTTGGAGGGTGATAAGAAAGGGCACAGTTCACTAAGCAGCAGCCCCACCTTAAATCTTATGTGTAGAGATAGGGGATGATATTCTTTCCAGAGAAGAGAGAAGGACCCTACACTGAAAAAAAATAGGTATAAAAACCAGAGTCTGTCCTCAAGGTTTGTCCTCAAGTTTTATCCTCACAAGATATAGGATTGTTTTCTTTTGGCCTTTAGCATGGGCCTTGATTCTCTTCTGCTGATATATTTCAGGATGTTAGAATCCTAATTGGATTGTCACATCACCTAGAGAAGGACAGTGCAATTTCATTATTTGTAACCCATGTGCTTTATTCAAGTAGTTAATCAATAAATATTTGCTGAAAACGAAAAAGTTCTAGTTGCTATAAGCCAGTTTCACTTTACATTTAACTTCTTTATATTCTCTACTCCTGCTAACTATTTCGGCTCAAGTTATTGTGGAAGAGTGTACTGTTCCTAGATACTTAATCTGTCAGCTTTAGTAGAGCTTTTTTTGTTCGTTCGTTAGACAGTACTTGATCTCTTCTGACAGCTTCAATCCTATAATGCTCTTCCCCAAAGGTTGTACTTAAAGTCTATGTATCTCTATACATCACAAAGGTCCAAGTTCATAACTTCACTTCTTATTAGACTCTTACGGAAATTCCAAGGATCCTAGATATCTGTTATGTAGGAGTCTTCTGTGGGAGTTATCATTAAAGGCTTTGCAGTTCTTGGCCAGAGTTTCTATACCTGTGAAGTAACAGAATGTGTTTGGTATCTCAATGAGTATGTTTCTTTTCTTTCCCTTGCTCCTCAGGATAGATCATATGCATAAATCCATATCCATCTACTTTGCCTGTGATTCATAAATAAATTAAGTGAAACAATTTTACTATTGGGGAGTAAGCATAATAAACAAAAACGGACACTAGGCTTAGGATGATGAGCACATAGTGGACTATACAGATGTCATATCATAAAGTTGTACACCTGAAATTTATATAATGTTATTAACTAATGTTACCCCGATAAATTTAATTTTAAAAAATGGCGGTGGTTGTTTCTTTGCTTGACAGTTACCGTTCATTTAATTGGATCAGATTTACCATGTTTAGTTTATGATGGTAACAGAGAAAATGTATCTTTCCATATATCAATTATATATTTTTCTATACATCTATCACATATGGATATACCAATGTAACAAAAATTAAAAGATATTTTCTAGGTCAATGAAAATTTCCCCCAAAATAATTTTTTATAGACGTTAGTACTTAACAACTAACTTCTATAGAGAAGATCTTCAGTTTAATTGCACCCACAATTTTAGTTTCCTTTCTTTTTATGTTTTAGCTAGCATTTTAAGATGTCTTTAATACCACAATAAACTTGGACAATTATTCTGCTTCCCACAAGTTTTAATTATACATTTTTTTCTTTTTTAAAAAGAATTTTAAAGAACTTTTATTTTAAGTTGTTTTTCCAGGACCTATCAGCTCCAAGTCAAGTAGTTGTTTCAGTCTAGTTGTGGAGGCTGCTGATCACAGTGGTCCATGCGGGAATCAAACCCGGCAACCTTAGAGTTATGAGCATCGCACTCTAACCAACTGAGCTAACCGGCCACCCCTTAACCATACGTTTTTTTCAAGACATGCTTTTTCCTCTGCAGTGGGCATGACTCTCAGGATTATTGCAAAAATTGTTTAAAGTAAAATGCTATAAGAGAATATTCTGCACAGTTATATATTATGCTGAAGAATATCTTTCCTGAACCCATGTCCTTTCTAGTCGCTACAACATTTTTCTTACTCTATATAGGAAAAGTTTTTTAAAGAATGTTAGCTGTTTGTTTTCTAACTTTTCCATATTTACATGCTGTATTTCCATTCTCTCATCAATCCACTCTAATTAGGCTTTTTCCCTACCGGTCTATTGAACCCATTCTTGACATGGCTATCAATTAACTCTATCTTGCCAAGTCCAGGGGTCAACTCTCCCCTCCTGTAACTTGACCTTCTAGCAGAAGTCAACATATTTGATCACTTTCTCCTTCTTAAAACACATCCTTCTCTTAATTGAAAGAGTCACACAGAAAATACTTTATGTTTTATGGACCATAGTTTCATTGCACCTACACAACTCTGTTGTAGCATAAAAGCAGCCATAGACAATATGTAAATGAGTACACATGGCTGTGTTCCAACAAAACTTTATTCATAGACACCGAAACTTGAATTTCACATAAGTTTCACGAGTCACAAAACATTATTCTTCTTTTGATGTTTTTGAACAGTTTAAAAATGTAAAACCCACTCTGCTTGACAGCCATACAAAACAACAGTAGCCTGGATTTGCCATTAAAGCTTTAGTTTGCCAACCCCAGGTCCAGTACAATACATCTCCTCCTTTCCTCTGTTATACTTGTTGCTTCTTGGTCTTCGTTGCTATATCTGACTGTTAATTGTTGCAGGGCTTCCAGGCTCAGTTCTTGGCCCTTTCCCCTATCCACACTTCCTTCATTGGTGATCCCATCCAGGCTAATGGCTTTACAAATCATCTGTATGCTTCTGATTTCCAAATTTATACCTTGAACTTGGCTCTCACATTTAATTCTCAACTCACATTTCCAGCTGTCTACTTAACATCTCCACTTGGAAATCCAATACTCACATGACACTTAACCTATCCAATTCAGAATTTTGTATCCTCTCTTACCTGCTATTCCCCAATTTTTCTCATCTTGGTGAATGGTTTTGCCATTCACTCAGTTGCTCAAGGAAAAAACCCATGGCTCATCTTTTATTTCTTCCCTTTCCCTCACATTCACATTCAGATCATGAACAAGTTCTGCCACTGTCACCACTTTTCACTGCTCACCAATTCCAACCTGGTTCAAACCTCCCACATCTCTTGTCTGAATTATTGTGTTAGCTTCTGCATATATTACTGTAGAATAACGCAATTTAGTCAATTTCATTATCTTAAATACAGTTCAATGCATTTATCTTACACATAATGGCATTATTCTGCAATAAGTCTTTTTTGTATGCAGTTTCATCGTACTGAATTACTTTCTCCTTTCAAGTTTTTATTGTGTATACTTTTTTGCAACAAAAAGGAAAAACATAATTTTCAAAAATGACCAACAACTAAAATGGCATCAGAATAAAGAATAAATCAGATCAGGCTGAAGAGCAGATACTAACAATAATATTACTGCTATAATACAAGCTTATTCAAGTAATTTAGACTTTTTTTCTTTTACTGTATTATCCTAGCCCAATATATACAGAGCATACTGGGTGTAAGGTGGAATCTTTTCAGCAAACCCACATGACAAGTTTTCCTTCTTCATTAAAAAATGTGCTATGAATAAATTATTATTTTCTCTTGCCTCTGCCCTCAACAAAGCAGAGCTGGTATTGCATTTGCTCCCAGGAATAGGAAAGAGGGTAAGTGAGGCCTGCACCTTAATTGGTGCAAAAAAAAAAAAAAGAAAGAAAGAAAGAAAGAAAGAAAGAAAGAAAGAAAGAAAGAAAGAAAGAAAGAAAGAAAGAAAGAAGCAGGCTGCATGATTCCCAGAGGGCTCTTTCACACGGGCCAAGCTAGAGAGGAAGGAAGAGTATATCAAGAATATAAAACAAATGGATATTATGCTGAGTAAAATAAATCAGACAGAAAAAGTCAAGAACCATATGATTTCAATGATATGGTATATAAAACTAAAAACAACAAAAGAATAAGACAAACAAATGAAGAAACAAAAACTCATAGACACAGACAATAGTTTAGTGGTTACCAGAGGGTAAGGGGGAAAGGGGGTGGTAGATGAGGGTAAATGGGATGAAATATATCGTGATGGAAAGAGAACTGACTCTGGGTGGTGAACACAAATTGTGATATATATAAATGATGTGTTATAGAATTGTACACCTGAAATCTATGCAACTTTACTAACAATTGTCACCCCAATAAACTTAAAAAAATTGAGTGGTCTAAGGCATGGGTACCACTGTTTCTCAGGTTTGGGGTTCCTATTAGGAGAGGAGAATATAGTAAGACTAGCCATGAGCGGGGCACCCCGGCCAGTTGGCTCAGTTGGTTAGAGTGTAGTATTCATAACACCAACGTCACCAGTTCGATTCATCACCGGCCACTGAGCTGCATGCTCCACAACTAGAATGAAAACAATGACTTGACTTGGAACTGAGCAGTGCCCTCTACAACTAGATTGAAACAATGACTTGACTGGAGTTGCACTGCACCCTCCACAACTAGATTGAAAACAAAACAATGACTTGACTTGGAGCTGATGGGTCCTGGAAAAACACACTCTTCCTCAATATTCCTGAATAAAAATTAAAAAAAAAGAAAAGACTCCATGAGCACACATTTTGGAGAGAGATCCAAGATAGTGGAGTAGATATAAACACCGTACGTGCTTCCTTCCATAAACACAACATATTAAAATTACAACTAAATTATAGAACAATCAACCTGAGAACCATCTGAAGTCTGGCTGAACAGAAATTTTATAACAAAAGATATAAAACAGAAGCCAAATCAACACTGGCAGGAGGGGCTGATACGCAAAACAGACTGATCCCAAAACTATGTGTGGTGGTTGAGAATCAGGAGGAGTATCTTGGCTGCAGAGATTCCCCCCAGAGGAGTGATGAACCCCAGCCTGACACTAGCCTCCCAGTCCAGAGTACTGATGATTGGGAGAGGAGCCCCCACATCTAGCAGTGTAAAACAGTGGGGATTCTGACCATCTTGGTAGGACAGAAGGCTCCAGAAAACCCAGATGTCCTCTTAAACAGCCCACACACAGACTCACTCATTCACAGGCACTCACCCTGGGCTCTAGTGGAGGGATGATAATTCGCGGGGCATCAGAGGCATACGAAGGGGCAGACTGAGGTATGTGTCTTCAAAGAAAGGGCTGGAAGACAGTCACAATGTTCCCTGTGTGGGGTCCTTCTCCCCTGCACCTGGAAGATAGGTGCCATCTTTCCTGTATTGAGCCCTCCCCTACAAGTCAAATCCAAATCTCATCAGTTTGGTGAGCTCCGCTGGGACCCTGCCCCACCCAACACCCCCAATGCCAGAGGTACTTTCATAATGAGCAGCCAGACCTGCCCATATTGCACTCTTTGTTGGAAAACTATGAGAGTCCACAGGCCCCAGGCAGGTGGCAAGTGGCCTCAGTGTGCTCTGAAACTTTTGTTGAGTATTTCCATGATCAGCACTGGCACCAAACTAGAGTCTACATTAAACTGATGACCACAACTCTTCACATTCTAGTGACGCCCTGAAACCGTCTCTCACACAACTGATGTACTGCACTAGACTTTATCGGTGGCTGAACCTTAAGGGAGCAAGCAGGTGGCAGCAGGCTTGGGGTATCCTGACTTTCTCTGGTGCTACCCCATGCCCATTACTAGTCGCAGATGTCCTCAGTTCGCAAGTGGCCTCTCCCATGTGCACCCAGGTTTAGCACAGGCAGTGAACAAACCACAGATCACTTTATGGCTCCTACCCGGTTGGTCACAGGCATTGGTTGACCTGGTTATGTACCAGAGCCCCTCCCAAGAGGCCCCGGAACCAACATACTTGGAGGTGGGCTTCAGACCACTGCAGAACACTGCCCAATTAGCCCCCAAAATGGCACACACAATGGGCAGTCTCAACAGGCATCAGAGCCCTCCGGGACAAATCCCACACAGGGGGTAAGTCTTCCCACATAGTAGCCTATAAGCTATTGACATGGCCAAACCCAAACAGTTAATTAACCTGAGTGTCAATCTCACTTACTGACGTGCAAATAATAATGAAGGCTCAACTATAACAGGAGGGCACACACAACCCACACAAAGGACTCTCCTGGAGCACCTGGTGCAGGTGACCAGGAACTGTGCCAGGGCCCCACATATAATGATGCAGCCAAGGCTAGAGACATAGCAGATCTACCTAATGCACAGAAACGAACACAGAGAGGCAGCCAAAATGAGAAAACAAAGAAATGTGTCCAAAATGAAAAAAAGAAAAAAAAAAAAAACAGGAGAAAAGCACAGGGAAAAAACTAAACAAATTGGAGTCAAGCAACTTACCAGAGACAAAGTTCAAAACAAGGGTTATAATGATGCTTAAGGAACTTAGTGAAAACTTCAACAAAGAGATAGAAAACATTAAAGAGGACATAGAAAGCATTAAAAAAAAAAAAAAAAAGAACCAGTCAGAAGTGAAGAATACGATAACTGAAATGAAGAATGCACCAGAAGGAATCACCAGCAGATTAGATGGAACAGAGAATCAAATGAGCGATTGGAAATTTGTGTAGCAGAAAACACCCAATCCGGATAGCAAAAAGAAAAAAGAAGAAAAAGAAAAGGAGGATAGATTAGGAGACCTCTGGGACAACATCAAACATAATAATATTCTCATCATAGGGATACAAGAAGAAGAAGAGAGAAAGCGAGGGATTGAGAAGAAATAATGACTGAAAATTTTCCTAACCTGGTGAAAGAAATAGACATACAAGTCCAGGAAGCACAGAGAGTCCTAAAAAAGATGAACTCACACAATCCCACACCAAGACACATTACAATTAAAATGACAAAGGCTGAAGACAAAGAGAGAATCGTAAAAGCACCAAGAGACAGGCAACTAGTAACTTATCAGGGAGCACCCATAAGATTGTCAGCTGATATCTCAATAGAAACTTTGAAGGCCAGAGGGATTGGCACAAAATATTCAACATGATGAAAAGCAAGGATCTACAACCTTGGATACTCTACCCAGCAAGGCTATCATTTAAAATTGAAGGACATATAAAGAGCTTTCCAGACAAGAAAAAGCTAAAGGTTCATCACCACCAAACCAGAATTACAAGGAATGTTAAGAGAGGCTTCTAAAAGATGGAAAAATAAATTTAAAAGATCAAAATTATGAATAATTAAATGGCAACAGCAACATATCTATCAACAAATACTTTCAACGTAATTGAATTAAATGCTCCAATTAAAAGGCATAGGAGGGCTAAATGGATATGAAAACAAAACCCTTACATATGCTGCCTACAAGAGAATCACTTCAGATTGAAAGACACACACTCATAATAAGTAAAGGGATGGAAAAACTTATTTCATAAAAATGGAAATGAAAGAAACAAAAAAGAAGCTGGGGCAGCAATATTTATACCAGACAAAATAGACTTTAAAACAAAGGCTATAATAAGAGATGAAGAAGGACCCAGTAATCCTCTTTCACAGTACTTATCTGAAGAAACCCAAATACTATCCATATATTCATTGCAACATTATTTACAATGTGTATCCATATGTTCATTGCAGCATTATTTACAATGTGTATCCATATGTTCATTGCAGCATTATTTACAATGGCCAAGATGTGGAAGCAGCCTGGGTGTCCATTGATAGATGAATGGATAAAGAAGAGGTGGTACATACATATATACAATGAAATATTGCTTAGCCGTGAAAGGGAATGGGTTCTTGCCAACTGCTGCGGCATTGATGGACCTGGAGGTACTGTGCTGAGTGGAATATGCCAGGCTGAGAAAGACAGATGCAATGTGATTTCACTAATACATGGAATCTAAAGAACAAAATAAACATAGAAAACAGAAACAACCTCATAGATACAGAGCTTTGATGGTTGCCAGATGGGAAGGAGGTTGGGTGAAAAAAGGGGAAAGAATTAAGTATAAATTTGTCATTAAAAAGTAGTTATGGGGATGAAGGGTATAGCATAAGGAATAGAGTCAATAATATTGTAATAACTATGTATAGTGTCAGATGGGTACTGGGTTTGTCGTGGTGATATATGGGAGATAGTTGGGGGGCAGGGTGGAAAAGGTAAAGGGATGAAATAGTACCAATTGGTAGTTACAAAATAATCATGGAGATGTAAAGTAAAGCATAGGGAATATAGTCAATGACATGGTAATAACTATGTATAGTGCCAAGTGGGTACTAGACTAGTCATGGGTATTACTTCTTAAATTATGTAAATGTCTAACCATTACGCTGTACACCTGAAATTAATGTAAAATAATATTAAATGTCAATTCTTATTGAAAAATTTAAAAAGGGGGAAAAGGTGAAGAAGAATAAGAGGTCCAAATTTCCAGGTACAAAACAAATAAGTCATAGGGATGTAACATACAGCATGGGGAATATAGCCCATAATGTTGTGATAGTGTGGTAGGTGTCAGATGGTTGCTGGACCTATAATGGTGATCACTTCTTTAGGTATGCAAATGTTGAATAATTATTGTGTACATCTGAAACTAATATATATACATATATATACATATTATATATACATAATATACATACAGTATGTTAGTTGTATTTTTAATAAAAATCTTTTTCTAAAAGACTCATTCTGCTTATTTTTTTATGCTAAATTTGGTTAAGTTCTCATTGAGTGTTCACATTCTCGTATTTTGGGTTCCCTTCATGTTCAACAGCCATGGCTCTCCCATTGCTCTCACCGTTACTACCCTACATTCTACACTGACATTCCAAGTCCTCCAGTAATTTTACAGCCTACACTCTATTCTTCTAGAGCCAATCTGTAACCATGCTCTTCATCACACACACACACACACACACACACACACACACACACACACACACACACACACACACAGTGTTTCTTTGCCTCCTAGTCAGTGTTCATCTCTCTCCTCTAAACTGGACATTCCTTCCTTCTCCTTCCAACCATATTCAATTTCTAGCTATAAAAATTCCATCTTTTAAACGTTCCTTCCTCATCAGAAGGAATCTCTCCTCTAAAGTCTTCAAGGACACACTTTATATTTATTCTCTTTAAATGAAATTCAACCGTACATTGCATTTTTATTTTTCTATACATATATTATCCTTCCTTCTAGACATGAATTTCTTGAAGACAGGATTTCTGTCTAATAGAGCTATTTACATTAACAACAGACTTAGACCAAGAAATTTCTATTAAATAAATAGTTAGATATTACATGCATAACTTAAACTTATTAGTATTAGCATAAACCAATTTCAGCATATTTCATAATTATGGCTGTTTAAACTATTCTTATTCTGCAGACCTATCTTCCATTTACTGTATTTTATCTGATATTTTTGTAGTTCACAACGTGGCTGAGCAAATTATAATAATAATAATAACAACAGCAGGAGAGCAGAGCAGAGAGGGGAGGTTGATATTTGGAGCCAAATTTTCACTGAGTGCATTATTGAATCTAAAGGACAATATCAGCAAAGCAGGAATAGCATGGTGTTGGGAGAATGCAAGTAGCACTTAAAATAGTGTCAGTTTATACGTAAGAGACCACCACACATCTCAGCCTTGAAGTCCTAACAACACTGTTGAGAGAATTTTTCATGGGCCTTTCATGCTTCTATATGTCATGCGAACAACGGGCCTAACTGACTTGTTACCTGGATATTCTTTTCAAAGACATTTGTATAGTGAAAAATATGTCTCTAGAGCTGAAACAAGTTTGTTTACTGCCTGTTATATAAGCTTCAGGTTCCCTAAAGTCAGGGTAAATCAGCTGTGACATACATCCCCTCTGTGTGCAGTATCTACCTGGACATTTCCATGTTGCTTCTGTGGAGCTTGGGGTGGGGGGCGAGGTGAACAGATGCAAATATGATGCTCATGATGCTTCCAGATAGTGAGTAATAAAGTGATTTGTTTCTGACACGGAAGGCTCACGTCATTTTGGTAAAAGTAAGAGAAACGAACTCTAGGTAATTAAAGCAGTTGGGACATTAATTTTTTCTATTGTCTTTTTGTTCTCTATTTCATTTAGTTCTGCTCTGATTTTTGTTATTTCCTTTCTTCTGCTGACCTTGGGTTTCGCTTGTTCTTCTTTTTCTAGTTTTTTAAGGTGTAACATGAGGTTATTTATTTGGGATTTTTCTTGTTTCTTGAGATAGGCCTGTAATGATATAAATTTCCCTCTTAAAACTGCTTTCGCGGCATCCCAAAAATTTTGGTAGGATGTATTTTCATTGTCATTTGTTTCTATGTATCTTTTGAGCTCTCCTCTAATTTCTTCTTTGACCCAGTCGTTCTTTAAAAGTATGTTGTTTAATCTCCATGTATTTGTGTTTTTTCCTGCTTTCTTTTTGCAGTTGATATCCAATTTCAAAGCTTTGTGATCAGAGAATATGCTTGGTATGATTTCAATCTTCTTAAATTTGCTGAGGCTGATTTTGTGTCCCAATATATGGTCTATCCTTGAGAATGTTCCATGTACACTAGAAAAGAATGTATAGTCTGATGTTTTAGGATGAAGTGCTCTATATATGTCAATTATGTCCAATTCATCTAATGTGTCATTTAGGGCTGCGATTTCGTTATTTATCTTCTGTTTGGATGATCTATCCATAGCTGTCAATGATGTATTTAAGTCCCCTAGTATAATTGTGTTTTGGTCAATTTCTCCCTTTAGTTCTGTTAGTAGTTGCTTGGTATATTTCGGTGCTCCCTGATTGGGGGCATAAATATTGATGACTGTTATGTCTTCTTCTTGTATAGTCCCCTTTACCATTATGAAATGTCCATCTTTGTCTCTTGTTATCTTTTTCACCCTGAAGTCTGTTTCATCGGAAATCATTATGGCTACACCTGATTTTCTCTGGGTACCATTTGCTTGGAGTGTCAATTTCCACCCTTTCACTTTGAGTCTATGCTTGTCCTTGTAGCTGAGATGTGTCTCTTGTAGGCAGCATATGGTTGGGTTTAGTTTTTTGATCCAATCTGCTACTCTGTGTCTCTTTATTGGTGAGTTCAGTCCATTTACATTTAGGGTGATTATTGATATGTGAGGATTTCCTGTCATTCTGTCTTTAGTTTTCTGGTAAGGCTGTGTCTCCATTGTTTCTTTGCCTTTTTGTTGTTGTCTGTTATTTCTGTGTGGTGGTATTCTATGATGTTTCCCTCTGTTTCTTCTTTTATTACAGTATATATTTCAGATTTGGATGTTTTTTGAGTGGTTACCCTTGAGTTTATGTAAAAGAAAGTTTGATATTTAGAGTATTCCAGTTTCTTCAGTACGCTTACTTTCTCTATTCCCATATTCCAGTTCAGGCCTTTACGCTCCCCCTTTTTATGTTTCAAAAAGACAATAGAAAAAATTAATGTGACAAAAAGCTGGTTCTTTGAAAAAATTAACAAAATCGTCAAACCCTTGGCTAGACTCACTAAGATAAAAAGAGAGAAGACACTAATTAACAAAATCAGAAATGAAAAAGGGGAAGTTATCACGGACACCACAGAAATACAAAGGATTATCCAAGAATACTATGAAGGACTATATGCCACCAAATTCAATAACTTAGAAGAAATGGACAAGTTCTTAGAAACATATAGCCTTCCAAGGCTGAATCATGAAGAACTGGAAAATCTTAACAGGCCGATCACCAGTAACGAAATTGAATCAGTCATCAAAAACCTTCCCAAAATCAAAAGTCCTGGACCAGATGGCTTCACCAGTGAATTCTACCAAACCTTCAAAGAGGATCTAATACCAATCCTGCTCAAACTCTTCCAAAAATTTGAAGAAGAGTCAGTACTCCCTAACTCATTTTATGAGGCCAACATTACCCTGATACCAAAACCTGGTAAGGACAACACAAAAAAAGAAAACTACAGACCTATATCTCTGATGAATACAGATGCTAAAATCCTAAACAAAATTCTAGCAAATCGAATACAACAATGCATTAAAAAGATTATTCATCACGACCAAGTGGGGTTCATCCCCGGGGCACAAGGATGGTTCAACATTCGCAAATCCATCAATGTGATACATCACATAAACAAAATAAAGGACAAATATCATATGATTCTATCAATTGATGCAGAAAAAGCATTTGATAAGATACAACATCCATTTATGATTAAAACACTTACTAAAATTGGCATAGAAGGAAAATACCTCAACATAATAAAGGCCATATACGACAAGCCCTCAGCTAACCTCATAATTAATGGTGAAAAGCTGAAGCCCTTTGCTCTACGTTCAGGAACACGACAAGGTTGTCCCCTATCACCTCTGCTTTTCAACATAGTGTTGGAAGTCCTCGCCAGAGCTATCAGGCAAGAGAAAGAAATAAAAGGCATCCAAATTGGGAATGAAGAAGTTAAATTGTCACTCTTTGCAGATGACATGATGCTATATATAGAAAACCCTAAAGACTCCACCAAAAAGCTATTAGAAACAATCAATGAATACAGTAAAGTTGCTGGCTACAAAATCAACGTACAAAAGTCCATTGCTTTCTTATATACCAACAATGAAATCTCAGAAAAAGAGATAGAAAAAACAATTCCTTTTGCAATTGCAGCAAAAAGAATAAAATACCTAGGAATAAACTTAACCAAGGATGTGAAGGATTTATATGCTGAAAACTATAAGACATTTTTGAAAGAAATTGAAGAAGACACAAAGAAATGGAAAGACATTCCGTGCTCATGGATTGGAAGAATCAACATAGTTAAAATGGCCATATTACCCAAAGCCATATACAGATTTAATGCAATCCCCATTAAAATCCCAATGGCATTTTTTAAAGAAATAGAACAAAAAATCATCAGATTTGTTTGGAACCACAAAAGACCCCGAATAGCCAAAGCAATATTAAAAAAAAAGAACAATACTGGAGGTATCACACTCCCTGATTTTTCCTTGTACTACAGGGCTACAATAATCAAAACAGCTTGGTATTGGCGGAAAAACAGTCACATAGACCAATGGAATAGAATTGAGAACCCAGAAATAAAACCACATAAATATGGACAGATAATTTTTGACAAAGAAGCTAAAAACATACAATGGAGAAAAGCAGTTGGGGAGTGGGGGTATGGATGAGAAGTACAGTGGCGAGTTCACAGAATTGAAGAGTTGATTGGCCACATCTCAGGGAAGATGAGTTTGGGGATCTCAACAGCATGGAGGCTTGAAGAGTCACTTTCTGATTTTGACATGGAATTAACCAGCATGCTTAATGAGCCATTTCATATTCTGCATGTTTTATAAACTCCTAGAAGAAATATAATTAGCTTGGGTTGCATAACCTACCCCCTTTAGTGAGAGGAAGTGGGACCACATAATTGACATTCTCACCAATCAGAATGAGTGAGAGAATGAATAAATCAATAATCAGATCAATTAATAAACAAATAACAACAAAACGAGACATCCCCTACCTATTCCTTAAGTAAACAGTTTTCTTCTCTGAAGAAACTGCAATTTTCTCCTGGGAACAGTAGATAGCACGTAACTGATTACATTGCCCTGTTTGTTTCGACTACAAGATAACCAAAAATTTAGCTGGATATTAGGAACTATGTAAGATCAAATACCTTGCATATTGGTCCTTTTCTTGTCCATCTACCCTGACTTTTTTTCTTGACGTAATTTTAAAGACAACTATATACTTTATATGTAGGAAACAAACAATTACCATGTACAGACCTCCAAACAAACATACTCTGCTATTTCACTCTTCTATGACTTTGCATATGCTGTTCCTTTTACTAAAACATCTTCTTCACTTTGTCCACCATGCAAGTTTCTACTTGTTGGGAAAAGCAGTCATGCACAGCCTTGCCTCTTGCACTGCTTCTTAAGAGTGGCCTTGAGCCTGGAACATTTCTTTGCAAAGAGACAGAGCCTTCACAGCTCTTTGTGTCTTTGCTTGGAAATAAATATCTTTCCCTATTCCACGCTTGATGTGTACATCTTTGCTCTGCTTGAGCATATGTGTGTCATACGGGAACTGGTCAAGCCCCCTGCTCTATCTGTTCCCAGTGGGCAAAGAAGGAATGGAGTCCTTCTCCTGCAGCACAGAGGGGTGAGGACAGGCCATCTCCCTGCATCAGCTGTGGGCAAAAGATGCTGGCCATGGGGAACAGACTCACTGCTGGAGTTGTTCTTGCTCTGCCTGCTCCCTTTGTGAGTAAAGTGTTGTTCCATTGAGTGCCTGTGTAAGTCGTGTCTTTCTTACCCCGACATCTGCAGTGGACTGTCACCTGGGGACTGCTGCGCCTGGTGGCAGGCATTAAGATCTTTGCTGCCTCCAGGCAGCGGGACACCTCATGTAGGGGTGGTAAGAGGTGACACTTTCTCAAAACTATTTATTGTTTAGATCTTGGCAAAGTTATTCACTCTGTTCTTTCTGCTCCTAATGTACTTTTACTTATCTGCAGAATTCAACCTACCTTGACATTACGTGCGATTATTTGTTTAAATAACTTTGCCTGCTAGATCAACATTTCTTTGGAGAGGCCTATGTCTCACTTATTATTGTATTGCCAAAACCTACTCTGTTTCCTGACACTTAGGAAGAGTTGAGTGAAGGTTTGAAAATTAAACAAATAAAAGATAGATAACTGAATTAGACATTGAAGAGAAGCAAGGAAATCTGGATACTTCTTGGAAGGTGGTTCCACAGTCTCCATTTTGGTTTTTGTTTTCAGATCTTTCCCCTTTTCTTTTTTCTATCTCTGTACTACTCTCTAGAATACTGATCTTTCCTTGATCTTCATAACTTAATTCTAAGTTTAACACTCAACTCCTCTCAAGAAACTATATAGTCAGATTTTCCTTTTAAATGCCAATTTTTCCTCTTTTCTAATATCAAGGTACCTATCATACTGATTCTACAGTTCTTCTTCATTTGGTTCACAAAACTTTGGGAATTTAGTCCTTACTACAATCAAGGTCACATAGCTCACCTAACTAGTTAGTGGCTAGCCTGAGACTTTCTTTCAACCTATCGTGGTATTATGCTATCTAATTTTTTTCCATTGTACTAACTACTATCTCATAAACTAAAGTAAATAATGTCTCTTCCAAAATTGCAAAAGATCAGGGAAAATTGTGGTCATTTGCTTCATTATAGAAATCACAGCAAATGCCTATTATTGCCTCTTAGATTATAATAAAAACAGAAAGGCATGAAATTTTAAGAGGTGTAAGAGCACATTAATACCCGTAGAAAACCTTACTCCCTATTAAGGTCTTTTCAGAATTATGCCCTGAAATTTTGTTTCAAATCACTTTGTCAATGCTAAATAAAGTGCTGTTTTCTTGCTTTAGTTGCTTTCTTTGTAAAACACAAAGGAAAAAGGTATATGCTATAATGTCACCTCTCCATAAAGAGGAAACTGCTTTCTTTGTGGGTTTTTTTGTTTTGTTTTGTTTTGTTTCGTTTGTTTAATGATTGAAACACTGTCTCCCTCTCATGCTAATTGAGCCCACTCACCTATGACAAATGCAAGCTGTACTACAGTTAGGACAAGGTTGTCAGCAGGGTCACTCACAGAAGCTCTTTGCTAGGGCAAAATTGATGTTCCATCATATTCTTAGTTGTTAAATTTTAGCAGGTGAGCATAAACAAATAGCTCCATTTATTCAAGAGAAGGAAAGAGTTGAGAGGGGAGTGGAGATGGGACAGTTGCTATTTCCATCCTTTTGCAAAGCCAACCAGATTCTATAAGCGTAACATATCCATTATGCATGATACATCTCTTCCATGGGAGACACAGACTGGTTTAAAACATCATATGTATTTTTTAACTCAGTTCTCTATGCTGTTCCATTACCTAGGCTCTTTTAAAGCAAGGAAGTGAGGAGAAAAAAAGTCAAATGAAAATATAATGCCACCACAGCTATTCACTAAAATGATGCCACCTTTGATAAATTAATTTTCCCATTCTCAGTGTACCCATCACAGATGGTACAACTTGAAGTGCGTAAAGCTTTTCACAGATGGCTCAACTTTAGGAGTAAAGCTCTTATAACTTGTGCCACCCATGTGTTCATTATTTAAAATTATATCTTCAATACATATTATGATTATGAGAACACTTCAGCTCTGGCAACAGTTCTTCATATTCCAGGTTCTGGTCATTTGTCCCCAACATAATCCTCTCATAAGAAGAGTTTGGATAGGGCTTTATTACTTAAATGAGTGAACAAACGAATGGATGGATGTGAATGAATTTTTTCTCCCTAATTAGTCAACAAGCTCTTTGAAGTTAGTTTCCAGGGGTTAACTTTTCCTTATATTTCTATACAACTTAGCAAATGTATGTTCTTATCTTTCCTTTACTATTTTTCCTTTAACTTATCTTTCTTGAAAACGAGTAGGTTTAAATAAAAATGTATTCGTTGCATTACTTATAAAAGTTGTATTGGGTCACTATGTAGTCAACCGAAAAACTTAAAGCCTTTCTTTATAAACATATTTAAACTCCTTCTGAGAAGCCAGCCAGTGACACACCACTTTGTCCCTTAAAACAGCAAATGAAAAAGGTAAAATTAAGAGAAACTAAAATCCATAGCCTGTCTCTGACCAACAGACTGCCAGCAACCCCAGAAAAAGTATTATATTATAGATTGCATTATTTAGATAAACAGAGGAAGCGCTCACGGGGAGCATTATGGTGTGTTGGAATGCTGCTCTCACTCCCCACCTCCAATGACCCCCGACTCCCATTGTGCCCTGACCTGAACTTGGCAATACTGAACCTTCCCAAGTTCTAGGTCATGAACTCACTCCTGCAGAAATGATGAGGATTATGTTGCTGGTAAATGACCAGAATCTGGAATAGCAAGAATTGTTCCCAGAGTGGAAGTATTCTTATAATCAACACTTGAAATAGGTAGCACATTTTTTAAACCCTGTTATTGTTAAAGACATTACTCATGAGGCATCCTTAAGACCAAATGATGTGTTCCTAGAAGTAGAATGTAGAACTGGTAATGTTAAAGTAAAGCTGTTAGAGAAAAAAATGAGAACAGCTGTCCATGAACTTGATCCTACACTATCAGCTGGACATCAGATTTCTGTACTAACCTTGGCATCCAACCATCAAATATTGTTGGGTGAAGTGTTGAAATCAGATTTGCCATCCTTTGATGGGTATGCATGGTCCGTTTGCCTTGTCAGATCTTCTCCCCTTTCGACTTCAAACTGTTGCTACGTCAACTTGTTTTTTAAGATGTTTTACCCTTATCTTTCAAACAGAATTTGTCTGCCTTCCAATTGATTGCAAAACAGAATATGGCCTATGCTGGAGATCCTTTATTAGTACCTCATTATAGTGCTGCAACAAATTTAATGAAAGTCAGAAAGAATAACTGCAAGCTTCACTCAAGGAAATATCCAGAGTTTTAAGGCTAGAGCACAAAAAGAGACAAATACCTACCTACACATTTCCAAGAATGGGATGATCTAGGAAAATAAAATTTTCTATGGAAAAACTCAAGACACTGTCCACTATATTTCAACTGAGGTAAGTAAATCAGCTGTTGAGAGATATATATTCACTCCTTGTCATGATACCTGAAAATTTTAGTGCAGTAAATAAAATTGAGAAGTTCCTAACCAATTTAGAGACAATTGGGGACTTGGTACAGACATAGATAACTATATTATATTACTAGTACATGGTTCAAGACAGAGGAATCCATTTGTCTTGGGTGTCCAGAAAGCAGAACTTTCCAATGTCAAGAAAATAAACTAAGATTTTATATTTTTATAATTGTTGATGAGAAGACCCAACATTGTATTCAGCAGAGATAATGAGTATTTTTATTTAATTTTTTTATTGCTGCTCTTAGCATGACTATTTCCTTTACTGAGTTTCCTTTATAAGTGGGTCTCCTTGGGTTCATCTTCTTTGGGACTCTCTGTGATTCCTGAGCTTGTATATCTATTTCTTTCACCAAGTTAGGGAAGTTTTCCATCTTTATTTCTTCAAATAGGTTTTCAATTCCTTGCCCTCTCTCTTCTCCTTCTGGTACCCCTATGATATGAATATTGGTATGTCTGATGTTGTCCAAAAAGCCCCTTAAACTACCCTCATTTTTGGGATTTTTTTTCTTCCTGTTTTGATTGGGTGTTTTCTGCCACTTTATCTTCCAAATCACTGATGTGGTCCTTTGCTTCAGCTCATCTACTGTTCATTCCTGCTAATGCATTCTTCATTTCAATTGTTGTATTCTTTGTTTCTGACTGATTCTTCTTACGTTTTCTATCTCCATTTGTATTTTTCCTATCTCTTTGTTGAAGTTCTCCCTGAGATTATTGAGAATCTTTATGACCAGTGTTTTGAACTCTGCGTCTAGTAGATTGCTTGTCTCCATTTCTTGTAGTTCTTTCTCTAGAGTTTTGTTCATTATTTTATTTGGGACATGTTTCTTTGTCTCCCCATTGTGGCTGCCTCTCTGTGGTTGTTTCTATTTATTATGTAGAGCTACTATGTCTCCTGGTCTTAGTAGAGTGACCTTATGTAGTAGGTGTCTTATCCTTAAGAGTGAAAATAAATATTTTGTTAGTCATATTTTCACTTGCACATTACTTCCTCTTTTTGTCATTCACTTAGGCAGTCAAATAAACGTTGTTAAATATTTCTTTGCTTCTGTTTGCATCCTTTTTATATTTAGTCATCTGACTTTTATGTATTGTCCTTTGCCCCTTTCTTGTTAAGATTTCCTATAGCATCATGAAAACATTAAACTAGGAGATCAGAAATCCTTCCAAACCAGAATTTACCTCTACTTAATCATGTGGTTTATCTCCTCCCTGTATCTGTTTACCACATACAAAATGAGAAAGTTGGACTAAATCAAATTTAAATGTAAAATGCTGTGCGTATGTGCATTTTTCTTAGGGAGAAGAATCATCATTTACCAATTTTTCAGAGTATTTCTTAAACCATAGGCTGGTTTACTACTCAAACTAACCAATCAACATTCTCTTCTCTCTTATCTTCTAAATCAATCCATGGAATGAGAAGAGACATTTTCCCCAACACAGTGTCAAAGTGTTCATATATTTCTGGAGAATAAAAATTCCCTATGATATATCTGTGTGTGTGTGTGTGTGTGTGTGTGTGTTTTCCTAAGTTCTGTTTAATTGATTTTAATGCTACAGGTAGAAATGTTCAAAGGATATCAACAATAAAACTTACTACAAACTATATTTACATAAGAAAATCTGGGTGATGTTAAGACTGCCTTTAATCGCCTTAAATAATGTAATATGTGAAAATATATTTTTAAGATAAATGGAAATACAATGTATTAAGGTGATGGAATACTATAAAATGAGGGGTTTTTTCATCCATTTACTGATGATTTCAAGTATATTATTATTAAGGTTTATTTGGAAAAATATGATGATTGGATATGGTATTTATATCAAACATTTCAGAATTTAAAATCATATTGAAGGCTAGCTTGAGTGTGCAGATAGACATACAAAATATATCTATTTTATGATGAAGTGTGGCTTCTTGTCATAGTGTCTCAGCTAGATAGAAATTGTCTAGCCTGACTACCATGGAGCTTTACATGGCTAAACAGCCTGTCCTAAGAGACTACTTCCAAGAGGATATTTACTGGTGTTTTACAGGGTAGGACATGATGCGGCGACATAGATGGGAATTCTATTTTGAACCCTGACTTTAAACAGGAAGTGGCTGATCTTTCCAAAAGAGGTTTAAATCCCATCTGGCCACACTACACTGAATACCAATTCCTGCACAGAAAATACATACATAGCTTGTTCACATTAGAAAAACACAGACACTGTTAATTCACTGCTATACCAGTACTGTGTAGTGTGTATTTCATGAAAATAAAGGTCCCATAAGCACTACCTGGCAAATTCCAAAGAAACGACTATTAGGATTTCATAGAGAGATCAATAAATGATTTGCACAAAAAGAAATAGCTTTCATTTATATCAGCAATAATCACCAGAGTGTAATGGGGAAAAAAAATAACACTCTGACAATAGCAACAAAACCTATAAAAGATCTAGGGTTAACTAAAAAAAAATATGAAAGTTCTATATCTAAGGAAAAAAAACACAGAATCTATAATTTTTTTTTCAAGGAGAGAAAGGTGTTTTGAAATTATATCTGTGGCATGAAAGAAATAATGCATAAGTATCTTCTCCCAAATTAATGTATAAATACAACTAAATCCACTAAAATGTAAAGTTTATATTTAATGTTACAAGCCAGTGCTAAAGTATATGTAGACCATATGAAGTCAAATGTCACACCGCTTTCACTCTTCACTCTATGTTCAGTACTTGTTATTGTTGGTAGCACATACTCAGCCCTTGACTGAATTCATAAGCTGAATAAATGAATATAATCTAAGTAATAAATCAGATATAGTAAATATGGAACAAGAGCCTACATATTTTTGAAAAACAATAACAACCTATCATATATCTTAATAGTCTATGAGGTTATACCCTGCCTGCCATGACTGAGTATCACATTACAGACTAGCTCTCCCACCATAAATAACAATAAAAGTGGAACAAATAAATGAGGCAAACATTTTCAGACAGTGAACAGAAGATAGTGAAATACTACAATTTCTGACAGAAGGTAAAATTACAAGCTGAGTCCCACCTGTGCCCAGCTCTCTGTCTAGGAATAACTTTCTAAGCATGGCATAGAAAAGAGGAGCCAAACAGAGTATGGCGATTCTTTTACAGAAATCTGACAAAGACTTTACAGAACAAAACAATTATGTACCAATATCTTTTACTAACATAAGTGCAAAAATCCTCAACAAAATCCAGAAAAATATGAAAAGAATGATATTTTATGACTAAATGAGGTTTATCTCAGGAATGCAAGGTTGGTTCAACATTCAAAAATCATGAAACCACAGTAATTAAGGCAACCTGAGTGATGAGAGCTTTGTTGTAAGAAATGGACGTTTCACCATCAAGCAGAACAATAATGAACACTGTACAGAAGGTCCAAATAAAACTAGCTCACATGATTTGGAGGTAGTAATAGTAACTTAGAGAACAAAAACTGGAAACTAGGATTAAGACCAATTATACAGAGAGGAAATAATATGTAGTTTTCATTATGGAGCATAACTTTAAGCAATCTCAGCAAATCCCTTTAATTTCTTCATAATGTCCCAAACTGAAGAACCTCTCTGGCTATTGCTGTAAACAGAATCCAGTAGATCCAAAATAGCTGACAGTGTCCAGTGTTTAGATGGGCAAAGAATGGTCAACTGTTCTCAATATTCATCTTTAAAGAGCTTTATCTCTATCTGGTCTATTATGTATTACAATTTCATAGATTAAAATAGATGATGATTAGACACGGTATTTATGTCAAAGATTTCAGAATTTCAAGTCATATTACTGAAAGCTAGCTTGAGTGTGCTGGTAGACACACAAAATATATCTATTTCAGGATGAAGTCTGGTGGCTTTTATAATGGCTTCTTCTCACAGTTTCTCAGCCAGATGAAAATTATCTAACCTGACTACTATGGAGCTTTACACAGCTAAACGGCCTACTCCAAGGGACTATTATTGCCAGGAGGATGTGTACTGGTATAATTTCTAAGAAAGAATTAAGTTCAAGCTGTAGCATTTATTTCCAGATACATAGCAGTTGCTCATCAATAAACCTCAGTATTAGCAAAGTTAACACCTCAGTTGTAATTTTGCTTGTACTACACTGTACTTCCAAACTGTTTCAGTGCTTACTTTCCCCAAACTCTACGAGACAAGTCAAGTTCACTAATGCATAGCTCATTTCCCAGGTTATAAATCTTGTGGAAAGAGCCTTATTGTGTCACAGATAAGAAACTTGGAGAAGTAACTATAAAGACCAATTTACTGGTCTTGGAGACTTTGAAGGATGATAACTACTTAAGAAAAGAAAGAATATCTATTTTAGTCTCTGGACTACCTTTCATTTACTTCACCTGTAATTTAAGGCATTTAGTCTAAGACTGATAGTGTTTCATCCTGGTTACAAGTGCCTTTCCTGGGTCTTGCCCTCTGATGCATTCCTTGTCCTTTCCAGCCTCTGCTATCTATGAGTAGGGAATTGATTACAATAGGCTGCATTGTATTAACTGATTGATTACAAGAGCTGGTTGCTAGCCATGCTATTCAGAGGCACTGAAGAAGCTCAGAAGCTGCCAAAAGAAAAAGCCAGGTAACCACTAAATTATTGTCTGTGTCTATGAGTTTTTGTTTCTCATTTGTTTGTCTTGTTCTTTTTGGTTTATATACCACATATCAGTGAAATCATAGGGTTCTCTGCTTTTTCTGTCCAATAAAATTAATTAAAAAAAAAAAAAGAAAAAAAAAAAAAGAAAAAGAAAAAGCCAGGATATTTCTCCATTCCCTTACCACTCAACGTTGGCCAGTGTCTATGGTAGTAACTGCATTTCCTATGTGGCTTCACCTCCCATCAAACTGGTCTGCAGGGATTTAACTGGGTGGCCCCAGCCCTTTTGTTCCTTGAACCACGGTGCCTCCCTTATCACTCAAGCCTTGTAGTGATGATTGTGGTTTCCTGCTGCTACTACATCCCATTTGTCTTCCATCATGTTTGATGGGTTCCCTGCACATATTATTTCTAATTGAAACACTTGCAAAGTTTTCTATTTTCCCTAGATGGACTATGATAGTCATTCTACATAAGAAAAAATATACACCAAGATAAAATTCTGTGAGTTTCCTCCTAAGCAAAAGATTTTAATGCTGTGCACTTCTATTTTTCATCAGCACACAGTGAGAGTGCATTTCTTTAGATGAGTTTTGTGTCACCTGTGTGTAATTTTCACTACTGCTGCTACTGCCTCTACACTTGCTAAAAGGAAACTGCTTCTCTTACTTTCATTCTTTGCAAGTTTGAACTAAAAATGCTGATCCCAGGACTTCTTAGAGACTTCAACTTTAAATTAATAGTAGCTCATTTTTGTAGATGTTTTGCAGCTAGCTCTAAAATTCTTTCTGTAAGGAGTAGACATCAGTTGTGTTTGGCTGCCCAGGGTTCCTCCCCCTTTAGTCTGGTAACTAAAGTTCTGTTTTCTATAGTGAATAGATCCCACAGGCTGGATGGGAGAACCACTCCTTTTTTCCATGACCACAGTGGTGATCATATTGCCTGAGCCTGGCCAATGGGAAAAGCATGTACTCATGACCACAGTGATTGGGTAAGAGACTGGCAAGTTCAGCAAGCAGGCCTATCACAGTCCATACCCCCTGTCCGATGCTGGACTGTTCTGACAGCCATAGCTCTGGGAAAAGATTACCTCTTTCGACTGGATTGGCTATGGCAGACTTGAAGGTGTACTGCTCAGATCCTATTATAAAGAAAACTTTTGCAGTAGGGCTAAAAGTAAGCAATTGGCCTTTAGTTTTCAGTTTTCTAAGGATCTACCTAAGTTTTTAAACTCACCTCGACCTGAGTATATGAACTTTCCAGGAAGCCTGCATCCAGTGACTGAACAAGATGGGGTTATAAAGGCTCATTCGTTTTGCCTGGAAGAAGGAAACTCTGACAAGCTCTGTTTGCTAGTCCCCAATAGGGACAGCTGAGGCTTTGTCAGGCCTGAATCACAGTTTGACTAAGAAGAGCATGGCAACCCAGGACCCAGACCCCTTGGATTGAGGATCTAGGTCATGACTATAGGTAGGCCATTATGGTGAGCACAGATGGGCACCGAGGGTCGTTAAGAACAATCTTGGATGAAAACTAGAGAAGGAAGAAATAAGTATCAATTATGATCCCAAAGCCAATTTCAGTGGCAGGAGCTGTAGGTCTTTCCACTAAGCTCTCTCCGAAACGTAATTTTAAGAAGTACATCTGAGCAGCCCAACAGGTAAACTGTGGTAGACACAAAGATCCCCTGTGAGGGCAAAACATTCTGCACAACTGCACAAAAGGCAGTCAGTAGACAGCCTCCAGCTGTCAGCTCCCTCGCTCTCTAGTCACACAGATCCATCTTGCCAGAGGTCACATAATTCTTTAGACAGCATGCATCCAGTGACTCAGTGAGGTGGGGGTATAATGACCCAGCCATTTGAGCCTGATGCAAGAACACTCTGAAGGCAGTACTCACTCCAAATTTCCTCTCCATAATGGTTGAGGTTTTGTCAGAACTGAATTTCAGTTTGACTTCTTCCTCTGTCCAATCCTGTTTTCCCCTCTTTCTTTTACAAGTGTTGATTCCTAATAAACAGCTTGTACTGTAGACTCCATCTTGGTTCTTCCTTCTGGAGAATGCAACTTGTGACATCTGCTAAGCAAACGGGTGAAATTACTGGATTCCTGGTCATCATCTGTCCAGCACTTCCAAGGGAAACTCATACTGATGACATCATTTGAGCTTCATGTCATGCCTGTATCCATGCCTAAAACCAAATATACTCATGGACTTTGAAGTTTTGTAAGTCAATAAATTTAAGCCCACAGACACAGAGAACAGATTGGTCATTGCCAGAAGCAGGGGTGGGAGGGTGGGAAATACGGATGAGATGTTTGTTTTTTGGTTTATGTAAATTGAATTTTAAAAAAGAATAGGTATACAGAACCTATAGGAATTACAAGGGAAGAGATTGGGGGGTGAGAGAGGGGTAGCCTGGATGTCTGAGACTTCCTAGAATAACTGAAACAAATAAGGAGAGAGGGTATAATGAGATTAGTCCTACTGGACTCAAGACGAATATTGGTGTTAAAGCTATAACTACTGAAAAGTAGGGAGGGATGGGTCCTTCAGCCCTAAGAGAAAGCCTATGGAGGCAATGTCTTAAAAAAAATGTCAATTATTATGGATACTACTATTATTATACATAACCTATTTTAAATGTATTTCTATCACTTACAACTAGATAATCTTGATTGACAAAACACAAACACCACTGAATTGATTATAAAATGAAGATGAACTATGCATGTCTATGAAGGAAATAGGATTTCATTCCCCCATGGCTTGTCCCAAAAAAGACACCCTGATGTTGGGCTTAGTCTCTTCTATTCCTGATTCAGTTATGAGAAAATATGAGTCATCATCACCATTCACCATGCTGAGTCAGAATGACCTTGTACTTCTGTAAGGCAGTTGGTTTTAACATCTGACCAGGAACATCTGCGCAGCTCTTAAAATATTGTTTTAAAAACCATTATGGACATAATGAGTAGATGGCCTCTTATCTGTATGTAAAGCTGAGTAGATAAGCAAAGAGCAGTTAGAGCAATAAATTATATAGAAGATTTAACATGTCCTTGCAACTGATGAGCAGAGGAATCTATTTCCAACATGCTTTATAGCTTATAAGAAGCCTCAAGGGATGGTTTTTTTGACACTTGTTTATCTGAATACATAGAATAATCATATGAATAAAGAAAATACTTGGTGTGAGGTATCTTGAAAATAGTCATGAATGTTACTGAGGGTTTCTATTTGAAATGCCAATGTTCAAAAATAGGAGGATGAAAAACAGCATAGTAATGCTAAAATTCAGCAACATCCATTATGTAGCACAATATACAAGGCACATTTTAAATCCTAGTAGGTTATTATTCTATATCCATAAGTAACAATTGTGCATAGTATAAGTTAAGCCAGTTGCACAAAGTAACAAAGAATAAATTATGGACCTGAGAGTTGTTGTCAGTTCCTCCCTATGGACAAGATTATTGGTTTCAGGCTGGTCTCAATACACTATTCTATGTGCCCCCTGGAGCCCAAACTACAATGAGAATTGTTCTCTCTAGAGTTTAAAATTGATATCCTTGGTAACTTAGTCACAGCTGCAGGGTTAGAAGTTCCCCTGTCTGGAAGAAGCTGAATGGCTTACAACTGAATGAGTACCCCATTTTTTTATGAAAGAGGAATTATTACAAACGTCTTGTCTAAATAAGCATTACTGAGAGGTAAAATCTGCTCTGATTCCACAAATGATGTGTACAAGAATGTCCACAGCAGCTTTTTTCATAATCTCCCTCACTGAAAACAACTGAAACATCTATTAATAGGAGAATGGATTCATAAACTGTAAAGGTTCATGCAAATATTACACAGCAGTAAAAAAAAAAACAAAAAGGGCAAATGAATGGTACCTACATATGAATGAAACTTACAGACATTACGTTGAGTAAAAGAAGTCAAATAGAAAAGAGTATATAGTATATGATTTCATTTACACGATGCTCAGGAACAGGCAAAACTAACTGACAATAACAGAAATCAGAATACTGGTTACCTTGAAAGACTGGGTATTGACTGAAGAGGGATATGATGGAAGCTTTGGGCTACCAGACATGTGTTGTATCTAAGTGGTAATTATTTGGATATGTGCGCAAAAAGTTCCTTGAGCTGACACTTAAGATTATTGTGTTTTTCATCTTATCATACACGTGCTAAAAATTGGTAGTAAAGTTTGGTTTTAAATCTGCTCTGAATCATTTGACCATGAATTCATTGACTAGTCTGACACGCCACAGAGTAGCATAGTGAAACTCCAGGGCCATATATCTAAATGTGCTACCATCCTGACACTCTACTTAAACTCATTCTTCCTTAACACAACTAACCTTATATTTTTGAGATAATGTGTTCCTAATAGAACACAAACTTTAAATTGTTCTTTCAGTTGAAGTAACAGCTTGTCCCAGACTTATGTTCTGAAATTCTGCTGCTGTATAATCAGCAATATGTATTTACAAAGCAGAAATAACATATATAATATCTACCCACTAATAATCATATCAGCTATTAAAACCATTGGTTCATGTCACCTTATGCAAAAAAATGAATATTTTAAAGTGGGGTAAAAATTCAATTTTTATAAATGGAAGTCTATTTAAACTCCATTTTCAAAATTTATTTTGCATATTTCTCCATCCAAATCAACCAAAAATTAAAGTAATTACTTTTCTGCAACCACTTAAATATTATACTTCTAAAAAATACCTTTAATAAAACGTATTGTCTGTTTTATAAGTTTATCCCTTTTTTAAAACTGTTTATACCATGGATTAACAAAAAAAACATACAAGTTTTGTTTTCTGTGTTGTGTCTTTCTCATTTGGGTGTTTGGTAGTGAGTAACTAGAAGAACAAAATGATCAAGTAATGAAATCATTCAAAGTTAGGCCTCCACATTCAAGTCAGACACCATTTATGAGGCTAATCCTGGGCTTTATGAGAAAATATTGATTATTAGAGGTTTGGGAGTCAAAAGTCTTGTTAATAACCTCCCTATGCTGACTGGGAACTTGGGAAAATTGCAATCTCTTTCCAGACTTCATTTTAAATATATTTCTCCTTGGCTGCTTTTCAGAGTTGAATGGTTGCTGTGCTCGGAAAATTGAACAAACAACTGGATTCTGGCCTTGCAAGGGTCTCTTCTGTTTTCAGGTTGGTGGCATTTCACCTACGATATGTCACCCAGTTTTTGAGACTAGAATCTCCCAAACCATCCTTGAAAAAAAGATCAGATATGTTTTTGCGAGAGGAATAATGTGCTGTATTAAGCCTGCTCTGCCCCATGCTAGATTAAAGCAACCTGTTTAGGAATTTACAATTGCTTTATATGCATTATAATTTTGCTCACAGCAATATAATTTTGACTCTTTTTATGGAAAGAATTAAATCTTTCATATAATTTATTCTGTGTGTGAGGGACAAAGATAGTATTCTTTATTGACAACAAAAATAGTATGAAATGATTACAATGCTAAACTCATCGGAAGTACTCAATACTGTCTCATTGACTGATTGACATGTAAGTGAACTATGTGATTCCTTATATTTTACAGATTGGGACGCTCAGGAAACACATTACTCAGGAAAGAACTAGAAGATCAGTGCCTGTATGTCCAGTTCTATTGTTCTGTGCATACTTCTTTGTCCTGTAAGAGAGGAGATGTAACTTAAATTTAACTGACATTCAGTTGTGTGTACTGGACTTTCCACAACATGGATGGAGTAAAAGCAAGATACACATACAACATAAAAGACAACTCAACATTTAACGTCCTAAATAACACCAAGAAGAATTTTACAACTAAACTGTGTGTTGTTCAAGTTTCTATATAAAGAATACAAAAGACCTGGACTTGATCCTGTAGGAGTTCACAATAACTGACTGCTGGCTTCTGAAATCAGAACTATTGAAGAATAAGGTGATTGTAATACATAGTGTTCAATGTCCTTTGAGTTGAACCTGAATGAATGCATAATTGAAGTGAGTAGGGAGAGAGATATCAGGGGACTTCTTTATATACCCTGATGTAGGGAAGAGGAAGTTGTTGTTTTCTTAATGTTATTTTGTTTTTTTGTTTTTTAATTTAATTTTTCCCGTTAATCCCAGTTTCATCATCATGCTACCAATTTTTAAGAAGGGATCTTTTTCCAACAAGAAAGCTCACCAGTTCAATATTATTAATTTTTCTGAACTGTAAAATATTACACCAGATAATTATGTTTTTCAATGCTGGTCAAAGTCTTGGTGACTTAAGTAGTACTGATACCCTTTGGGTAAACACTTCCCTATATGAAAAACAGCATTATTTTCAGTCACACTGCTTAACTTTAAACTGGAAAAGGCTATAAAAAAATCCTCTAAACATCAGCTTTCTGAAATTGAGTAAATTTCATGAACTCCTAAGTGGTTATTCTAATATTTGTCTAGGCAGCTACAGAAATAGTTCTGATTGACTGACACTTACTCTTTATTTGTACATACTGGGGAGGGGGGTGCCAAAAAATGTATACATATGATTTGTATTCATCTTTTGTTATTGGTATGTATTGAGTACTACAATTTTAATACAATTTTTTCCTTTCTTGAAATGTGTATACATTTTTTTGGCACCCTCTGTATTGAATCAGTTCATCAGGAAAACAGAAGCTAACCTATGAATCACGATCTGAAGGGTTTCATTAAGAATTAGAAGCTTACATTTTTCTTAGAAGAGATGAAAGAACAGAGATCAGAAAAAATTCTACCAAAGATTAGGGCAGCTGCCACTGAAGGGCAGGGAAGTAGTCTCAACCCAAAATACTAACGCTGTTGATTAAAGGTCATCTTGCCTGGAAGATGCCTCAATTCTCCAGTATCACTGAAGAGGTCCTATGAACTGACCCAGACTAAACCCAATTAACTGGTTGTTCTCAAGTGCTCACTGCTAACTGTACATCTAGTTGTACTAGATCCAGAGAACATTGGTTTCCTCTTCTCTTTTGAGTTCCTTTCATAGACTACACAGAGGATTCTGGGAAATTGCAGATTCTTTGCTGAAATTCAGATGACTCTTTAAACAGTGTTAGATGGCCAATGAATTACAGATGATACAGCTCAAATTCCCCCAAATTACGCATACTTTCTAAAATAATTCTCATGATAAGGTGCTAGTACCTTTGTGTTCCATTGAAAAATAAGAAAGATTCTGAAGGGGAAGACACATGAGAAACACATATTTAAACTCTGGCTTGGAAATTATTAAGTTGGTGCAAAAGTAATTGTGGTTTAAAAGGTTAAAAATTGCAAAACCGCAATTACTTTTGCACCTACCTAATAACAATGAACTATGGCATTGAAAACGCACTAAAAAGCTGGGGGTGGGGGGAATAGCATGTTTGACTTTATTTAATGCAACATTTCCACACTTATTGGATCAGAGTCCTTTTTCTTTTCCTGTAGCACTTACTAACAAGCTTCCACGGTGCATTTTTATATAAACCTTATTCCAGTGGATGTTTTTAGCAACCTTCAAGATTATGAATCAAACTTATGGTTGAATAAAGCATACTGACTAATACATTTACCTCTTCTGCCTCCTGACACTGCAGAAATCACAGTATTTGGATTTTTAAGGCATAAAGCCCCCAAACAAGTGGAACTAGAAGGAAAGACATCAGAGATGACAGATTTCAACAGTTTTGAAAGATGGATAATAGATGTAAAATCAGTAATTAGGGGATGTGATTTAAGATGTTTACCAAGCAGCATGACTTGGGTACTACCCAGTCAGAAGAAAACCAGCAGACCTTGGTTCTGGGTCAGGGCGGCTCCCTGCCGAGTTAGATATTAACCCTTTCACTGATGGATGGTGGAGAGTCTGAGCCCCCGGTGGATAATTTGGGGTTATAGGAGGTGGGGGAAATGCAGTAGGTTAGGGGATGAAACTGTTTATTAATTGAAGCTGAAGTATTTTGGGGTTTAACAGCTGGCAGACCATTCCAGGAAGAAGGCGTTCTAATTAGAGACAGATGATGAAAGCCTTAAACTGTATGAGTTTAAATAATCTAAGCCTGTATCACAGGGTTACCGTGACCTGCCAAGAAATTCTAATGACCTTGGAAGGAAATTATGTGGCATACATGCCAGTGCTTTGTAAGCTGCAAAATGCTATACGCAAGCTAGTAATTATTTTTCCTATAACTGCCAGTATGGTGCTTGCTTCCTAAAATTAAGAAATTATTGGAAACGTTGGGGCCTTTTTACTCCACATACATACATCAGAATTGTTTACTGCTCACAAACCAGAATGAAAAATATATTGACAGCAAGAATACATGCCCTAAGTGATTCCCCAAATGTATTCTTAGTAAACCAAACTAATTTTTCTTGATCTAGCACAACAACCCCAAAACTTCCAATATTTTTATCAGGAAAAAACTCTTGTCTTCCGGAATTACTTTCTCCAAACACCAGTAGCTGCTCCTTCACTGTTACCCCGCCTCCTACATGCACATACACAAACCCACACACTCCTGCCATCTTTCACTCTCCTGAAACTTTCAGTCAGTGTGCTGGTTCATTCCTCAACAAATTCATACCCCAGTGAATTTGAAGGGCTGCCCACAAGCTGAAGAATATTTTGCAGGGGCAGGGAGGGAGATCTTTGTTTTTGTTACTTTGTTCCTGAGTCTTTATACTTTTACAGAAGGCCAGACTGTATCCAGGATTCTGGATCTCACACTGAAAAGTTACTATAAAAATTAACATTGCTATTTAACTAAAGATTGTTAGGGTTTAATACTTGACATTTTCCTGGTAATAATTCACAGTCATTTGAAGACATTATTAGACTTTCAAGCTGCTTTTAGAAGGACAACTAAGGTGAAAGTTTAAGTGGGGTGTTGGTCCAATGTGAAATCAGTTTACTGTGCTCTGCACTCAACATGCTAATTTAATCTCAATAACTGCCAATGTTGTTCACGGAACAGAATGACCTTCTCACTTTTCTCTGACCTTTTAATTGTTAATCCATCCTTCATGAACAAATTCATGTTATTGGTGAGAGTTTTCTCACTAATTCTTGGCCGTACTGATCTCGTGCTATTTTGCCATCTTATAGTGCCAATTTTCTGTATCCCACATTTTAACTTATAACTAAATATGATCCTGATCTAGTGTCTATGATTTCGTCTTCAGTGACCAGTTCTATGAGATTGTAAACCCTTTGAGAAAGAGACTGTGTCTTGTCAAGAAATATTTATTGAATGAATTCCTCAGGGTTCAACCAGAGAAGTGGAACCAGTAAGAGATATATTTATTACAGGGGAATGGCTAGCACAGGGGTAGGGGCTGGGTAAGCAAAGTCCATAACACAAGCAGCCAGGAAGGGAAGGTGACAAGCAGGCTGCAACCTCACAGGCACAAGCTGAAGCTTCTGTTCATGGGTGATGGTCAGGAAGTAAAATCCAGAAGAAAGGAAGAGCAATTATAGAGCCAGAAGCTGTATGGAGTCCTGACCTTAGGAAAAATTTGAAGGCCTCTTTTCAAGGCTTCCCCATTGAATGTTAGGCCCACACAGGGTACTCTTCTTTTTTATTAAAGTCTACTGATTAGGGACCTAAATCACATCTGCAAAATCCCTCACAGCGCACCTGGATTAGAGTTTCAATGACTAGAAGGTATGTGTGTACTACAGAATGACCACTGGCTTCCTTTTCTCATGAGAGGATATCCTTTGCAACCTGCCCTAACCAGACACATATGAGACAGAGAATTCTGAGAACTGTAGTTCAGTCAAACCAAGGTGACATCAAAAAGCCATCACACTGAGCATGTGGCACGTAGAACATAAATGACACTGTTGCTGATCTTAAAGAGGAAATAAAGTCTTATGTAAATAAAATGAACTATTTCCTATTTCCCCAAATGCCAGGCTCTATGCTAAATATATAACAGGTACTGTTAGAAATATAACAGGTATATGATAAATACCTGAAGAAATAATTGATAGTCTTGGCTAATTTCTACCCAATTTGATTATGATTGATTGGAGCACTAAACAGTTTTGATGAGTCTGTTGTTTTGTCTGCATGAAATTATCTGATGAGAAGCAAGGGTTGAGTTAACAGCAGCATTGTTTTTCTCTTGCTTTTTTTCTGTTAAGAAATACATGCTAATTGGTTATTTCCAAAAACCAGCACCAAAATGACCCCCCCCCCCTCTATATATATAATTTCCCTTCAGCATACCCCTTCTAAATGAGGCTCTGTGGAGACCATTTTCTAGAAGGGAGTAAGAGTATAGCTAGTAGAACTAACTGGCTTGAAATTGTAATTTCAGTGAAAGGAACATAATTATGAAAAAATAAACACTATAAGCCTTTAATTATCAGCCAAATTAGACACATTCACTTAGTGACCTATTTAACACCAATTTTAAATTGATGTTCTAATATTCTATGAAATTTATGCAACTCTAAGAACTAAAAATAATAAGAGCCTCATATAAAGTCATCTTTAATCCAGTATGTAGCTAATATGTTTAAATTTAATATCAAGATTCTTACCGTGTTTGTAACTTTAGAAACTAACTAGTTTGGGGCCAGCCGGATGGCTCATTTGATTAGAGTGCAAGCTCTTAACAACAGGGTTGCCGGTTTGATTCCCACATGGGCCAGTGAGCTGCGCCCTCCACAACTAGATTGAAGACAACGAGCTGCCGCTGAGCTGCCAGAGGGGCGGTGAGATGGCTCCGTTGGTTGGAGCGGGAGCTCTCAACAACAAAGTTGCTTGTTCAATTCCTGCATGGGATGGTGGCTGCACCCCCTGCAACTAAAGATTGAAAACGACAACTGGACTTGGAGTTGAGCTACGCCCTCTATAGCTAGATTGAGGGACAATGACTTGGAGCTGATGGATCCTGGAGAAACACACCGTTCCCCAATATTCCCCAATAAATTTTTTTTAAAAAGCTAACTAGTTTGTTAATGACAGTTTTAAGGCTAGATGTTTGTAACGAGACACTTTTACAGTGATAGATTAATACTCAAACATACCTTTTTCCACTCAGAGTATGAAATGTAAGTACTGTCAAATACATGAGTAGACCCAGAATGTATTAATAATAATAGCTTTCCCCATGAAAGAAAAGTTATCTAAGTTACTGACAGTTACACAGAATTCCTTTCAGAATTGTAAGATTTTTTTCCCATTAATAAATTCTTTGATTTCTCCTTAGGGAAAGCCATTTTTTGAATGCCTACAGTTGAATGGCTTGGCCTCTGCTAATTAGGTATACAACAAACTATGCTCTTTGAGGCACAATTCAAGTATGCAAGGTGAGTGAGTGTGTGTGTGTGTGTGTGTGTGTGTGTGTGCGCGCGCGCGCGCGCGCGCACGCGAGCGTCTGAGCGTATTTCTAATTCTTTGGTTTTCTTATTTCAATTCTCAATTCTATTTATAACTTTTTATAATTCTATTTGTACTTCTTATGTATACCTTGATTTAGTATCAAGGTTCAGATAGGATGGAAGAAATGTAATCCCAGTCAATTAAAGAATTTCCTCTACTCCTTCTTAGCAGGGTGGACTTTTCATGTCCTTTGTCCTCAAAAATATCTGCCTTGATATCCATCTTCCTATCTAGGCTTTAGTACATTCGGGTCATCTCTGACACATGTCTTTCTTGTCTGAGTGGCCCCTTCAGTGGTCAGTATGGTACTATGATATCCCACACTGTGTAGGGGCACTGAAGTCATCAAAGTGCTAAGACCTATCCTTGGTCAAAAAGTCACCTGGAGAATTCAAGGGAAGCTGGACAGACTCCTGGTTTGCTTGCACTTGAGACATGTGTGTCCCCAACTCTCAAAGGCCACATGCCTAGATACATTAGAGAAGGATCTGAGGAGGAGAGAACTGGGTCACTTGCCCATAGCAAATAAGATTCTGCAGGAATCAACATTTGGATTCCTACAGAACTGGGAGAAAAAATAAGGGTGGGGTAGTGGGTTTTGGAGTTGGGTGTCAGGGACTGTATACAAGTTGTAATTGCAAAGTTAAATGCCATTATCATTTTTAAGGTCTAATAAAGGATGGGAAGAAAATGTGAATTAAATCACTAAATTTCCCCAGAGAGTCCAGTGTGACTATTGTGTAAAGTTTCCACTCTCAAAATTTTCATGTCAACATATAAAAACAAGAATAAATGCAAAGCAAGGGAATTATTTCCTTTTAGCATGGCAATGATTAAAACAAAGTACCTAACAGACTATAGTCCCAAACAGTGCACAAACAATGCCTGCAAAGCAACTGACCAGTCAACATTCATTCAGTCATTCAACAAACATGAGCACTGCCTGCTTGGATACAATGATAAACAAGAAAGATACTATCTGTAATTTTCATGAAATGCTTAGTCCAACATAAGTGTATATGTGTCTGGGGACAGAGGTAGGGGTTAATCAAATAATTTACTAACTTATTGGACTAATATTTGTCAAATGGCTACAATATACCTGATCTATTATACATACTGGCAAAATGAACACATCTCCTTTCCTTGGGATGCTTCATATTCTAAAGAGAGAAACAATAAATAAACAAATACAATTTAAGGTATTGGTAAATCCTATGAGAAAAATAAAAAGGGAATGATGAGAGTACGTGTGAGTTTGTGTGTGAGTGCACCCTATTAAGATGTTAAGGTTTGGTGATTTAGGATAGTTTCCTCTATGGAGGTGTCATTTCCACAGAAATATAAATAAAATGAGAAAGAAAAAAAACATGGGAAATATATAAGGAAGAAACATTTTTTGTTGTTGTTGTTGTTGTTATTTTTATTTTTTTTTTAATTAATTTTATTGGGGTGACAATTGTTAGTAAATTTACATAGATTTCAGGTGTACAATTCTGTATTACATCGTCTATAAATCCCATTGTGTGTTCACCACCCAGAGTCAGTTCTCCTTCCATCACCATATATTTGATCCCCTTTACCCTCATCACCCACCCCCCACCCCCTTACCCTCTGGTAACCACTAAATTATTGTCTGTGTCTATGAGTTTTTGTTTCTCATTTGTTTGTCTTGTTCTTTTTGGTTTATATACCACATATCAGTGAAATCATAGGGTTCTCTGCTTTTTCTGTCTGACTTATTTCACTTAGCATTATTCTCTCGAGATCCATCCATGTTGTCACAAATGCTCCTATATCATCTTTCCTTAACGCCGAATAGTATTCCATTGTGTATATGTACCACAACTTCTTTATCCATTCATCTATCGAAGGACAGTTTGGTTGTTTCCATGTCTTGGCCACCGTAAACAAAGCTGCAATGAACATTGGCGTACACGTGTCTCTATAGAGAAATGCTTTTATATTTTTGGGGTAGATACCCAGGAGAGCGATTGCTGGGTCATATGGTAATTCTATTCGTAATTTCTTGAGGAACCTCCACACTGCCTTCCATAGTGGCTGCACCAGTCTGCATTCCCACCAACAGTGTATGAGAGTTCCTTTTTCTCCACAGCCTCTCCAACACTTGTTACTATTTGTTTTATTGATGAAAGCCATTCTGACTGGGGTGAGGTGATATCTCATTGTGGTTTTCATTTGCATTTCTCTGATGATTAGCGATGTTGAGTATTTTTTCATATGTCTATTTGCCATTTGTATATCCTCTTTGGAGAAATGTCTCTTCAGGTCCTCTGTCCATTTTTCAATTGGGTTGTTTGTTTTTTTGTTGTTGAGTTTCATGAGTTCCTTGTATATTTTGGATATTAGCCCCTTATCAGAGGAACTGTTTGCGAAAATCTTCTCCCATTCAGTTGGTTGCCTCATTATTTTGTCAATAGTTTAGGAAGAAACATTTTAAGCAGAGAGAATTTCAAGAGCAGAGTTGGAAATATTCTTGCATGTACAAAATATAAATGACAAATATATTGAGCACACAATTTATTGAGCTCAAAATATGTGTCATGAACCAAATTCCCAATATACGCAAAACAAGTCCTAGTCCTAAAGGGGCCCTCAAAGATTAAAATAGAAATAGATACAAAGACAAAGCTCCTCCACCTCAATTAACTCCAGGTAATTGAGCAAATTGTCTTAGAAAATCTCTGATAAAGTTAATATGTGGAATATCATTCAGGGATACAAGTCATTGAAATCTGCACAGGGAACACCATAACCAGTAGAGGCAAGAGTATTCCTCGATATAAATTTCATCAGTGAGAAGAGTGGGGGAGGGGTATGGGTACTGGAGGAGGGAAGAATACACACATTTTCAGAAAAGATATGATGAGTGAAAGGTTACTATTACCTCCAATTCAAATTAAATTAATAAGTAGAGGCAAAGTTGGTTAAAATGGTGTGATGTAAACATTAATGCTGCACTGACTAAAAAAATCACTCCAAGTGTTTATATATGTTTATATCTATCTATATGTTGTCTACTGATGTCTTCAATGTGCAGTTAGGACTGTTAAGACAAATATGAACATTTAAAATAATAGATTCTCAAGTTTTCTATCATGAACAACCCAAAACATACAGATTTATGCTTCAGGTATTATAAATAATTTTATTAGAAATTCTACTTCTGGGTTAACTAAGTAATCTGGAATATTACTTCGAAGAAAATGGAAGATTTTTGAAGGTTGTCATAAACAATCCTTCCTTAATTAAAGAGAATATCTTTGACACATGCATGTACAAACATAGGTCCAGACACATCAAAAAGGTGTGATAAAAATGTGGCTGACCATGCTAGGGCTAGCTATCTCTTTATTTCTAGAATACCCCAAATTAGTCAAGGTTTTGTGCAGAGGCAATAGAAATAAGGAGAGTGGAGAAAACTGATTACAAATTTTCTAAAAAAATTATTTCATCAGTTTTAAAGATTGAGCTGTAGGTAATCTATAATATCCTTAAGATTTTTTTTCTTTGTTAGTTTGGTCAAATTAGAGTTCAACATGTCTGAGATTTCTTGGGATTAAAAGTTAGTGTATTCTGAGAGTCATTTCTAAAGAATAGTTGACACCCTTTAAGAACTATAGCTCCAAAAAAAAAAAAAAAAAAGAAAGAAAAGAAAAGAAAAGAAGGAAGAAAGGAAGAAAACCCACCAGGTAGGTTAAGAATTAAATTAAACTACAACAAAGCCAATGGCAAAAATTGCAAATCCATACTTTCTGAACTTCAGAGATTTACACCGAGCTACTCTTTTAAATTAATACTGATCTACTTCCCAATGCCTAAGAAATTCACCCACGTCCTAGGCCTTTATTTATGAACTTAAGCCATAGCAGGAGGACAGATCAAAATCAAATGTTCAAGTGCCTACTATGTGCCATGTCCTGTGGGAGCTATTCTATGGGATTTTCACATCTTAAAGGCTTATAATAAAATAGCCTTGAAAAACAATTTTTGACAAAGTTGTTCTTCACCTGCTCTTCTAGCTTGAACTGCTCTCAGAAATAATATCCAAGGAAAGAGAATAAACCTGAAACACCATGATCCTAATCGTCTACTTTTATACCTTGCAATTGCCAGTAAATAGCCTGTTAGGGGCAAATTCAATTTCTTCTTTGCAGCCCAAAGCCCTAAAGCCAAGTATATAACTTTCTTAGACACATTTATATAGAGAATCAAGTTCACAAAATACAAATGATTATAAGATGTCACTATTTGTATCTGATATTTATATTTATAAATGCATATAATCTACTCTCATGTATATACATATACCCATACCATTAACACTATTCATTTATAATATTAAACCATAAAATTTTTTCTCCTTCTAAAATTTCTGGTTAAAAAAAAATGAATGATATGATTGAACAAAGGTTAAAAAAAAACATGTCAGTCACACCGTGAGATGATCCATGTGCACAATATGAAATTAGGAGACTCCTGGGAAACTTTTCAAGATTTCACTAAAGAGAAACAGCTTTTGTAGATTCTGAACCATTAATTTTCTCTTCGCTTTGAATAATTATAGATCTATCAATTGAAAGTGAATTACAGAATATCATTTGATCAGAGTCAGTCATTGTGATGGAGTCAATCACGAGACCAGGTGCTCCAGCTAGAAAACTAGGGATCTTTGAGAACAGTGAGTTTCACACAAAAAAACTCATTATAAATTTCCCTGCATATAAAGTGAATAGTTATGTCAAATATTATTTCGCCTTAATACAAATGAAGACATAGTTCTAAGAAAGAATAAATAAAAATGAAGAATATGGTAAATCTTTAAAACCTCCCATTTTTTAAATTGCCATTTAATTTTTTTTCCTTTGAAACAATAATTACATTTCTAGGAATTTATACTAAGATAATAATTAGAATTCTTCTCAAAAAAAGATGTTTACTGAGCATTATTAATAAGAGTGAAATTGTATCAACAGCCTAAAATCTCTCACTAAAAGATGAATATGTAAATTCTAGTAAATCTATCTAATGGGGTATTATTCATTCTTTAAATATGTCTTCAGTAACTTTTAATATCTTAGAAAATGTTCACAGTATAACATTAAATTTGAAAAAGTAAAATACAAGCTAATATATACGTTTTTAACATTTTATATACATAAACATACAAAAAAGAAGGCTAAAGGAAATAAATTAAAACAGCATCTGTGCTTCTCTATAAATAGTAAGATTATATCATTTTCTTTGTGTACTGTTATGTATCCTACACATTTCTTGTGATAAGCATGTAAGACTTTTATTCAACATAAAGGTATTTTTTTTTTTTAAGACAGCAGGTATTATGCCATTCATAATCTTTGGGAGGTGACAGATATGTTTATGGATCAATTGTGGTGATGTACTTATCTCCAAATTCATCAGGTTATATCTGACAAATACTATATACAGATTTTGTATGTCAATCATACCTTGATAAAGTAGTTTGAAAAATATTTTTGAATTGCTAATTTTGTCTAAATCTTAATATGCAAAATTTCATCAACAATAAGAACTAAACTTATGTAAAAATATATTGAAACTGCATTCAGGAAATTCATTGCAAAAAAAATTGGGTATACTAAATGCTGTGAACCCATTACTTTTGTAATTGTTGTTTCATTTTGTTAATAGTTTTTAAATTAAGTAGTTAGTACTCTAAGGGATTATGCTCTATTGTTTGCTGTTTTATAGTGATGATGATTACTTTTTCTTCTCTGGAAAGTCTGTTTTCTCCTTCCACTCAGCATATTATCAGAAATCATTAACCACTAGCTATCTGATTAAAATTATTTACTTGAGATCCAGTTGCCACTTAATTATGAGATGAACGCTTGTACCACATAACTATAGCAATGTTTTCTAAATGCTGTCTATGAGAGAAAGCTTCCATCATCAAGTACATTTGGAAATCACCACTTAGAATCTCCCACCACTTGCTAACTTTGGAAAGAATTTAAACATGGATATTGTTTGAGAGATACTGTTGTATATCAACCTATACAACTTTACTTAACCCACACTTCCCTGAACTTATTTCCCAGAGTTTCTATTTTAATAATCTGAGGAATTAGTGTTTTGGGACAGTGCTTATAGCAAGCTTTAACTGCAAAAGAATCACCTAGGATAGTGTTGACATTCATAATCTAGTCGTCAAGGATGAGGCCCAAGAGTTTGCATTTCTAACAAGCTGCTTGGTGACCCCCGTATTGCAGGTCTGCGGACTACATGTTGAGTCCTAGTACTAGAGAACATACTTTAGAAACAGATAAATCCCTGAAATGTACCCTACACCCACCCACTCACATACACCCATTTTTCTCTGTGAATTAGCATTCTTTCATCAGACATTTCTTGAACACAGAGACACATATGAGGCATGGTGTCAAATGAGTATCAAATATTAGCTTTAAAAATTAGATATCTAAAAACATAACAGCTTTGGTTTAGAAAAATGCCTTATGTTGTCTTTTGACATGGGTTAATTCATAGTCCGAACAACTTCGTTTAATATGCTACTGAATGGGTACTTAACATTAAATGCCTGTAGTCTAGGCTGGGCTCTCAGCTATAATAAATTCAGATGGCAGCTAATTTGCATGGAACACCTTATTTAGCATCAGCATTTCTATTCCTATGAGAAGTTCATAACAGCCTTGTTATGTTAACATTTAGACCAAGAATGAACTCTTGCTAATTCTCTAAAGTCACATAAATTATCTTAAAAACAAATGAAAGATTTTATGTCTATATCTATCTATCTATAGATATCTATAGATAGATAGATAGATAGATAGACAGACAGACAGACAGACAGACAGACAGACAGACAGACAGATAGATAGATAGATCACATCTTCTTTTAAAAAAGAAGTAATAATGGGAATCGCATTGGTTAAATTTCACTTTCTCTAAGGTAGTGACCTCAACCAGGGGCAATTTTACTCCCCAGGGGACATTTGGCAGTGTCTTGAAACATTTTTGGTTGTCGCATGGGGCAAAGGGGGGGGAGGTGGTACTGGAATCTAGTGGGTAAAAGTTAGGATGCTACTAAACATCCTAAAATTCACAGGCTAGTTCTCCACAAGAGAGAATTACCTGGCCCAAAATGTTGAGATTGAAATACCCTTCTCTACAGCTCAGAACCTGTGCTATTTCTTAATATTGCCTTTGATTTCAAGCAGGACCTAGACTGCAAAACAGAAAAAGAATGTGCCAAGCCTTAGACCCTTTTCACCTGGGGCAGATTGAATGCTGATTTGCAAATGAAAATGAAGAGGGAAACTGTACTGGTTGCCAACTTTCCTGCGAAGATGAAGTCATTTCAGCAGACTACTGAAAATGCCAGTGGTCATAGTCATAGGCATAGGGAGGGAGTTGGAGCTCTGATGGGCCATTATCTGGTTGTAATTGGTCAACATGTCACTTTTCAGATTTACACATTAGGCTGTTATAAACCAGTGAAGGGGCTAAGATTTCCCAGGGCTCCTTTAGAAAAATTGCAACTTCTTTGTGGGTGCCTAGACAGTTGTGAAAAGTGGCAGACAGTCCTCTCATGTTGAAGCTGTATAACAGTGGGCAATATGCTTAACCTCCTTGTTCATATAGAACTGATCTGAAGATTAAAATTGAGATAATACATGATGAGGATAATGAATTTCTTCCTGCCCAGCATGCTGATGTCTGACATCTTCAATCCCTCAGCCCCAGCATTAAGACTGCTGTGTCAGAATAAACTGAGAAGAGGAGTTGAGCCAGGGGATTTAGGAATACTTGGAAAGAGGAAAAGTAATCAGACAAAGCTACAGGCTGGCACAGATTGGGCATCATTACTTCCAAGGGGGACAAAGTATATATCTATAAGAATGGCATATGTAGATTTCACCAGAATCTAGATACCAGTATAGTTGCCAACAGTATAGATGGTGACTACATGGAATGTTACCTAGGACCAAGCAATTCTGTATGAACTTTTCATTACAATAAGTTCAGAAACTAAGGTTTGGGACTATGCCAACAGGAGATACAGAGATGCCATGCCATTTTTATAAATATACTGGGTAACAAAAATTACCATGCTGTATCTCACTTTTGTCGACATACAAGACCACTAGAGAGACAAGAGGAGGCATGTTTATTGGGATGTTTTTTACTTAAATTGGTTAATGAGTTTATAAACTGTTTAAATTGGGGGAAATGTTGGAACAGTGGAATCTTTGAAATGTACACTACATAAATTTAAAAGTGAAGAATAATTGGACATGGTGGCATTTGCAGAAATAAATGACAGGATTCGAAATGTGCTATAATATGCTTATAAAAATTAACATAGCTATGCCTAGAGAGGAGTACTGTCTCAGTAAGGTCCTAGGGATTTAGAATATGTGGGTTTGAAGTAAAAAGCAATTTAATATGTTGGTTTCTGGAAAGCTAAATGAAAGGGTTCGGAAGGTTAATAAGGTTTCCACAGCGTTAACCCAGCTGAAATGGCAGAAGTAGTAATGCAGCATGCCAAGGTAGCTGGGATTGTTAGAGAGGCTGTCACATTCAGGGAAAATCAGGTGTACTGTCACGATAGTAAGGGACTAAAGAAATTCCAAGAAGGAAAGTGGAAGCAGAAAACAAAGCTGTACTGAGAAAGGACAGAAGTCAGTGTGTGCACCGCCATCAGATAAAGTCCAGTGTGGGAAGGAGTCACAATTACACCAGAGTAGAGTATGAAGCTAGACAGTTAAAAAGTAAAATCTTACAGTGCCTCCAGGCTCAGTAGGTTTGTAGTTGATGTTGTTACTATAGAAGAGTATTATTTCCCAAAATGTGGTTCACAGCTTACCTGCATCAGAAGAAATACCTCAGTAATATGAAGTACAGATATATAAGCCCCACAACAGGTCTGACCCAGGAACTTTTTGTCAGGCATAGGAAAAAGCTTCTACAAGTTTCCCGTGTGATTGAGGTACATACTCAAAAAGTAAGCTATACGGCATCTGAGATGAGGAAGACCACATCAGAGTCAGTAGTTCGAGACCAACACTTGAGCTGATCAAGAATAGAGCTAGAGGGGATCAACAGCCTTGCCTATGGTGCACTGCCCGGATCATTGACTATTACCACCAAGGTGGTCCCCAGGATCCTGGTGTGACCACATTTTAAATAAGTGACTTCCTGCATTTTTTTCTACTACAATTACAGTAAAATGTAATGTGAACAAGAAAGTATCTCATAAAGTTTAGCATAGGGCTTTCAGTCAAAATAGCAGAGTAGGAAAATGCTGTGCTTGCATCCTCCCACAGCCACATCAAAATTACAACTAAACTACAGAACAACCATCATTGAAAATGGCCTGCAATCTAGCTGAACAGAAGTCCTACAACTAAGACATACAGAAAAAGCCATGTAGAGACTGGTAGGAGGAGCAAAGATGTGGGAGGACTAGCCCCACAGCCATGTGTGGTGGTTAAAAGTAGAGAAAGATATCAGAAAATTATAAGATATTGAAGAGAGAAATTAAATAAGATACAAATAAATGGAAACATATACGATGCTCATGGATAAGAAGAACTGATATAGTTAAAATGTCCATACCCAAAGCAATCTATAGATTCAATACAATTTCTACCAAAATGCTAATGGCATTTTTCACAGAACTATAACAAATAATACTAAAACTTATATGGAACCATAAAAAAAAAGAAGGAAGATAAAGCCTTAGCAATCTTGAGAAAGAAGAACAAAGCTAGACATATCATGCTACCTGATATCAAATTATACTACAAGGCCATAGTAATCAAAGTAGCATGGTATTAGCATAAAAACCAACACATAGATCAATAGAACATAAAACAGAACCCAGAAATAAATCCATCTCTATGTAATCATTTAATCTATGACAAAGGAAACAAGAATTTACATTGCGGTAAAGACAGTCTATTCAACAAATGGTGCTGGGAAAACTGGACAGATACTTGCAAAAAAATAAAACTGGACAACCTTCTTATGCCATATACAAGAATAAACACAAAGTGGATTAAAGATTTAGATGTAAGACCCGAAACCATAAAACTCCTAGAAGAAAATATAGGAAGTAAACTCTCAGATATCACTCTAATAATATTTTTACTGATATAGCTTATTGGGCAAGGGAAACAAAAGAAAAAATAAACAAATGGGATTATATCAAACTAAAGTTTTTGTACAGAAAAAGAAATCATCAACAAAATGAAAAGAAATCCTACTGAATGGGAGAAGATATTTGCCATTGATAAATCTGATGAGGGTTAATATCCAAAATTTATTTAAAAAAAAAAAACTCATACAACTCAAAATAAAATAAAAAAAAAAAACAATCCAATTAAAAAATGGGAAGAGGAGCTGAACAGACATTTCTCCAAAGAGGACATACAGATGTCCAATAGACATGAAAAGAGGCTCAACATCCCTAATCATCAGAGAAATGCAAATAAAATAAAAACCTCAATGAGATACCACCTCATTCCTGTCACAATAACTATCATCAATAAATCAACAGACAACAAGTGTTGCAAGGACATGGAGAAAAGGGAACCTTTGTACACTGTTGGTGGGAGTGCAAAATGGTGCAGCCAATATGGAAAACAGTTTGGAGGTTCCTCAAAAAATTAAAAATCGAACTACCTTATGATCTAGTATTTTCACTCCTGGGTATTCATCCAAAGAAATCCAAAATACTAATTTGAAAAAAATATATGCACCACTATGTTTACTGAAACATTATTCACAATAACCAAGATATGGAAACAACCAAAATACTCATCAGTAGATGATTGAATAAAGAAATTGTGGTACCTTTATACAATGGAGTATTACTCCGCCATAAAAAAGAATGAAATCCTACCATTTGCAACAACAACTAAAAGATATAGTACTAAGTGAAATAAGTCAGATTGAGAAAGACAAATACCATATGATCTCACTTATATGTGGAATCTAAACAACAGAAGAAACTAAGAAACAAAGTAGAAATAGACTCATAGATACAGAGAACAAACTGATGGTTTCTAGATGAGAAGGGGTCGAGGAGATAGATGAAAAAGGTGAAGGGATTAGGCTGTATAAATGGGTAGTCACAAAATAGCCACGGGGATGTGAAATACAGTACGGGAAATATAGTCAATAATGTAAAAACTATGCATGGTGTCAGATGGGTACTACAACTATAGGGGCTGCACTTCACAGATTATATAAATGCCTAACCACTGAGTTGTACACCTGAAACTAATATAAAATAGTATTGAATGTCAACTATAATTAAATATATATATATTTATATACATTATATATAACATATGTTATATATATATGTATATAGTCATAGGATGTAAAGTACAGCATAGGGAATATAGTCAATCGTATTGTAATAGCTAGGTATGGTATCCGATGTATGGAAGATTTGTTGGGGTTATCACTTCATGAGGTGTGTAAATGTCTAATCATTATCTTTTTTTTACACCTGAAATTAATAAAAAATAATAAAAATTAAAAAAACAAAAAAGCAGCAAACTCAGATTGGAATCCTGGCTATGTCATTTCCAAAGTGAGCAAGTCGTCAATGAGCTTCAGTGGCGTCCTCTGTAAAACAGTGATCATAATATTTCCCAGAGTGGCCCTGACGATTACCCGAGATTATGTAGGTGTTCATTTGAAACAAGAGGGAGCTCTACATCACAATTATGGTTATAACTAAGCTATGAATATGGGTTTGCCTAATCTTTATTTTTATTAATTTCAGGTGCACAAGACAAAGTAATACTTAGATTTTTATCATTTATATCCCTCACACTGTGTGAATCCCCCTCCCCCCATCCACAATCTCTCTGCCATCACATTTCCACTTTCTCCACTCCCAATGCTGTACTCCGCCTCTGGTAAGTATATACATACATATATATACATATATATATACATATATATATATATATATATATATATAAAATATATATATATATAATCATAGTTGGCATTCATTATTGTTCACCTTCAGGTGTACATTGCAGTGATCAGGCATCTACATCATCCCTGAGATGGTCTCCCTAATGCGACAAGTGTCCATTGGATACCCTACAAAATCTTTACAACATTATTGATTATGTTCCCCAAATTAATTTTCAAAACCCCGGGGCCATCTTGTGGTTACCAACTGTTTTCTAATCCCCTCACCTTCCCCCTTATCCCCACTCCCCCTCCCATCTAGCAGCCCTCAGTTTTTCCTCTTTGTCTCCAAAACTGTTTCTAATTAGTTCATTCACTTATTCTTTTCTTTAGATTCCGCATATGAGATAATATGGTACTTGTCTTTCTCTGTCTGACTTATTTCACTTAACATAATGTTCTCTAGGTCCATCCATGTTGTTGCAAATGGTAAGATTTCTTTATTCTTTATGGCTGCGTAATACTCCATTGTATAAATGTAGCACAGTTTCTTAATCCAGTCATCTACTGATGGGCATTCCGGTTGTTTCCATGTCTTGGTTATTGTGTATAGTGCTGCAATAAACATAGGAGTGCATAAAGATTTTTGAATTGGAGTTTTGGGTTTCTCCGGATAGATACCTAGGAGTGGAATTACTGGATCATAGGGTAGTTCCATTTTCAGATTTTTGAGATACCTCCATACTGTTTTCCATAGTGGCTGAACCAGTCTGCAATCCCACCACCAGTGCACAAGCGTTCCCTTTTCTCCACATCTGCGCCAGCACCTGTTGTTTGTTGATTTATTGATGATAGCCATTTTGACTGGGGTGAGGTGGTATCTCACTGTGGTTTTTATTTGCATTTCTCTGATAGTTAGTGAGGTTGAGCATTTCTTCATATGTCTGTTTGCCATCTGTATGTCCCTTTTAGAAAAATGTCTCTTCATGTCCTCTGCCCATTTTTTAATTGGGTTGTTGAACCACCCTTGCATACCAGGGATGAATCCCACTGGATCATGGTATGTGATCTTTTCAATGTATTGCTGAATTCTGTTCGCTAATATTTTGTTAAGGATTTTTGCATCTATGTTCATTAGAGATATCGGCCTGTAGTTTTGTGTGTTTTTTTTTGTGGTGTCTTTGTCTGATTTTTTCCTGTAGTTCATTTCTAATTTCATAGCACTGTGATCAGAGAAGACAATTGGTATGATTTCAATTTTTTTTTAATTTATCAAGACTTGTTTTGTGGCCTAACATGGTCTATCTTGGGAAATGTTCCACGTGCGCTTGAGAAAAACGTGTATTCTGCAGCATTGGAGCAGAGCATTGAAATGCTCTGAAAATATCAATTAAATCCAAGTGGTCCAATGTATCATTTAAGGCTGTTATTTCCATATTGATTTTCTGTCTGGAAGACCTGTCCCTTGTTTTCAGAGGTGTGTTGAAGTCCCCTACTATGATAGTGTTGCTGTTGATCTCTGTCTTTATGTCCATCAGTACCTGTTTTATATATTTAGGTGCTCCTATGTTGGGTGCATGGATGTTTACTAGGGTTATGTCCTCTTGTCGGATTGATCCCTTTATTATTACATAATGCCCATCTTTATCTTTTAATATGTTCTTCATTTTAAAGTCTATTTTGTGAGATACAAGTATTGCAACTCGAGCTTTTTTCTCAGTTCCATTTGCATGAAATATCTTACTCCAACCCTTCACTTTCAGCCTGTGTGTCTTTTGTTCTGAGGTGAGTCTCTTGTGTACAGCATATACAAGGGTCTTGCTTTCTTATCCACTCAGCCACCCTACGTCTCTTGATTGGAGCATTTAATCCGTTTACATTTAAAGTGATTATTGATAGGTGCATAGTTATTGCCATTTTTAAATTTGTAGTTAGATTGTTTTCATCTTTCTTCTATTTACAGAAGTCCTTTTAGTATTTCTTGCAATGCTGGCTTGGTGGTAATAAATTCCTTTAGCTTATTCTTTCCTGGGAAGCTCTTTATCTCTCCATCAACTTTAAATGATAGCCTTGCTGGATAAAGCAATCTAGGTTGTAGGCCTTTGTTTTCCATCACTTTGAGTATCTCCTGCCACTCCCTCCTGGCCTTCAATGTTTCTGTAGAAAAGTCGTTCAATAGTCTTATGGGAGTTCCCTTATATGTAACCCTCTGTCTTTCTCTTGCTGCTTTTAGGATTCTCTCTTTGTCTTTAAGCTTTGCCATTTTAACTATAATGTGTCTTGGTGTGGACCTATTTGGGTTTATCCTGGTTGGAACTCTCTGCACTTCCTTGGCTTGTATGTTGGTTTCCTTCATCAGGTTAGGGAAGTTTTCGGACATTATTACTTCAAATATGTTCTCAATTCCTTGCTTCCTCTCTTCACCTTCTGGTATTCCTATGATGCGCATGTTGTTGTGCTTGATGTTATCCCAGAGGTCTCTTAAACCATCTTCATTGTTTTTATTCTTTTTTCTTTCTATTCTTCTGTTTGGGTGATCTCTGCTAACTTGTCTTCTAAGTCGCTGATTCGATCCTCTGCTTCATCTAACCTGCTGGTCATTCCTTCAAGTGAGTTCTTAATTTCGGTAATTGTGTTCTTTAGTTCTAACTGGTTGTTCGTTATGATTTCTACATCCTTCTTTATGTCTTCTTTAAGCTCCTTAAACATTCTTATCACCAGTGTTCTGCACTCTGTCTCAGATAGGTTGGTCACCTCTGCTTTATTTGGTTCCAGTTGTGGATGTTTCTTCTGTTCTTTTATTTGGGACATGTTTCTTTGTCTCCCCATTCTGACTGACTCTCTGTGTTTGCTTTGATGTAGTAGGTAGATCCCCTAGAGTTCTTAGTTCTTGCTGGGTTATCTTATGTAGTATGTGTCCTTTATATTTGACTTGCACTACTTCGTTCTTCTCCTCTGCATGTGCTCCAAAGGTGACTCTTGTGTTGTGTATATTGTCCTGTTAAAGAAGATCTTTAATTGCTTTTTGCTTGTAAGTAGGTGGGGTTAACTCCTAGGCTGACTAGTTGTGAGACTTTGCTCTGCCCACCGCAGGGTGTTCTGCTCGTGAGGGTTGACCCCTTAAATGTGGTTTGGCTTCTATGGGCTCTTGTGCCTCCAGAAAATTCCGTCTGGGTGTGTGACTTGTAGGTCAAACACGGTAGTACTCTGGTTTGGTCTGGAGTTGGCCTCAGGATATGTTGAATTTTGTGCCTCTTAAGCTGGGCCCTGGTAGGGCAATTTCAGAACAAAGCAAATCACCAAGCACAACAACAACAACAACAACAACAAAGAAAAAAATGAAATATATTCACATGTAAAAACATCCGATAATCCCCTCTCAACTCAGGCAAAGATATCAAAGATATAAAGACAAAACAAAACAAAGCAAAACACAAAGCAGCGCCAGTCTTGGCTTAAGCCCACCAAGTAATCTCCAGGTTTTCCTCTGCTGTACCAAAGAGTCCCCTGCCTATTACAGCAAAGAGTCCCCTGCCTATTACAGCCTATTACAGGAAGAACCGGTCACCTGGTGCCCAGAGTGACTTAGGGACTGTAGATTTAAATATGTGGGGCTGGAGGGTCTGGATGATAGTTTTTACAAGGTCAGTGCAGTTTCTGCCCTTGCCTGCACATATACACACTGAGAATAGCAACACCAGCACTGTGTCCAGTACTCCTGGGTCTTAGGGCACTTCTTCCGTGTGTGTGGGGGCAGGGGGGCAGGTGGGAGATTTTTGAGCTGCTGGAAGCCCGGATCTGCGTCTGCCGCTTACTGCTGATCCCTGGGAGTGCCTCCGCAGTTGCACTTGCCCTGCCCTAGGCAGGCCAGAAAGGGTGGGGACTGGGGATGGAGGAGTCTTCTCTCTCCCAGCCTAGCTGTGTCACACTCTTCCTGCAGGCCAGAAAAGGTGGTGGATGGGGGTGGAGGAGTCTCTTCTCTCCTAGCCCAGCCAAAATCACACTCTTCCCAGCCTCTTCCCTGGGTGAGAGCTGCCTGTCAGTCTCCCCAGAGCCTGAGCACTACGGCTCCTCTGTAATCTGACACTACTCCTCAGTTCAGGGGCCAGTGTAAATCTCTGAAAGGGTGGGGGTAGGATTGCAAGAGTGGGGGAAGGGGCCCAGGTATGGAGTCTGTGTTCTTTGTCCGCACTATGGCCCACCTAGCTGACCTCGGGGGGAGAGATCCGCTGTGGGATGCAGGGAAAGAGCCCACCTCCTGGCTTTTGTGTTCTCTGTTCTGCCCTGGGGTCCCCTGCGTCTCTGGAGCTGCAGGTGCCATCTGCGATTCCACCACGGGACCTCGTATTTCCACTCTGCTCCCTTCCTTCCTTCTCTGCTCGCCCAATTTGTGCACCTTCAAGTAATACTTCCATAAGTCTCTTCGCTGTTCTGCCTGATGAGCAAAGAGTTCTTTGATGGGTTATATGTCCCATTTGTAATAAGATCTGGAGGAGAACTCAGAAAATACGCCCCACTGCCGCCATTCCTACGATGTCACTCTCCCCGGTTTGCCTAATCTTAAACATAGCCCCAAGCAGCATGGAATGGGTAGTGCTTCAACTCTGGAGGAGCAGGAGAACAGGGCTTTGGAGCTCCTGCCATGCTCTCGGTGGATGGATGAGCCAAGTGGGAACTCAGTGGCATCGACATTCAGAGATGATTAAGACCGCAGACTCTAGACACAGAGGGATCAAGTTCAAAATCCTGGATCTACCATCTACCACGTATGCAAAATGGAACAATGTATTTAACCTCTCTGTGCCTCAATTTCCGCATCTGAAAAGTGAGAATAATAGTACTTCCTACCTAAGGTTTTGTTGAATTAAATGAGGCAATGCAGAATTCCTTCCTGATAATATTTCCCTGGAGTTTAAGCTTACTAATTATTGCTTTGATGCTAGAAAAAAAAATGACAAAAAGAAAGCATTCAATACTGCTAAATTCAGTTGAGGAAAATATTGCAAATTAACTTCAAAAAAGTATTTTTTGTTTGTTTAAAAGACACTTGTTTATGAATTCAGTATTCGAAGCTTTATGTGTTCTTAGTTAACACTAGTAAATCAGTGTAAAAGGATGAATCTTAGTTTCCAAATCAGGTGTTAAAACTGTAATTTTGTTGAATTTTCTATAATGATTTAATTTTTTGGCACAGCCTTCAGCCAGGATGACAGTAACTTCCTCTCTGTATTTTGAGTTTCCTAGGAATAGCATCCAATTTATAGAGACTTCACACAGTCCCGGGATATCTGGCTGAGACCTCTAATGTTTGATGCTGTCTGTCCAAAGAGAAACATCTTATTGGGTTCTCAGTCTTCACATCACAGTGATTCCCCTTGAAATACTCTTTATTCCTGTCACTGGCCTCTTCAAAGCAGAAAGCTCTGCTACTTCTATGACTCACTTAAATCTCTGCTCCTTTCATGCCATGCTGGGGCTCAGTAATTGAGGAATGGCTGTCAACAACCCTGGACAACACCAGGCAACTTCTTTTGCATTCCTTAGAGTTTGACCAGTAAGGAGAAATCAGAGTCTTTCTCTCAGGGACCTACTCTCATCTACGAGTATATTCACTTCTCTTCTCTTCCATCTCTACCTTGTTATGTCATAAAAGGTGTCAGTGTGAATAGTCTCACAAGCTCTGGAACAGCTTGGGATATAAATAAATAAAATCTAAGCAAGGCAGGCTCAGAAAGGCCTGTAAATGAGGCTAACAACAAGGCAGGAAAAATTTTTGAGGGCTCTTGAGAATAAGTAAGTGGCTTTCTTCACATGATAGAGAAGGAGGGATTCTGTGTGTGGTATATGGTAATGGGGTAAGGGAGAGAGCTGTGAAAGAGAATGGCAACAGACATTTGCATGTTCAGGTCGTTTCTAAGCTGCAAATAAGTTGCTTTCTTTTTTTTTTTTTTTTATTCTATTCCTTCATTTTCCTTTTCCTAATTCTATTTTTCAGTTGGTATTGTGCTAAACAATTATTTTTGTTAGCATCATTTGTAGGTTGTTCTTAGACTGCTTTGCTTAGATTTTATTTATTGATATTCCAACTTGATCCAGAGCTTTCTTAGACTATTCATACTGACATCCTTTATAACGTCATCAATCTTTGCCTTCATCCTCTTAATCATCCCAGGTGCTTTTTCTCTTCACTCTCTTATTTTCCTGATTGGGAGCCTCTCAAATCCACTTATATTATGCCTCTACTTTTACTGGCATTTTTTACTAGGTTTTAGTTCATGCAGCTCCATTATTTTCCAGGTCAATTTGGTTTATGTTTACCACGTTGTGAGAAACCGTATCAAATGTTCTTTCCCATTTTGTCATTCAAAGGAATCTTATCACATTTCTCTGAAAAACCAAGGACAATTTGAAGATATTTCTCAGTTTTTGCACCCTTTTTCTGAAGCAGTGTTATACTGTGCACGACTGAATTTCAATGTGAATGGCTTGGAGCCTCATTTTTTGAAACTCTTTGGAAATATGAACATTCGGTTATCTTGTTCCTAGCCACAGGAGACATTTTAGAAAGTAAAGCTCTGAATTCTAAATAACAGACTGATTTCCATTTCTCATGAAATAGCAACATTTTTTCTTGTAAAGTCTTGTTTAAATGATATATCATTATTTGTATATTTGTATAGCTGCAGTACGTAGCACTTGAGTTTTGTTTTGTTTTTAATTTTAAATAAACTACCCAAACTACAATAGGTTCCCAAGGATAGGAACTGAAACAAGAAACTTCAGATAAAAAAAAAAAAAAAAAAAAAAAAAAGCTCTGACCCACATTACTTAGAATAAAAGACATAAAAATCATTTTTCCTCAAGCCATCAAACCCAGTACCTAGAAATTAATGATGGTCCTCCATTTTGACACTCTATTAGATTATGTATTCTCTCCTTCAAAGGACAGATTGAGTTGCTTTTCCTACAGTGTCAAAGACAAACAAAGCTCCAGTTGGATTTAGGTTTAAAAATGATCGGAGGCATTTTTAAAACCATTGCGTAGGAGAGAAAAAAGAGCAACTTGCTGTTTCAAATATCAGGATTCACAGTGAGTTTTCAGAGTTTGATACAAAAGACCCACTAGATAAAGTTGGAAAGATGACAAGGAAAGAATAAAAAAATCACTGAGTTTATTATGCAGTAATTTACAACAAAATCGATTAACAACAGATAAAACTTATAAGCTGATAGCCATTTTCCAAATGTTTCCTGGCTTGTGACTTGGTGTAATTTTCTAAAACTATTTCATGAAATGTAAAGTCCATAGACATATAGAGGTTGGTATTTATGTTTTTATAAAAAGAAAAAGACTGTGAATACATTTGAGAAAGCGCTGTTCTCCTTCAGCCTTTGGTTTGAAGAAACAACAGCAGAGTGTGAAGCTTCAAGAGAAAAAGCATAGTAATCTGCACTTTGACCTAGGACCTTGGCTGTTAACCCAATTAATTCTATTTCAACTACAGTAATCGTTCAAAGGCAATGCTCTGCATAAGCAGTAAGTCAAATTGATTACTTCATAATTTCCCTATAATTAAATCTCTTCTTAAAGGTTGATTCAGAATTGTGATTTAATATTCTGTTCTCAAAGAGGGAATTCATAGTATTTTGTTGCCACACTGGAAACCCCCACATACCCTCTCTGAATTGGTCCCTTGGAAACCATTGCATATTTATGCCTTCTGATGGCCAGAGAGGGAGGCAGCTGTGGAACTGTATGAGACTAACAGGCCCTGAGAGGGCTAGAACTCCTCCACTCAGCCTGTACCCGGGAACACGATTCTGTACCATATTGGCCTAAATGGCCACAGGCAACAGATACCATTACGCTAGGACTGGTTAAGCATAACTGAGAACTAAAAATATATTTGTTTTTAATAACAGCAAGGCTGTGTTTTTTAAAGCCTTCTTTCCTCATGCAACAGAAAAATGTTGTTGATAAAATCTTATGTTCTAAAAAGTGAGAAAAATCACATTTATGCTGAGATTACTGACATAAATTTTATTTATGTGAACAGAAATGAAATGAAATGTTGAAAATATAAGGTATTTTACTTTTTTTAAGATTACTGACTTCTAAGTGATTCCATTTTTTAAACATTTTTAATCTCCACTATTACAATATTGTTTATATGAAACACACACATTCATAATACATATTTCAACCAGCTTTTAATATTTTTTAATTCTTTGGTATGGTTGATCCAAATAAAAAGGACTTTCAAGTTGGTAACTCACCAACACCTAACTGAAGTTTGTGTTGATTTCTAGAAAACAATTTTAAAAAATACAAGTAAAAGAAGTATGTTGAAAATGCCTTTTGGAGCTAATCTTCTGAAACACATTATTCTAAGAGATGTTGAAAACTTATTTATACTATTTTATGTATCTAAGAATTAAAATAATATATTTTTTTTAATAAACCCAAACCTTTATTATTAAATATCAAGCATATCAAAGCATCACAGCTTTAATAAGCCCAAACCTTTCTCACATTTGATTCTTTTTAATGAAGTAACACATTAGATATAATTGAAAACCCCGTGTACACTTCAACCTCATTTTCCTCCCACCTCTCCAGAGGTAAACAAACCAAATTTTGATGTTTATTATTCTCATACATGCTTTTTTACACTTTTAGTATATGCATACCGTGTTTCCCCGAACATAAGACCTAGCCAATCAGCTCTAATGCGTCTTTTGGAACAAAAATGAATATAAGATCTGGTCTTATATAAGACCGGGTTTTATATTATAGTAAAATAAGACCAGGTATTATTATATCATACTATACTAAAAATAATATAAATTTTTATAAAGCTTTTCAGTGTCCACTATAATAGTAATGATAATAAGGGCAATATTATTTTATGCTCCATTCTGGGGATAATGAGATCAGTATAAGACTTCCTGCTCTGAAATTTGGCATAGTCTAATAAGAGATACATATTGGTTTGTAAATAAATAAATTACAATCTAAGCTACGAGCAATCATAGAAAATATACAAGTAGCAGTGATTCGTGTAGTTTTCACTGATGGCAGTGAGGTGGTGGAGAGAAACCTAGATTCTCCAAACAGGCTGTATTTTTATGCAGGTTTTATAAAGTAAATTGAATTTCACTATACATTTTATGGGTTGAATTGTGTTCCACAAAAATGGTGTGTTGGGGTCTTAACACTACTTACTATCTCAGAATGAGGCCTAATATGTAGAATCTTACTTAACAAAGGTACTCACGGTAAAATGAGGTCATCGAGGGCCAGCCCGGTGGCTCAGGCGGTTAGAGCTCCATGCTCCTAACTCCGAAGGTTGCCAATTAGATTCCCACATGGGCCAGTGGGATCTCAACCACAAGGTTGCTGGTTCAACTCCTCAAGTCCCACAAGGGATGGTGGGCTCTGCCCCACCTAGCAACGGCAACTGGACCTGGAGCTGAGCCGTGCCCTCCACAACTAAGACTGAAAGGACAACGGCTTGAAGCTGAACAGCACCCTCCGCAACTAAGATTGAAAGGACAACAACTTGACTTGAAAAAAAGTCCTGGAAGTACACACTGTTCCGCAATAAAGTCCTATTCCCCTTCCCCAATAAAATCTCAAAAAAAAAAAAAATTAAAAAAATAAAATGAGGTCATACAATGGGCCCTAATCCAAAATGACTAGTTTTCTTATAAAAATGAAAAAATGTAGACATGAGATACACATACATTGAGAGAAGAGGAAAGGAAGAAACTCATAGAGACAATGGCCATTTACAAGTCAAAGAGAAAGGCTTAGAACAGATCTCAGAAGGAGTCAACTCTGTCACAATCTTTTTTTTTTTTTTAAAGAAACTATTGGCTTTTTTATTTTTTATTTATTTTTTTGTCTTTTGTTGAGAGCCCACTGGCCCATGTGGGAAACGAACCCGCAGCCTTCGGAGTTAGGAGCACGGAGCTCTAACCGCCTGCGCCACCGGGCCGGCCCCCTCTGTCACAATCTTCATTTTAGATTTCTATGCTTCATAACTGAGACAATAAATTTGGATATTTATAGTTTTTTTTAGTGTGATTATGTTCTTTTTTTAATTGAGATATAATTAAGATAACATTACATTAGTTTCAGTTGCATAATATATTTTATATGTATTTATTGTGAAATGATTGCAGTCTATTTAACATCCATCACCATAAACAATTACAAAATTTTTTTTCTTGTGATGAAAACTTTTAAAATCTACTCTCTGAGCAACTTTCAAATACACAGTAGTGTATTAATTATAGTCTCTGTTGTACGTTACATCCCCATTACTTATAACTGGAAATGTGTATCTTTTTACCTCCCCTTCACCCATTTCCCCCACCCTCCACCCCTTACCTCTGGCAACCACCAATCTATTCTCTGTATCCATGAGCTTGCTGTTTGTTTACTTTGTTTTTTTTCATATCCACATGTAAGTGAGATCATATGGCATTTATCTGTCTGACTTATTTCACTTAGCCTAATGCCCTCATGATTCATCCATATTGTTGCAAATGGCAAGATATCCTTCTTTTTATGGCTGAATACTATTCCATTCCATATACCACATCTTTTTTATCCATTTATCCATTGATGGACACTTAGGTTGCTTCCATATCTTTACTCTTGTACATAATGCTGCAGTGATCATGGGAGTGCATATATCTTTCTTAGTATTTTTGTTTGCTTTGAATTAATACACAGATGTGGAATTGCTAGATTATATGGTAGTGCTGAAGTAATGAATATTTCTCTGTGAGTCCCCAAATGATGTTGGATCTGCCGACAGTTTCTGGGTGTGGGCCAGGATTGTGTCTCGTGAAGCCAAAGAATGGACACATGAACCAGGGAGAGGCAAAAAGTTGTAAAGGAGGATAGTTTATTAGAGACAGAAGAGGTTGCAGCTCCCATGCGGGAGGGGGTCCCAAATGGGGGTGCCCAGTGACTGAGGCAAAAGTTCTTACTTATATACCTTCTCTTACCTGCTTGGGGAATGGGGCTGGAGCCTTCTAATTGAATTCACCTATCAGGTTTGTCCTGTTTTCCCATCCTGAAGGGATTAATGAGCTAACCCATTCCTGTCTATCAGATCTGCTCCTTTGTCCAGCCGAAGGGATTTGAGATAATTTATTAACCTCGAGGCATATTCTCATGTCTCTGTCCTGGAGTAAAGGAGACATTTCAGGACCTGGAATTTCAGGATATGGCTGCTTTTTTGTTTATTCCACCAGGGACCCCCCATCTACCTAGCAACATGCTAACTATCCTGTCTCAGTGCTACTTTTAATTTTTAGAGAAAACTCCAGGTTTTTCATAGTGGTTTTACCAATATACATCCCCACCAATAGTGGAGAGACAAAGAAACATGTCCAAATGAAAGAACAGAACAAAGCTCAAAAAAAGAACTAAAAATGGAGACAAGCAATCAACGAGATGCAGAGTCCAAAATAGTGCTCATAAGGATGCTCAGTTATCTCAATGAGAACTTCAACAAAGAGATAGGGAACATAAAAAGATATTTCATGATAATGGAAATTAAAAAAAAAAAAAAAGTTGCGGTCACAGTACTTACACCAGAAAGAATAGACCTTAAAGCAAAGGCTATAACAAGAGACAAAGAAGAACCCAGTAATTCCATTTCTGAGTATTTATCTGAAGAAACCCAAAACACTACTCCGAAGGGACATGTGTCTCCATATGTAAACTGCAGCATCATTTACAAGGGCCAAGTACAAATTGGTAGTCACAAAATAGTAATGGGGATGTGAAATACAGTCTGGGGAATATAATCAATAATGTTATAAAGATTTTGTAGAGTGCCAGATGGTACTGGACTTATCAGGGGGATCACTTCATAGATTGTGCGATGCCTGACCACTGCACTGTACACCTGAAGCTGATGTAGAATACTATTGAATGTCAACTATAATTAATTATAGTTCACACACACACACACACACACACACACACACACACACACACACACGGTGCCAAAAAAATGCATACAGATTTTAAGAAAGGAAAACTGTATTAACATTATAATACTCAATATATAACCATAACAAAAGATGAATACAAGTCATGTCTGACTTCTGCAATTACAAGAAGTACTCAAAGTGGTTACCATCAGTGTCCAGACACTTCTGATTACGGCGAACTACTCCTTGAGCAACATTGACCAAAGTGTCCACTTGTATACATTTTTTGGCACCCCCAGTATATATATATAGTCATGAGATGTAAAATACAGCATAGGGAATATAGTCAATGGTATTGTAATAGCTATACAGGAGTGCAGAAGGGTAGTAGACTTGAGAGGCTATCACTTTGTGAGGGGTGTAAATGTCTAATTATTATGTTGTTTTGTACACCTTAAACGAATATTTAAAAAATTAAAAAGAAACATGTAAAAACATAAGGGCAATGCTGCCTCTAAAACATAAAATTCAAAAGGCTAATTTAAAATGCTAATAAATTTTCAAAGTTGGAAAGACACTAGTATTCCCATATTCATTCAACAAACAATTTTTTTAATTAATTCAGAGCCAGACAACTAGGCAATGAACATAAAACTAAAAAAGATTAATTAACTCTTGTTTGGGAAGAGCTTACAGTTTAGCAGATTCGGTTGATATTTAAATGTGATGACCCCTACTAGATTGGCAACCACCAGTCTATCAACACCTATGAGAAGAGTTGCATGATTTTTTTTCTCCAGAGTCACTAATCTACTTTAAAGTAGGAGTGCACAATGATAAATTAGGAGATGATGCAGAAGGTAACTGAGATAAGCTTTTGAAACGGTTAGTGAGATATAGTTTAAGCTCGTGTTCCATAGGATCCGTATTTGGGAGAAAGGATGTAAGTTCAGAAAGGGACTGATAAACTTGGCTATAAATATTGGATCAAGTAACTGGAGATTCCAATGAAGTCAATGAATTCAAGTGCAGTGAGAGTTATAGCAGAAGCAGCTAACTGTGTCCTAAAAAAATTTTTCATCTTTCTTCTTTTCAGGAATAGAATATCCCAATTTTTGGCTTCAAACAAGATTGCTCAGCTAGGGATACATTTCTTCATGTTCCTTTTTAGCTAGGTGCTATAGACTGAATGTTTATATCCCCTTAAAATCTGTATGTTGATACCTAATCCCCAAAGTAATAGCATTTGGAATTGGAGCATTTGGAAAGTGCTTAAGTCTTGAGGGTGAGACATTCATAAATGGTGTTAGTACCCTTATAAAAGAGATCTCAGAGAGCTACCTGGCCTCTTCCACCATGTGAAAATCCAGCAAGAAAACAACTATTTATGAACCAGGAAGTGGGTTCTCACCAGACATCAAATCTACTGGCACCTTGATCTTGGACTTCTCAATCTCCAGAATTGTGAGAAATAACTTTCTTTTGTTTATAAACCACCTAGTCTATAGTATTTTGGTAGAGCAACTCAAATGGACTAAGTCACTAAGTATGACAATGTGACCAAGCTTTAGCCAATAAGATATGGGTATGAGAAATATGAGCAACTTTTTGGTAATATCCTTTAGTAAAAAAGATGCTAGTCCTTCCTTCTCTCTCTTCTTTCTGAGTGCTGGAAAGTATATTTAATAGCAGCAAACCAACTTCAAATATGTGAAGAAACCTACAAGGCAGCAGAACTACAAGATAGAAGGAATTAGGGTCCTTTGATGACCTTGTAGAATAGAGCCATCTGCCTCCCTAGACCACCCACTTTTAAATTATTACATGAGGCAAAGCCCTTGGATTCTGGGGTCTGTCTGTTTCAGACAGCTTACCCTGTAATGAATGTGAGTGGAATGATGATGTACTACCCAGAAGGAGTTATAATCAGAAATTACGATGTTAGATTTTGTGACTTCAAACATTATGTAGTTCTAGGGAATAAATGGTTCAGGAGGGCATCATGAGAGTTGGTTGCTGATAGAAAGTGAAAATAAATAAGAAAGGTAGAAAGAAAATCTGAATTTAGCAAATTGGGTTAACAGTCTATGTGGTTAGGGAAATAACCTCGATGAGAGCAGGACTAAGGATGGCAAACCAAAAATGATAAACCATATGACAGAGTTCTCAATGTATGTAGGAAAACCTTGAACATAATAAATATGAGGACATAGAGGAAAGGAGATTGCTAAAGTTGACTGGCATCAGCCTCAAGGTTCCAGGAATATTTTTCCTGAATGGGCGAATAACATAGAAGTGGTAATACAGGCTACTGGAGATTCTAGTCCAGATGCCATCATTAACTAACTTGGCAAACTGTTTAACATCTCTAGGTCAAAGGATTCTCACCTATAAATGGGGAAAATTGAATTAATTTGATTATACCTAGTTTCCTTGCAGAACTAACATTTCATGATTTTTTAACTTAGAATTGAATCCAAATTCCCTAATTCTAATAAGAGGCCAATGCTTTAAAACCATGTCACTATACCTTTAATGGAACGCAAACCTGGGACTAGTGCCTTTTGGGGAAAGTGATGAAATGGTACATAAACAAGTCACTTCCCTTCTCTTTCCAACAGAGATGCTCAACTTCAAATTTGTTCCCTCTGTACCTGTGAGCTGTGGTTCACAGCTGTGTGAGCTGATTACCAATTACCATGATTTGCAGGAAAACCTAAGCCCCAAATGAGATGAGGCCTTTGGGAGGATTGAGTCTCAAGTCCGTCAGGCAGTGTCTTGGGCGGCCTCTTTATGACCTGTGCTGTTTTATTACCCAGCTGCAGGTGGAGAATGGCTGCTTATACGATAGCATTTCCCTTTTCTTAAGCTATTTGGATGTTTCCTCTTTGATATTTTTTTATTTATATGATTTCCAATTGGAATAGATTATTTCAAATCATAAGTGTGTGTACATTACACACACATACATGCACACATATATGAGTACACACCATAGCACTACTAATTTTCCAAGCTTTCAAATAATCCAATCACAGGTTTGATAATTAATTGTATGAGCAAAATGATGTTTTAAGACTCTGTTGAGTCCCAAACCTTTCATTCTGGCCTCTTTTACTTTTGGAAATTACACTTCGCATCTTTCTAACCCCCTGAGTCTCTTCCACTTCCCTTTTTGTGCTTGACCCAGCTAACTTGGGGGTAGAACTCTTGCCATACACCCAGTCCATCATTTGCCTCCTTTTCTTCCTCTTCTGACAAGATAAACAGTAGCACAGGACAGAAGCAGAATTAATCATTAAGATATAAATTCTACTGGATTGAGTTTATCTTTAATAACCATGGAATAGGACTACTTCCGATTCATCTTCTTTTCCACATGTGACTCTTAATAAAAAGATCGTGAGGGGAGGGGGTCACTATTTCTCAGGTATCACTGAGAAAACACTGAAGCTAGTTTTCCCTCACACCAAAGACCTTCCTGATTGTTTCATTGGTTCCCATAGACACATGAAGATCTACAAGGTGGAATTTTATTCTTTAATTTAAGGAAAAGCTTAACTGCGAAAGAGATGTTAATTATTGGTTGTTTATTTGCTTGTGCTATCTTCCTCATTTTAAGTGTTGATTTTCTATCAAAGAGGGAGGTGTTAGTTGTGAAGCTAGGACTAACAGAGCTTAACATCCTCTAACAGCATATTAGGCCATTGCTAATCTTTCATTGCTGTTTTTTCTTAGCATCTGAACAGATCATTGTAGCACTTATGACCATGGTAAATTAATCATTTGTGTTTATTTATTAAAAGCAAGAACTGCTACCTTGCAATCATTAATGCTAAGAACATATTGTGTTTTCAACACTTTACTATGACTTGCAATTCCTAACTACTCAAAAATTTGAGTGAATGAATGCAAGTAGCATTATATTAACATTTTTCATATTTTCAGTGTCATTCTTCTGAGACACACAGTTTCTGGAAGGTCCTGCACAACAAGTTTTAAGCCCTAAAAATAGTAACAGTCAATTATGCTTGTTAGGTAAGCTTTGAATAAGTATCACACTTTACCCCTTATCCTTATCCTGACTAATTGTTACAACACTCTTAACTAAACTGGTAATTTTCAAACTATCAGGAAAGAACCTACAAATCAAAGTACACTCATTCAAAATGTAACATCCTCTTTTTTCTTTCCCCCCTAAACTCAGCAAGCACTCCCTGGTCTTTTGTGTTAACATCGATTATCTCTACATTCAACGTAAATGTGTGGAAATGCAATTAGGAAATTTATGGTTGACATCCTGCCATGTGAAACAGGCTTTACTGTAATACGTAATATTAAAGTGTCACTGAGTATAATCAGTCATATATCACTTGCATGTCCCACTCTGCACTAGCAATCACTAAGTGTTTATTGCTACTTTTCCCCTTTGATTTACTGTTTTGATAGCAGGTCAGATGTGGTAAGTGCATTCAAGCAGGTTTCATTGTAAACTCTTATCATACTTCTATTTTTTTCTAAACCATGGCATAAATGCCAATGTTTCTTCCTACTACTAATGTTTGCCTTCACTGAAGTCTCTATAGATATGAAACACTGCAATTTCTGGGTGTTTCAAATCAAATTAGAAATTAAGGATTCTATGAATCTCACAAGACTTTCCTGCGGTACTAAGTACCCAGACCATAGATGAATGCTCGAATACACTGTGTACTCAAACCACACCTTCAGCCATGCTGACATCAAAGAACAGATCTCCAAAGAACAGATCTCTCACTCTATTTTGGCATGATTGTTTCTGTTATAACACTGTTTTCGTCCCTAGGTTCATACTGTAGTATGACATAATTTTTCTAAATTAAAGTATTTATAATTGTAAGCTTACTTTGCTTGCAGTTCTGGCAAATTGTAGACTGAGCATGATTCTGTAAACATGGATATCTCATTCTAAAAAATTCACATTTTTATTCATTTGACCATTAATACTTACTATTGATTTTACCTGAAAAGTTTTTCAAAACTAAATTTTTTATCGACATTATTTCATTTATTCCTGCTTTCTAAACAGACACATGTCTCTGAGATTTTCCCCACCTCTCCCATTCCTATTGTCTTGGCACATCTAAGCTTAAAAACTGTCAAGTACTGCTTCTCACAGACCGTCTAAACCCATGTCTCTCCCAGGATCCTCCATACATGGCTTCATCCATAACCCTATCCAGCCTATTTCAGCCTCTCCATACGACATAATTTGTTTTAGTTGACTTTTAATTATTTTTCTAATCCCACAACATTTGCTTATCCTGATCATTTTCACTTAACATACAATCCAACTACTAATAGCTCTGCTTCTAACTCATCCTTCAAGTCAAGTTAAATTCTCATCTAATGAAAGAGATCCTCTGTCTGCCTTTTCAGATCCACTCTCCACACTTTTCCACCCTGACCTCTACCCAGATGGCCGATGGACTACATCAACAGGCAGCCTTGACTTCTAGCTGTCAGTGAAGTTTGGCCAAAGGGGAATCCTGGCAGAGATAGGAGAGGAAGAAAGAGGAGAGGGAGATTGTGGTATGTATTGCACTTTTCCCTTCCTGGCTGCATCCTTCAACCAAAGGCAGCCATCTCCACAGGAATCCTTTCCTCTGTGTTCCAGGAATTGCTCCATTCCTTGGTCTCTTAGGACAGTGATGATTGTTATTAGTTCTGTAGTAATATACTCTTCCTGTTGCTTCCATATACCCCAAATGCATGTTTATAAATGGTCCTTTTATCAAACCTTCCTGAAATTATCTACTTCCTGCTAAGATCCTGATTGATACACATGTCTTGCAAGAAGCCTTAGCCAATAACTCCCATTCACTTTCAGGTGATAGCATATATTTTTATCACACTGTGCTGGCTTTAAAATATGCCCACAAATTCTCTGATACACCTATCTTCAAAGAATGGAGTCTAATTTCCTTCTCCTGTGGGCTGTAGAAAGGTGACAGAGCTGTTGTCACATGACCAGTCTTATTAGACTCAAAAGGCATTGTGACTTCTCTCTCTCTCCCTCTCTCTCTCTCTCTCTCTCATCACTCACTGTAAGGAAGCCAGTTGCCAGTTGCCACTCAAGCAACCCTAGATAGAGGCCCATGTGGCAAGGAACTGAAACCCCCTGCCAATAGCCATGTGGGTGATTGAAACAGACCTCACAGCCACAGTCAAGCCGTCAAATGACTGCAGCCATGATTGACATCTTGACTAAACATCATGAAAGACACTGTGGGGATGTAATGTATAGCATAGGGAATATAGTCTATAATATTGTGGTAACATGGTGTAAAGTGAGATGGTTGTACTTATCATGGCAATCCTTTTTTTTAGATATATAAATGTTGAAATACTATAGTGTATACCTGAAACTAATATTGTACATTGGCTATATTTTAATCAAAATCTTTTTTAAAAAATGTGAGTTATCATTTGTACTTTCAAGCTGCTAAGTTTTTGGAGGTAATTTATGTACAGATAGATAACTAATACTAATAAATAACTAATATAGCAAGACACACAGAGACAGACACGTACCCTATTTAAAGAGTGTTCGGCCACAGAGGTGTAATGCACATTCAATATAGGATCACCTAGAACTCTTTGTCTTCGACTATCTCATTTTTTTGCCCTAGTGACTAATCTTTGGATCCTCTTAACAGACTTGCTTCGGAATTCCTGCACAATTTTGCTCTTGGTATATCTTAGTGAATTTCCTGCCCATGACACCATCTGTGCCCCACAATTTTGCCTCGTGGACCATGGACAAAACCTAAGCCCCATTTACTACTTCTCTAGTCCTGATCATGAAAAGATTTTTACTACCAATTCTATGTCACATTCTTCTTATCATTTTCTAATTGTAGTTGCATTATTATATTATTTAAGACTTAAAGCAATTGTGTATTCCTTGTTTACCTCAATTATATTGTGGTAAAGGAGAAACCATAATTTTATTCTTCCACATTTTATTCCTTTCAATTCTGTTGAGTAGAAAACAAGCACCTATATGTGTAGATACATGATACCTCATGACATTTATGTTTAATAAATCTTTTTTTTATTTTTTCTTTCTTCATTCTTCCTTGTGCTGCTTCCACCACCTCACCATCACCAAAATCCCTGTATCTCTTTTGAGTTAGATGATTTTAATTTTCCCTGGGCTGCTCTGCCATTCTGTCATGAAAATTACTATATATTCTGTATAGATGTTAAATCTTTAGTTTTTTTGTTTTGTTTTGTTTTTACTTGTTTGTTTTATTTATAGCAATTTGCTGGTCAAATGCATCACCTTCATCCATAATCTTTAATATAATGATATAGAAAACTCTGCTTCTGTTTCCTAAATTCAACTTGGACATAAATGAAGATGAGTCTATCCTGGTGTTGTTGGGTTGGCTCTTGGATAAACAGGAACATATGTGGCATGTCCAAAGAAAACGGATGACTTACACTCCCAGCTAACTTTATTTGGCAAAAAGAAAACTAGATTTCCTGGCTCTTCTCCTTTTGTCCAATAAAAACAAGCCTTTGAGACAGCTTTTCTTTCATTGACACTCTATTAACTGCCAATATTGCTGGAACTACACAGTTATAAATATGTAAAGTGTGATATATGCAGGCCTATTTTGCAATAGTGTACCTGGCTCCCCAGCTACCTATTATTGTGCAAGTCAAACATATTTTTATGTGCTTATTTTGTTGTTTTTGTTTGAATTCTGTTGTACTGAATGATTAAAAACAGTTTATAAAAATCATCAAGATATCCAAATGTTGCTGAAATATGTTCAAAATCTAACTTTCTCTGTTTGGATATAAATATGGTTGCTAATATGCCTGGAACACAATAATTTGGGTTTCATGAAATCCTTCACGCAGACAGGATTTAAGTCATACCTAAATCATACAGACAATGTGCACATGATCTCAAGAATGTTAGAGTATGTCTGAATGACTTACATAATGCCACAGCAGGATGAAAATTCAGAGATATTTCACTTCCACTCTTCTATTTCATTTATGAGGAAGTTGAAACCAAGGTGTATATTAGGGTATTTGCTCATGGCCACATAGCCAATTTAATGATAGAGCTACACAGTACCCGATTTCTAGTGGCTCTTCCTTCAGTGTTCTTTGCCTATACAAAATCAGAAGTGGTAATTGTGTTATCTAGGTAAGGACAGAGTGGCCTCCATCAGGAGGGCTTCATTCTCCATGTCGGGAGACTTGAAGCTCTGCCTAGACAGGTCATCCTAGCTATTTCTATGCCCAGGGATAAGTAAGTCCTTAGAGCAAAATCTCACGGAATCAAAGGTGTCTATCACTGAAATAGTCCTAAGGATGATAATTTATAATTTAACAATGAGAAAGAGAAAATTCTGTGGATTCGGGTCAGAATTACTATAACAGCCAAGCTACATAGAAAGCTAGACAAAGATCACTTTATTCATTAGCAATGAGGAATTATCACATATACTAAAAATTAATTCTTATGTAATAAGAGAATTTTTCTTTAGGCTTAGAAGATAAAAACTCAAAAGTCTACAGGGGCTGGCAGTTAAGTTGGTGAACAGCTGGGTATAATATCACAGGGCACGGTGAAAATTCTGATAAAATTAAACATAAATATCCTATTTAAATGAAGCAGCTGCTATCCATTGTCAGTAGCTACTAACTAGAAAGTTGAACTTAATCTCATAAAAACTTTCTATATTTGGAGGTGAGTTAAGATTAAGATTGGTCCCAACTACTTTCCCAATTTTCATATGTTCACAACTATTGATGAACATTTAACTACATAAGAAAAAAATTTTTTGGTCTGAATTTGGCCTCTGGATCCTCAGTTTACAACCTTTCCTATGCAGGAGTACATAGAAAGTCAAATCATAAACAAATGTTTGCTTACCTTATAAAGTTAGAATAAGAGGATCTGTGATTATTTAATGTCCCCAGTCTATTCAAGTCCCATGTAGTTTCCATTAGGGATAGTGCCATCCATGAGGATCAGAAACCCTATAAATTTACTCCCTCCATTCCTCACATCTATGTCCAAATCAAAGATGGTCTGGTCATCAGCTCAGAGGTACTCCTGCTCCAATCGTTGAGAATCCTTTTCTCTTGTATTGTACCTATGGTTGTGTCCTACTTCACCTCACCAACTCTCCATTTTTTTCTGTGCCTCTAGGATGATTAACTCTCTTTTGAATAAAAATCTATTCTATAGATATTTTAATACATTCTTCCTTGTTAATGTAAGATTGGTTGCCCTAGGAACAGTCCTGTTTCTTTCAGGTGAATTAGGATTTGCCTGCTCAGATCCTTCCTGTGTTGATCTTACATTTAACTTTGATGTTATGTTATCTTCCCTGTGTCCAAGTTCTTGGAATCCAGCTCAATGTAACCTCCAATTCTGACAATACTAACACTGTCTAATAGCATAGTATCCTCAAGGTAATGGAATGACATATATTTCCAAATACTCAACAAAAATTAATAGGTAAAAAATTAATTTATGTCTAAAATATCAAACCAGTTGCTGAAGGGGATGGCATTTACAGTATCCTATATTCTCCCTTTTGGGTCCTGATATAAGAGGTCTGTAAATTAAATTTGCAAACTTGTTGCAATGATATTGCTAAACTTTTTTGATATCAGAGGGATTATTCATTATGAATTTGTATCTACTGGGCAAACAGTTAACGAAGTTTACTATTTGGAAGTGCTGAAAAGGCTGCATGAAAAAGTTAGACGACCTGAACTTTTTACCAACAATTCATGGCTCTTGCCTCACAACAATGCACCAGCTCCACAGCACTGTCTGTGAGGGAGTTTTTAGCCAGGAAACAAATAACTGTATTGGAACACCCTCTCTATGCAACTGAGCACCCAATGACTTCTTTCTTTACCCAAAGATGAGGGAAATATTGAAAGGAAGACATTTTGATGACATTCAGAACATGAAATGTAATACGATGACAGCTCTGATGGCCATTCCAGAAAGAGTTCCAAAATTTCTTTGAAGGAGGGACTAGGCACTGGCATTTGGTGTACTGGACTGTAGTGATATTCAGCAATGAGGTATGTAGCACTTTTTCTAGGATGAGTTCATGAACTTAATTGTTAGATCTTATATGCTAGCAACCTGCTATCATTTGCACAGAAATAGTTAAGAAGAACTTTGTATTGTCCTTGACAATCAGGGCACACTGAAATTTGTTATCAGACACCCAAATTGCTGCCTCATTGTTGATATACTACAAGTGCATAAAACAGAGAAAACAAAGCATTGGATTTTCACAAAGAACAACTCATATTTCCCATGGGATCTTGAGCTGATGGGGCCATGAGTGTGGCCCTACCATTGGCCAGTTTTTTCAGAGAAGTGGCAATGCTGTCTCTACATTTTCCTTGTTTAGTTAGCATCCTGGGTAACCAGGGAGCTTGTCATTGGGGCCACTTGCTAGACAGTAGCTCCAACTTTGCCATCAGTGTCTTTAGAGGAGATGAAAGTCAGATAGGCAGGTGATATCTTCACTGTTTAGTAAAGCTCCAAAAATCTTTTACATGCAATAAGCTTGTACCAGCCATGGCTGCCCCTTCTTGTTACTTAAGAACTATAGCCTTCTGCCTTTTATACTTAACCTTGTACACTGACTGTACTTAGATGACGTATAATATAGTGGTAAAGAATATGGATTCTGGACAAGGAGGAAGAAAAGAGCCTCGTCGTGGAAAGCAAGAGGGAAAAGAAAAAAGTAGAGAGGTTGACAATGCAAGTCTCTTCTTTACAAAGACAGCCATTTATAATTGCACAAGGAAAGGGGCAGAAACTTTGTGAAATTGAAAGGCATATTTCTTTCTGAGTAAGAAGAAAATAGATGAAGTTACAAATCTACATAAACTATTTTACAACAGACCAGGCACTGTGTCCTCATTAAAGAAGAATGTGGGTCAGTTTAGTTGCTTTCCATTTGAAAAAGGAAGTACCCCATATAAAAAGAGTAAAGAAATGTTGAAAAAATTTAAAAATGCCATGTTAAAGAGCATCTGTGACGTTCTTGATTTGGAAAGATCAGGTGTAAATAGTGAACTGGTGAAGGGGATCTTGAATTTTTTAATGCATTCAAAGCCTTCTGGCAAACCACTGCCAAAATTTAAAAACACTTCTGGCAAAGGCACAGAACAGTTCTGGAGTGGCAAGGTAAGCTAAGCAAACCACATGTCCTGAAATCCTGTCAGATGAATCTATCAGTGATGAAAGGAAAAACAAGGAAGAAACTTCAGGGGATGAAGATAATGAAAGTGAAAACCTAAACAGAAAGCCCCTTCTAAAAGTAAAAAATCTGTAAAGAGAGCTAATGTGAAGAAAGCAGATAGCAGCACCACCAAGAAGAATCAAAACAATTCAAAAAAAAGAAAAAAAGAAAAGAAAAGAAAGGGAAGCAGAGGATAGTTCAGATGATCAAACTTTAATTAAAAAATTGAAGAAACCTCCTACAGATGAAGAGTTAAAGGAAACAAACTGTAAAGACATTATTTGCCAGTGGTAACTTGGAGGAAGTTACAATGAAGCAGATTTGGAAAAGGTATATGAAAATTATACTGCTTCTGATTTAAATGAAAGAAAAGGTTTCATAAAAATGACTGTTAAAGAGCTAATTTCTAGAGACAGATGACTTGTTCCATAGACTTCAAGATCTGATTTACACCATTATTCCAGCAAAGAGAATGTATTTCTTTTTCTAAATCTTTGCAAGAATTGTTGATAGAACTTACTGCTGACTTTTTTTTTATCTTGAGTATTAACATAAATTTGAGTTTGCCATTTTAAATTGCATTTCTATGCAGTTTTTAGTTTAAAATTTTGCATGGCAGTCAATGTTCCTTGCCTTTATAGTTGTATTTTGTACATTTTGTATTTCTTTATAAAAGAACACAGACTCTTGAACTTTTGTAGTTTTTAGTGCACTTACCATTAGCTAAAGACATACTTTTAGAGGAGGGGTGGTAGATGAGGGTAAAGGGGATCAAATATATGGTGATGGAAGGAGAACTGACTCTGGGTGGTGAACACACAATGGGATTTATAGATGATGTAATACAGAATTGTACACCTGAAATCTATGTAACTTTACAAACAATTATCACCCCAATAAACTTTAATTTTAAAAAAAAGACATACTTTTAATCAAGTAGAACAGAAACTATTATGATTGACATTCATACAAGCAGAGACTGTTGCAGTATTTAGTATAAGAAATATTTTGAATATGTACACATCTCTCTGTCAGTGTAAAACCTCAGTGACCGTGTGTTCATCAATTAAGAATATACAAACTTGGGCTGGCCCGGTGGCTCAGGCAGTTAGAGCTCCATGCTCCTAACTCCGAAGGCTGCTGGTTCGATTCCCACATGGGCCAGTGGGCTCTCAACCACAAGGTTGCCAGTTCAATTCCTCGAGTCCCACAAGGGATGGTGGGCTCTGCCCCCTGCAACTAAGATTGAACACAGCACCTTGAGCTAAGCTGCCGCTGAGCTGAGCTGCCACTGAGCTCAGTTGGTTGGAGTGCGTAGTCTCAACCACAAGGTTGCCGATTTGACTCCCCCAAGGGATGGTGGGCTGTGTCCCTTGCAACTAGAAACGGGAACTGGACCTGGAGCTGAGCTGCGCCCTCCACAACTAAGATTGAAAGGACAACAACTTGACTTGGAAAAAAGGCCTGGAAGTACACACTGTTCCCCAATACAGTCCTGTTCCCTTCCCCAATAAAATCTTTAAAAAAAAAAAGAAAATCATTGAGGAAATTCTATTAAAAAAAAAAAGAATATACAAGCTTCAGCTGCCCTGGTTACTAAATTGGAACTTTTCTCCTGCACGTGCATATATGTCAAATTGTCAGCATGACAAAATGACAGATAGTATTTTTGTATTTTTAAAAACAAATTTGTTGCATATATTTTTTTTTAATATTTCTTTTGTGTAGATTAATTTTTAAACTCATAGGGAGTTATCTTTACAGTTATAAACTATGAAGTGTCAGTGAAAGTCGGAATTCAATGAAAGCAGTGAAGGAACAGAGTTCTCTGCTTTGCCTTAAAAGTGTCAATTTGTAGTTTTAGTGTTAACTGGGCAACAGAGTCTATAGATACATTTTATACTAAGGATAGGCTAATATCAACACATCGAAACTTCACAAATTTGCAAAAGAGTGGGATTACTTACAAGCACATTTGGCTTAAAATGCATGATTGATTTTTATTAACTGCTTTTGCCCACATAAAAATGCTGATATTTACAGGGAACCCGGCCACCTTTACAATTGTGATGGAAAGTACCAGGAGAATGCCAGAAGATAATGTGTAGGCAATAGTGGGTATCTCTGACAAAGTATTTCTCAAAAGTGACAACAGACTTATTGTTAACATGAAAGAAATTTAATATATTTGTGGAATTAGAACAATTGGGTTTTTAATTTGGGCCAGTCAAGATTCTAGTTGATCAACATATAGACCACCCCTGAATGAGACTAACTTGTCTTTTAAATTGACTGTCTTAATCAGTTTTATTAAATAATCTCCAAATTTTAAAGTAAAACATGCTGCTTATGAGAGACTTACGACTTTGATAAACCAATGGAGTGTTTATTGACAGTTAACAGGGATTTTCAGTTTTGGCTTGTTTCTTGATAAAGTTGTTAATACATTAGAGAATACAAATGAATGGAATAAACTAAATGAGACCTAAGAATTGGCCTTATATTTTAAATATTTAATGTGTTCCTATAAACCTTGTCAATAAAAATAATAAATCAAAAAAAGAATATGGATTCTAGAATAAGACTAATTTCACAGCTTGTTCTGCCACCTAGAAGGTTGTGCCTCAATTTCCTCATCTGTAAAATAGGAATTAACATTGGACCTATGTGATTGAGTTTTTGTACCTATTACATGAGTTAATTCCTGAAACCTAGGATACTACCTAGTATTTCATAAGCACTATATAAATTTTGTTTAACTAATTTTTATTATCACCTACACTGTCTTCTGTGTGGCTATGCTTTATTATTTTTTTCCTGATGATTTTGTCCTATGTGTTCATAATTTCATATATGTCTGTCAAGCAGATGTCCCAATTTATGGTTTGGAAAATATGTTCCCTCAGGTAGTAGAAAGGCTCTTTGTTTTCTGGCCACGGCCATCAAGTAAGCCAAGATGGGCATTTACAAGTACATCCAGGAGCTATGGAGGAAGCAGCAATCCGAGGTAATGTGGGTTCTTCTCCGGGTGCGCTGCTGGCATACCGCCAGCTCTCTGCGTTCCACCAGGCCCTCCGCCCCACCCAGCCCGACAAATCGCGCAGGCTGGGAGACAAGGCCACGTAAGGTTAGGTCATCATCTATCAGATTTGTGTGCACTATCGGGGCCACAAACGCCCAGTTTCTAAGGGTGCAGCCTATGGCAAGCCAGTCCATCACGGTATTAACCAGATGGTTTGCTCGAAGCCATCAGTCCATTGCCGAGGAGAGAACTGTGGGGCTCTGAGAGTCCTGAATTCTTACTGGGTTGGTGAAGATTCTGAGTACAAATTCTTTGAGGTTATCCTCACTGATCCATTCCGTAAAGCTATCAGACGGAATCCTGACACCCACTGGATCACAAAACCAGTCCACACGCACAGGGAGATGCGAAGCTGACATCTGCAGGCCGCAAGAGCCGTGGCCTTCGAAAGGGCCACAACCACCATTCTGTTAGTGGTTCTCACCGTGCAGCTTGGAGAAGGCGCAGTGCTCTCCAGCTCCACGGTTACCGCTAATATGAGTAATGTTTGTAAAATTCTTACCTAGTAAACAATTAAAGACAGTCATGTCCTAATTTGACCTTGCTTATGGGAGGCCTACTACATAACATGATATTAACAGAAGTCCCTGTTTCTCCCATTAAGGTGGCTAATGCATATTACAGCCATTCTGAGGGACTAAAACAATCTCATATGTGTTAACCTGGTGAAGCAATGCTTTTCAAGTTGGATTCTACAGTCTCATCTGGTTTTGTATGTTGGAATTTCTCATAAAACGTCCTTGAAGATAAAATTCTGTTCTTACAAAACTTTCTTTGTAAGCCCTGCTATAAAGAAAGAGTTGTTATTTTAAATTTTATAATATCCCATTTTTCAGTGACAGATACATAATTATGAGCCAAGCAATTAGAAATCATTAATTTAACAAATAAAATCAGTTCTATTGATTTCTTTACTGCATTAACTAGGTAATTGAATTGAAATTGTTATCACATAAATAAGACTTAATGCTTAAGGATTATTTGTACTTTGTAAGAAAAATGATATATTTCATTTCTATAGAGTCAAGCATGAATCTTTTCGTATCTCAATTTGTCATTAAATTTTTGTATTAAGAGTATACACAGCTTCTGAGAAACAGAACTGAACATTGAATTTTATTTCCATGTCTACAAATTCTCTTCAGTCAATATTAATGCATGTATCTTAGCTTTTATAGTTATAAACAAAGTATACCTAAAAAAATAAAGACAGTCATGTCGGCTTAAAAGTATTCTTTATCTGTTAAAACTAGTAGACTGCAGATTCTTTCATGAATGCATTGTCAAATTATGAAAGTTAAAGTGCAATAATGTTTGAAGAGTAAACGATGGTGTTATTTTGTTTCTCATAAGACAAATACTTTTGTTTTTGCTTTACTCATTAGTGAGTTTATATGTCAGTACTTAAAATGCTGTTTGGTATAACAGGTGCAAAATAAATTCTGTGGAAGAGGAGTGCAAAACTAAAAACCATATATATACATGTTATATCAAAATTAAAGAAAACATATTTCTGAACTAGTACCACTGTTCAATTTCCCTAACCTCAAATGCTAACTGCAGAGTCCCCCAGCAGGAAATACCTACTGATGTCTCTTCCTCCCTTGCACTCTGCTCCTTTTCTGTGTCCCCATAAAAAATACTTTAAGATACTTTAGCTCAAAATCAAGTCTCAAGTGTCAAACAATGAATATGTGTGTTTTTTTAACATCACAAAAGGACATTCAGCAAGCTGATCCAAGTTCCTTTGCATTTAGAGCATGCACTCTGCCCAAATTAATGAGGCTTTTTAAATCCACTGTCATTTTCATTTTGGCTCTGCTTGGGATAACAATACTTCTGGCCATTAAAAAATAATTTTCAGAAATACTCTTATTGTAGCGGAGATCATTGTTACTTTAATATATAATAAGCTAGTCTATTCAGTAAGTCACATGGGATTCATTACTTTGCACTTAGTGCTTTCATTATTCAAAATATTGAAAGAAGGTATAAGCCTTATTATAAGAGGTAACATTTTCAGCTACCCATTGCTGTGTAATAAACCATCTCAAAATGGTAATGGCTTATAATAACAACCATGTTAGTAACTCTCGTGTTTCTGCAGGTTGACTAGAATCAGCTAGATGGTTCTTCTGTTCCATAGGATATTGACTGGGTCTGCAATTGTCTGGGTCTCACTGCACTGTGACATCCAAGAAAGGTCACTCTGAGGCTGGCAGTTGGTACTGGTACTGGCTGTCCACTGGGGACTTTTCTTGGGTTATAAACCAAAGCACCTCAGGTTTCAGGTTGCTGATAGCATGACAGCTGGGTTTTCAGAATGAACATCACAAGAGCATGTGTTTCAAGAGGAAAGAAAGGGAAACTATTAGTCCTCTTAAGGCTTGGACTCAAAAGTCCCAGAATGTTTTGTTGGTCAAATGTATCACAAGAGAAGCTCAGATTCAAAGAGAGGAGGTATACAGACAGTCCCTGACTGACAATCATTCAACTTATGATTTTTCAAGTTTATTAAGGTGAAAAAGCAATATGCAATCAGCAGAAACTGCACTTTGAATTTTGATCTTTTCCCAGGCTAGAAATATGCAGTACAATACTCTCTTACGATGATGGACAGCAGCAGCAAGCCACAGGTCCCAGTCTGCCATGAAATCATAAGGGTAAACAACTGATACTCTACCATGTAATGCATTGAAAGCAATTTTTTGGACATTGTGTTTTGTGTTTTCACATCCCATAAGGTCTACAAATCACCCATCTGTGTCTCCTACTTCTGGTGAGAAGAAAAAGAGGAAGGCATTTACTCAAAATGAAATGCAAGACAATTACCCAACTGTGGGCTAATGTAAGCGTTCTGAGCACATTTACCATTGGCTAGGCTAAGCTGTGGTGTTTGGTAGGTTAGGTATATTCAATGCATTTTCGATTTACGATAATTTTAATTTATGATGTTTACTAGGACATAATCCCATTGTAAGTTGAGGCATATCTGTAACTCTATCTCTTCCTGTGAGGCATGGCATAAAGTGCAGGAATGGAGGAACTGGAGGGGCCATCTTTGGAGACTGGTTATCATGATAACCAAAACCCTCCTCTTCCCCACAGATTTCTTATCTGTTGATGGATAACAAATGGAATTAAGAGAGTAGTTCCAGAGACAAAATAAATTATGAATAATGTCTCTGAATTTTATTGAAAGAGAATAGAAAAATATGATCTTGGAATCAGAACATTGGGGTTCTAATCCAGGCTCTATAATTTATAAACTAAGGTGACCTAGAACAATTCAAACACTTCACCTAAACTGATTATCTCATATTATTCTCTTACAAGATCAGACTGAGGAAAAATGGGTGAGGAGCAGGCCCTGAGAAAGAAAATAAAAGAATTGATAAACGGCCAATATTTAACTTTCAAAGAAAAAAATATTAATCAGAGTTAGGAAGACAAACTCAGTGTCTCGATACAGACCCAGGATACTGTCAGGATCCTCTGACAGTTATCATAACCACAAAACATAAAAGCCACATTGTTAGTTTAGTCCCCATATACGGTCAAAGACAAAGGCAAAAGGCACTAGGACAGACTGACTAATTGGGATGCAGGCCTGGGACAGACAACAGCAGAGTTAAAGACATTAGTGTTGTTCTTCTGGTTTCTCTGCTTCCTTATCCAGATTTTCAGAATTAATAAACAACTCTAAATTTAAAATCTTTAACCCTAGTTCCACATCAAAACTGCCTGTGGAACTTAAAAAAGCATAAGTTCACATTGCGTATACTATCCTTCCTATCGGGAACACCCTTTTCTCCTGGTTAATTCCAATTTTACTTTTAAATCTCAGCTCAGAAGTTACCTCTTCCCAAAGGGCTTCCAAAGACCCTTCACTCAGGTTAGATTCTGTAGCTCTCCTTTGTGTTCTCATAGATTTACTAAATACGTCCTATTTTCTTCTCTCTCTCCTTCAGTATACTGTGAAGCTAATGAATTCCTAAGAACTAGCACAGTGTCACTATCTTCCACAACCTAGATAGATGATAGATGATAAATAGATTAGATAGATAGATAGATAGATAGATAGATAGATAGATAGATAGATAGGGAGGAAAGAGGGAAGGGAAGAAAGAGAGAAAAAGAGAGAGAGAGGGAAGGATGGATGGATGGATGGAGGGAGGGAGGGAGGGAGGGAGGGAGGGAGGAAGAAGGAAGGAATGAAAAGGAAGGAAGGAAGGAAGGAAGGAAGGAAGGAAGGAAGGAAGGAAGGAAGGAAGGAAGGAAAGAAAGAAAGAAAGAAAGAAAGAAAGAAAGAAAGAAAGAAAGAAAGAAAGAAAGAAAGAAAGAAAGAAAGGGAAAATGAAAGAGAGAGGGAGGGAGAGAGGAAGGAAAGAGGGAAAGGAGGAGAGGAGGGAGGAAGATCACAGGCTCAGTTTCTTTGTACCATCTACAATACACACATACACACACATTTACAACCTGGCCGCCTGCCAAGAGATTCTAAATCAGTGGACATATATTTTTAAAGATTCTAATCTTGAAGTATAGTCCTGGTTGATATTTATTGCTGTATGTTTGACAAGCACAAAAGTCATCTTATACAGGCACAAAAATCCTATATTGATCCAAATGCTGGGCATGAAATCCATATTATGTGTTTCTCCTGGTCCAGGTATGGAAACTGAGTGAAATAGCTAATATTTTTTGATCACTTATTATATGTTGAGCACTGTTCCAAATGTCTTAAGTATATTATATTTTCACTATAACAACAACAGCCCTAGCTTATTATCTCTATTTTGACTAATGAGGAAATTGGGGAACAGTACAGACAAAATAAGTAATTCAGGTCCAGTAGCAGGTAGACTCTGGTACACAGTTGTAACGAGAGCAGCATGAGGACTGTATCCCTTTAGCTTTCTCTGCAGACTGTAAAGCACAAGACTATACATAGTTTGCTGTTCAATACATATTTATCATCAGCATCACGGGGCTTATGTTGTCTCCTCTTATAATCAGAAAACATACAAATGTGTATAAAATTATTAAAGCACAAAAACCACTAAAACAGTAAGCAGATATTTAACTACAGTGCTACCAGTGGGGTTGGAAAGATGGTAGAAAATGGAGCATGAAATAATATAGAAAAAGTAAGGATTGAGTTAAATTTTCTAAGTAGTAGGTGAAATATTTTCAAGAACACCCAGGTGGGTTCTCTTTACTTCCCATCAAAATCCAGTATCAAGGCCAAGTTTATGGTGTGCAACTTGTGGGGCTGCACAGGACCCATGCTTAAAAGGCTTCTCTTGGTTTAATGCTCTGCTGTCACTATCTTTTTTTTAATTAAAATTTATTGGGTGACAATGATTAGTAAAATTACATCGGTTTCAAGTGTACAATTCTGTAATACAACATCTATACATCACATTGTGTGTTCACCATCCAGTCAGTTCTCCTTCCATCACCATATAATTGACCCCGGTAACCCTCATCTACCACCCCTCTCCCTGCTGTCACTATTTTGAAAATTTTGATGATTTTTGAATAAATAACCACCCAATTTCATTTTATATTTTCCCAGCACATTATGTGGCTGGTCCTGTTCAGGAGGTTCTGTAACGCCGCTCATTTCAGAGCAATACGTAAAGGAGACATTTTGGAATAGATGGCTACAACCAACACACTGGCAAAAATGAGGCAGTGGCTTAAATATCTGTATAACAAATGAGAAGAGAATTGTTAGACTCAGAAATACAGATGGGGTCTTAGAAATCCTTGTAATTAATATATCAGTCTTAAATCAAGGGAGCGACAAGACAGACATGAAGCAGATTAGATCAGCAGGTACTGGCCCAGCATGGAATACAGAAGTGGATCAATGGACAGCAGCAACAAGGACAGTGAAATAACAGACATGGATAAATATCAGGACAATATCCTTAGCAGGAGTTGCACAGTATTTTTTTAACGCCTCTGGAAAAATAGTCAGTAATAAATATGAGAGGGTATACATTTTTCTGGATATCATTTTAACTGTGTTTATACTTAAATGAACTGCTAGTACTATCTATATAATTAATTTCATGATGTGAGTTCACTTGTTCTAAATTAATCATTTTTGATGTCTTTGTAAATGACTGAGACAGAAGAACCTCTTCCAGAATTGTTAATTACAGGAAAGTAACTAGATATTTGTGCTGACACTCTTGTTGCTCAGAAGGAAGAGATGAGGCAAGAACATAATACGAATGATACTATAAAGACTTGTCCCTGTATAAGAGAGCTAGCTGCTTAGGGCATTCACTGGGAAGGAAAAGGTGCTCATAATAACGTCTAACATTTGAGTGCTTTATATGCATTACTTGTTTAATTCTTTTAAGAGCTCTATGAGGCAGACACTATTTCGATCCCCACATTATTGATGGAGAAATTGAGGTACGGATGGGTTACATTATATCCTCAGGATCATAGAGTTAAGCCATTTTCTAATCAAGAATCAAATAAATGGAAACATTAAAGAAAATATAATTTATATATTTACATATGTGTATGTGTGTGTTTGTGTAACATACATCCAGACTTTTACCCATGAGTATGACTCTAGTACAGTACTCTGACACAGTGCTTTATGGTGTACTATTTGTTCTTTCACAGGTGGATGCCTTCCACCAGAACTCATCATCCTTATCCTCCTGAACACATATGAACTAGTTCATTAGTTTAAAAGACTATCCTCTTCCCACTGAATTAGAATATTCACATGCAAAAAAAATATGAAGCAAAAAATATGAAAATAAAAATATGAAGATAAAAATTTTGTACTATATGCAAAAATTAACTCAAAATGGGTCATGACCTAAACATAAAATCTAAAACTATAAAACCTCTAGGAAAAAAAAAAAAGCTTGGTAGTGACCTTTTCATTAGATAAAGATTGCTTAAATAGGAAACAAATAGCTCAAACTCTTTTAGAAAATTGATAAATTGAACTTTATCAAAATTAAAATATTTTACTCTTCGAAACACACTGATAAGACAAGCCACAAACTAGGAGAAAATATAAACATGTATCTAGACTATATAAAGAACTCTTACACAGAATAATTAGAAGATAAGCAAATAGTCAAAAAAATAATGGGTAAAATATTTGAACTGACGCTTCCCTAAAGATTTAGATAACTAGTAAGCACATGAAAGATGGTTAATATTATTAGTAACTGGGAGATAGAAATTAAAACTTAAAATACCACCAGACCCTCACTAGACTGATTACATTAAAAACTGCCAAATACCAAGTTTTGGTGAGAATGTGGAGCAACTGGAACTCTCATATACTGGCACTGGGAAAACAAAATAGATATTTTTTTGCTTTCAGTCACTTTAGAAAACAGTTTGGCAGTTGATTGATTACACTGAGCATACACTTATCATACAACCCAGCAATTCCACTTCTAAAAGTTTATCCAAGAGAAATGAAAACTTATGTCCACACCAAGACTATTTCATAAAAGGTTCACTCATAACTGCCAAAAAACTGGAAGGAACTCAAATGTCCAGTAACTTGTGAATGCATAAATAAATATCCATACAAGAGAATACTATTCAGCAATAAAAATAAACTACTGATATCCACAAGACCATAGATGAATTTCAAAAGTGGTTATGTTCTGTGAGAGAAGCCAGACACAAAAGCCTTCAACTCTACAGTCTCATTCATACACAATTCTTAGGGAGACAGACTAACAGATACAGAAAACAGTGAGTGATGGCAGAAGTACAGCAGAGGATTGACTGGAAATGATCATAAAGGAAGGAACTCTTTGGTACAATAGAAATATCTGCATGATGACTGTGGTGGCGGAGTAAGTATACATATTTGCTAAAATTAATTGAATTGTAAACTTAAATAAATTTTAATTGTGCACAGTACACCTCAATAAAGGTGACTTTAAAAAGCATCTTTCATCAAAAATGCAGCAAATTTGTTGAACAGCTACATCATACAGAGTTTTGCACCTAAGTAAGATTATTTTTGTATTAATATCTTCTTCATTCATCTGTAAGTTTTGTCAGGGTAGATGCTTGCCCATTTATTGTTTCCAGTACCATTTTAGAATCACATAAATCATTTAACAAGTATTTTCTGATGAAGCATCTTTGTTTTGAAACATGTTTCAATTAATCACACAGACTAGGTTCCATAAAGGTAAAATATTGTTTTTGCACTGCCAGCATTTAATCGGTATATGGGGTGGGGGGAGAGAGGACTTCTTGATTTCCCATGTATAGGATATTGAAGCCATTTCATCCTTCAGGACACTCACTGCTGGCAACAATTATTGCTGCCCAGATAAAGTTAGCAAAATCTTAGATGTTTGCATTCATCTTGATTTATTGTTTGGTACTTGTAGATAAAAATTTACCTGCTAACTTCATTTCATCCAAAAACTCACTTTTTCGATGAAGGGAGGTCTGAAAGCCCATGTGAGTGCTTGTTTCCTGCGTCTTCTAACTCACCCATGCCCACATCGATGGAGATGCCAACCGGAGGCTGGATCAGCACAGGATCTTAAAAACAGAAGTTTGGGGGATTCATTGAACCCTAAACCTGTTAAATAAAATACTTTTTCATTCCCTTTTCCAAATGCAGCTTTTTTAAATGATGTACATAAAATAGAACATATTTCAAAGTTCAGCATAGAAAAATAATAAATGTAAGAAAATAATGGGAATTATGTAGTGCTTTTCTGCTTAAAAATTACTTCGTATACATAGTCTCAGATCAAACCAAACTACTAGAGGGTCAGCCATGATTTAAGATTAACTTCTCAAAAATATTTTTTTTCCCTTTGAATATACAACATCGCTAGGAAGTTTCCTAACACTTGACCAACCCGGAGATGGCTCGGGCACAATACACACCTCACTGCACAGATGACATGTGTCATTCATTTAAAACCTCCATGCATGGAATGCACAGAGAATGATCAGACCTCTCTGGTTGTTAGTGAGAACACAATTGAAAAGGGCTTTTTAAAAACCAATTAAATTCATGTCATTTCCTAATACAACCGAGTTCCTACTGTTTCAGAACAGATAATATCTCAAAGTGAAACATTTTTGGCACAGCCAAATCTAGCATATAGTTTCACTCCATGCCCTGGGTTTCTTCCAGGATAAAAGTCGATTTGCCTGACTAAAAATGATGAGATGCCACTAGGCACACAGACACATACTTTAGGAAAGTGAGCTCTCGGTTGAATGATGAAGTAGGAAAGTTGCCATTGGGGATGCATTAAAGATCTTGGGGTGTGCTTCAAGACCTTGGAAATAAAGTGAATTTCAAAGAATTAAATTAATAGCAATTCACATTTTTCTACTGTAGCACTAAACCAAAAGATTATCTGTTATATGATGAAGTTTAGACACATGTAGAACTCTAATCAGGGTAGTCTGTTTAGTTTATCCTTTTTCCCCCTTTAAATAAAATTTAAGGGAGCATACAGAAATATGTACAATACAATAAGAGGACAATAGATAACAAATAAATGTTGATACATCTAGGTATTAGAGTGGAAAATAGAGCACACAAATTTCCTTTCTTTTCAAACCCCTCTAAAATAATGGAACAGGGACTTTAAGGCATAACACCAGAAGATGGAAGAACAGGAGGTAATAGCAGCAAAATTTTAGAGTAGATGGGCTAGTGGTGATGACATAAACTACCTAAGAAACAAAATGCTAAAGCAGTAGAGGAGAATGCCAAAAATAAATCTTATTTATTCAATAGAATCCTCAAAAAGTCAGGAATTGATGGCACCAGTTCACTTTGGAAATGATGACAAAGAAAGTATCCTAAAATAAGGAGGCTTTCTCGGAGCAGTAGTTCTTCAGTTCCTCTCTCCTTCCCCAGCAAAAGACTGAAGTTTTATTTATTAGAGAAGTTAAACAATTTGGGGGTGGGATGGGGGTTGGTGATGGGATACCAGAAAGAGTTGAGGGTAGAAGTACAATACCAAATATAGAGTGAGTATTAAATGCTTACTGGGTTTTTGGATCCCAATCCACTCTCCTGACTCAGATCTCAGAACACCAGCAGTAGCTAGACCTTCCATCTCCATGAAGAAGTTTCAAAGGGTCTTCTTTGGAGAATCTGACTAGTTAAGAGGAAAGATCTAGAAGATACTAACATCAGAGGTTCACCCCAAAAGGCCCAGCCACATGAACTTACAGTAAAACTCTTGGCACACAAGCCCTAACTTCACCCTCTGTCCTTTTAAATGGCTTTTTAATGGGAGAAGCAAACAAAAATTCCTTTTAAATGGGAGCAGCAAGCAAAAACTACCAACATCTGAGTAAAGCCTCTCATGCAAAAGACAACAACTTGGGGGGAAACAAGGATTACAAAAAGAGAAGAAAACATAAAAATTGTTAATATATTCAAAGAGATAAAAATAATTTATTGCATCCATAAACGTGGAAACAATGCTGTTAGAACTATTCCAAAAACAAAACAGAACAACAACAAAAAAAGAGCTCTCTGAAATTAAACATGTGATTACAAAAGTGAAAACCTCAGTAGAAGTGTTGAAAGATAAAACTGAGTAAAATTCTCATAAAGAGTAAAAAAATTTAGAGAAGGAAAATTAGAAAACAATGATGGGAATAACTAGTTCAGGAGGTCTAATGTCTGAATAATAGAGATTATAGAAAAAAGAACATAGAAAATTAAGAGAGAAAATCAGTTAGATTTTTCAAGAAAATGTCCCAGAATTAAAGGACATTTCATGATTTTTCAGGTTGAAAGAATTCAGGTCAACAGGTTAAAGTATACTACATTAGGCATATTATCATAAAATTTCACATCTCTGGCGACAAAGAGAACAGCAAAAAACAGGTGACATACAAACAGTATCATCATACTTCAAGAGCTGTAACTGGAACCTTAAAGATACACAGCAATAACTTTAAAGTACTGAAGGAAGGAGGTATATAACAGACAGAGTAAAAAATTAAATGTGAAGATAAAGACCATTTTGGACTTTGGATTTTGGAAAAATTCTCCCCCTGCTCAGAAATCTACAGGAGGGTTAGCTTCACTAACATGAAGGTGTAAGCCAAGAAAGAAGATAAGAAACTAAGGAAAAAATGGATACTCACTAGATAGGGGGGAATAATTCCCAGATGATGGTAAAGGAAGTTTCTATACTAACAGCTGTGCCCCAGCAAAGAAGGAAAACAATCCCGATTGGGATAGAGCAGAAAGCTCTTCAGGAAGAGATTTCTTCAGGAAGATGAAACTGACAGAACACCTAATATACCTCACATCTTGAGGATATTCCGACAATTATGATCTCTAGGGAAAACATAAAGTGGTGCGAGGAAAGAAAAATTATCAAGATTCGCTACATGGCTCAACTATAAATTGTATTTAATTCTATCAAGAGGACGTAGGCTGAAAAGTGGCAGTGTGCAGGGGAGAGGGGAAGTGGTAATAGAGAGTTAAGCTGCAGGTTCCATAGTTGGAAGTCAATCGGTCATGCTTAAAAGTGACAAACCAAGGAGTGGCAATGAAGTATGTTATTTAGAGACATAAAAATGTAACCCAGGGGTGGCCGGACACCTCAGTTGGTTGGAACGCGAGCTCTGGACAACAGGGTTGATGGTTCGATTCCCACATGGGATGGTGGGCCGTGCCCCCTGCAACTAAGATTGAAAACAGCAACTGGACTTGGAGTGGAGTTGTACCCTCCACAACAAGATTGAGGGGTAACGACTTGGAGCTGATAGGCCCTGGAGAAACAAACACACTGTTCCCCAACATTCCCCAATAAATATTCTTTAAAAAAAAAAAAGTGTATCCCAAAATAATCCAAAAGTGAGAGTAAGGAAAAGTAGACTCCTGGTTTTCATAACAAATCTTGTAAGAACCATTTGCCTCTTTAAACTTTGTACATATATAACTTAGAAAAAAGTAAAACTAAAAAAAAAAAAATTAGCAAGTGGTTAGTTTTGGAGATTATGAATGTACACCTATAGAACATATAGGAGCACCCACTTCCTAATGTGATGATTTTGTAACATAAGTTGAATTTTCCAATGACATCATACATGGAATTATTAAATGCATATCTCAAAAAAATTTAGACAGAAGTGAAAATGGCATGACCATATCTCTAGCAGCCTAAGACCTAAAGTGAACTCCATTATACTCTACTGCTTTGACAGAATAACGTGGAAATTGATCAGAGATAGCCTTTTTCCAATTAGTTATATTTACTATAGAATTACACAACACAACAAAAATAAATTCAATTTAAAAATACCCAATGAATGTAAACTAAACTTTCCTATTAACATACACACTACATCAATGCATATTTCTTGGAGTAGGGATATCAGGCCACATAGACGGGTGTCACTGTTGATTCATTATTTGACTTGTGGGGACAGATGATTTTGCTTTTCCAAGGTTTTGCTAGGCCATGACTATGGATTGGATCTAGTACAACTGTTTTCCAAGGAGCATTCCAGAGTCTCTGGACAGAGACCCAACCTTGTAGCATTAGGAGAGTGGAGGAACAGCATATAGCATTGCCATAAGAGCAAACTAGTGATATTAAGCTGTGTAAGCTCAGGGTGCTTATACTTAGTGAACTTCTGTATGCTGGTCTCAGATACTATTATTGCATATTTCAGTGCCACTACCCCCACCAATGTGCATGTATGTTTCATGTGGGTGTAAATAAAACAACTCTATTATGTTGATCCTGAGAAGATGTGGGGTCCTTCCCTGAATGTCGCTACATTAATGTGTGGGTTGAGAATGATACAGTGCTATGATAAAAATGGGATTTACAGTCATAATTCATACTCACAATCCATGGACATTCTCTGGAAAACTGCCTATTGATTATAAAGATATTGATGGCAGAGATGCATGTAAATAGCTTGAACTAAACCTCTTCTTAAAATGTGAGTCCACAACCATAAAAAAGAATGAAATTTTGCCATCTGCAACAACATGAAAGGACTAGAGAGTATTGTGCTGAGTGGAGTGAGTCAGACAGAGAAAGACAAGTACCATATCATCTCACTTACATGTGGAATCTAAAGAACAAAATAAATGAACAAACAACAGAAACAAACTCACAGATACAGAGAACATTCTGATGGTTGCCAGATGGGAGGCGGGTTGGGAAGCTGGTTAAAAACAGGAAGGGATTAAGCAGTACAAATTAGTAGTTACAAAATATCCATGAAGATGTAAAGTATAACATAGGAATATAGTCAATAATATTGTATTAACTATGCATGGTGTCAGATGGGGACTAGGTTTATCAGGGTGAGCACTTCGTAAGTTATATAAATGTCTAATCATTGTGTTGTATACCTGAAACAAATATTGTATGCCAATTGTAACTGAATTTTTTTTAATAATTTTTAAAAATATAGGTGAAAAATATGAATACTCCTAAATTAATTAACTAGAAGTTACTTTAAATATGTATGCATAAAGAAATAAATTACATACAAGTTTAAGAGAAGAGACTATTTTCGGGGGGAAAAGGAAGCCAGAAAAAAGGCCAGAGACACAAAAGTGCAATCCATCAGTTCCTTCAAACACATTTGATTGTCC